>NC_139893.1:3440551-3485551 GCF_905171665.1 Trachurus trachurus | reverse complement strand
CATTTTTTCATCAAGCGAGTGATCTCAGACCTATTCGTGCGGAAACTATGTTCACCACATTCATTGTGGAACATAACTTGCCATTATCTGCTGCAGACCATGCCGGACCACTATTCAGGAAGATGTTTCCGGACAGTGATATAGCCAAACAATATGGCTGCGCCAGAACAAAGACAGCCGCCATTGTAAAAACATTGGCCAAGAATGATGCTGACTGCATTACAGAAATAATGAAGCGGTCTCCATACAGCCTTGCTACAGACGGGAGCACAGATATGGAGGACATAAAAATGTACCCCATCGTGGTGAAGAGTTTTGATCCCAGTCTTGGGAGGGTCACTGTGATGTTGCTCAAGATTTGTGAGTCAAGGGAGTCTACTGGGAAAGCAATATTTGAACTGATCGATAGTGAACTGAGGAAGAGAGGAATACCATGGGAAAACTGTGTCAGCTTTGCAGCTGACAATGCTGCAGTCATGCAAGGCTTGGGGAAAGGTGTGGCAGCTTTTCTGAAGACTCAGGGCCCACACATCTACCTAGTTGGTTGTGCCTGTCATCTGATTCACCTCGCTGCTGAGAGGGCATCCAGGCAGCTTAATGTGAACATTGAAGACTTCCTCATTACAATTTACTATTATTTGGACAAGAGCAGCAAGAGGAAGTCCAGCCTGCGTGATATACAGATAATGTGTGATGCAGATGTGAGGAAAATTCTCAAAATGTCCTCCACAAGATGGCTGTCTCTGGGACAGTGTGTGAACCGGTTACTGCAACAGTGGGATAATCTCACTCTTTTCTTTGAAAATGAAGTGGCAGGCAAGAAAAAGAAGACAGCACCCTCCAAGTTGCTCAAGGCTCAATCTGGTCTTACTCGTGAATCTAAAGCAGCACTCCCCTCCACCAGCAAACCTGCAGTGCAGCCCAAGGTCTCCTCTGTCCCACCAAAGCTGCCCACACCTCCACCTGGTTCTACACAGAGGCCTGTAGCTAAACCCACCCCCAGCACATCTACAGTGCAGCCCAAGATCTCCTCCTCTGTCCCACCAAAGCTGCCCACACCTCCACCTGGTTCTACACAGAGGCATGTAGCTAAATCCACCCCCAGCACATCTACAGTGCAGCCCAAGATCTCCTTCTCTATCCCACCAAAGCTGCCCACACCTCCACCTGGTCCTACTCTGAGGCCTGTAGCTAAACCCACCCCCAGCACATCTACAGTGCAGCCCAAGATCTCCTCCTCTGTCCCACCAAAGCTGCCCACACCTCCACCTGGTCCTACTCTGAGGCCTGTAGCTAAACCCACCCCCAGCACATCTACAGTGCAGCCCAAGATCTCCTCCTCTGTCCCACCAAAGCTGCCCACACCTCCACCTGGTCCTACTCTGAGGCCTGATGCTACACTTACCAGTACATCAAAAACTCCCGCACGCCCTGCTGCTGAATTTGATTTAACCAGATTCCTCTTCAAACAAAATGAAATCGGAAAGAGAGCTGTAAATGAAAAAAAACAAAAAAAGGAACCAGAAAGGAACAAGAAAGAAGAGGGAACAGATATGACAAAACCGGAGAGAGTATATCAGTTCCTCACCAATCCAATGTCAAAGGTGTATGCACTCTTTTTGAAAAGAGCCATACCTATTTTTGACATTAGCAACCAAATACTCCAAAAAGAGGAGCCATGTATCCAGATCCTGCTTCCAACTTTGGAGCTGCAACTGCAAAAGGTATTGCTTTCATTCTGTAAGCCTGAGCATGTGATCACCATGATGGATGAAGTTGGTAGAGGTATTAAGCCAACACTGTACAGCACAAGGGGAAATCAGCTACCTGATGAGGAACTCTCCATTGGCCAGGACACTCTGAGCTTTATCCAAACTCAGGGTAACCTAGAGCTTAAGCCATTCTTCAGAGATGTGAGGAAGTTCTTTTCATCTGCAGCTGAGTACATGGTTTCCAAATTTCCATTTGGGGATGAACTGCTGATGCATGCTGTTGTGGCAGATATTACCAAGAGGCAGTCACTGAAATTTGCTTCTCTCCGGTTCTTTATCAGCCGCTTTCCTTCTCTTCTGCCTGAGAAGGTCACTGTGGATCAAGTGGAAGACGAGTTTCGAATGTATCAAACCAGCAGCTTTGATGACATCATTCTTAAAAAACGCGCAGACGAAGCCTGGGTTGATATTGGCCGTTTGAAGAGAGGGGGGCAAGAGATCTTCCCCAACCTTTCAGCAGTCATGCTTGGAATCCTTGTCATCTTCCACAGCAATGCAGATTGCGAGAGGATTTTCAGCCTTGTGACAAAAAACAAGACCCAGTACAGGGCTAGCCTGAGCACTGACATGATCAGTGCTTTGGTTACAAGAAAAGTAAGCATGGCTGCAAAGGGGACCGTCTGTCACGTGGAGGGGTACACTGAGGCTCTCCTGAAGAAAGCTAAGTCAGCAACCTATGAGGAAAAACTGCTGAGAGCAAGTTCTGTTCAAGTTCTGGAGTGATGACTGCGCGTGCATTACATACGAGCAGCATGGAGGTGTTTGGATGTTTTTTGGTGTGTCTTTTTGTTACGAAGACAGTTGGTATCCATTTGCAACCGTTATATGGACATGCACTGCTACGTTAAGAGGAGCTTCGAGAAGCTTCCGCTACAAAACAAGCTTGAAATATAGACTTATTTAATTTTTTTCGGGACAATTTCTCATGTTGGGGCTTCAATACAGTCATTACATAGGAGCAGCATGGAGGTATTTGGATGTTTTTTGGTGTGTCTTTTTGTTACGAAGACAGTTGGTATCCATTTGCAACCGTTATATTGATTTGATTTTGCCTTTATAAAAAATGTTTAACATGCCCATGCTTGGTATCTTCTTTTTCAGCATAGCTTCATCTATTTGATCTGATAATTAATTTTTCACTTGAACTTTACTTTCTTAACACATTGAGCCCAAAATACACAAAAATTACTAAATCCGAGTTGAAAAAATGTACTATTTATTTCAATAAAAAACACAAACATGCTCAATGAACTGTTTTGGAACTTGAAAAAGCAAATATAGGTTGCAAATATGAACATATTAATGTCAAATTGAAATAAAATATTATTTAATACAAATATTTACCATAAAAAGCATGTATATTTATAGGCGTTTTTTACCTTGTCAGTTGCAGCTCTTCAAAACAGAGTGCAAAATTATACAGAGGGCTACACCTGTGCTTTGTGTTCCCTTCCCAGAGTCTAAAATAGTGCAAATGTAACATAAGAGGTAAAATTGAGATGTAATCACACTACAAATATTTCAAACAATATACAGTAAGGGTCGTTCACAGTTCTCCAGGGCTCCAAGCGAAGGTGTGGCTGGGCCTGTGGAGATCTGGACCTCATCTGTCTCCTCCTCCCATGTCCTCTCTGGGTAGGCCTCAGTGTAGGGTCCATTATCCTCATACCTGTACACATGACAATAATATATATAAAAAAAAATTGAGATTGTTCAGGTTAGTGTTCACATGCACATGATAAATAGTGAATTCAAATGTGGGCACTAAATTGTAATTCTCTGGTTTCCTACAACACAGCGTGTGAATACAAAAGAAAACCTTACAAGTAATAAATACATAAATAATAAAATAACAATAATAAAAGCTATAACACTAAATAAACCTATGAAAATCAGTATATCATCTTTTGGAAATGAGTATGAGAGGTCAGGAAAGGGAAAAATAAAACGCTGAACATTTACCCATCTCTGTATCCTATTTCAGCCCTGCTTTTCTCTACACATAACCCTACCTAAATATACACCGTTATATACATATAAAACTAGTTAGTTTAGGTAGTTTATAACATTTATAATACAGCAGTAAACAAACAAAGGCTATAAAATCATGATTAGTTTGACCTACTTCTCATCACCGGTGACATCAACTCCACTCTCCTCTTCAGACGATGAAAATGAAATCACCTCACCCTCGGGGTCTTCCTCGCCAAAGCCGCGCGACACAAGTGGTACTCAAAATATTTTGCCAAGGTTGGCAGGTCTGCATATGTACTTGAATTATTATCCAATTATTAATTAACTCACATCGCATTCAGGCTCCTACAGCCGTCATTGATTGATTGATTAATTGATTGAAATGATATTATTAAAGGGATAGTTCACCCAAAATTGAAATTTCACTCATTATCTGCTCCCCCTCATGTGGACTAAGGGCTGGGAGAAGTTTCAGAGTCCTCCGTGGCTTCTCTGAGTTACAGCGGGGCTCCGTGCAGCACTGCATGTCCATATGACGGTTGAGAACGGAGCTCACTTTTCTTCGTCCAAAAAGACAAACAAGCTTAAAATATAGACTTATTTAATTTTTTTCGGAACGATTTCTCATGTTGCGGCTTCAGTACAAGAGGGACATTGCATACGAGCAGCATGGAGGTATTTGGATGTTTTTTGGTGTGTCTTTTTGGACGAAGAAAAGTGAGCTCCGTTCTCAACCGTCATATGGACATGCACTGCTACGCCGAGACCCCCTGTAACTCAGAGAAGCCACGGAGGACTCTGAAACTTCTCCCAGCCCTTAGTCCACATGAGGGGGAGGAGATAATGAGTGAAATTTGAATTTTTGGGTGAACTATCCCTTTAAAAAACGACAATAAGACAAAACATTTAAACATGAGATATAGAAATACACATTCGAAAAGGAGTGAGAAGAAGTAAAACTTATAGACTCCCACCCCACAACCTGTCCAATGTTACAAAAACATGAATATAATTTATACACCTAATACAGAATGTATGCATACATACAGTACGTACATACAGTACATATACCTACACAAACACATATCCACATATACATAAATACCCACATACGCATGCATACACATGCACATTCCTACATACATGTCCACATAAACATCCACATGTACACACATCTCCATGCATACAAATATATACATATACCCATAAAATAGGTGTAAAACCAACATCCACCTTCACATTCAATAACACAAACACACACACACACCCACCCACAAACACAATATCCTCCTAACACTTGTATTGTTGCTACCCAACATCTCCCTCATGCCTGTCATTGTGTGTGTGGACACAGGAAGTGTCTTTAAACAGCGGCTTCACGCAGCCTCGAGTCGTAGTAAATGTTGAAGAGAAACCAACCAAACATCACAAACCGCCGCCTCAATAAAACCTAAAACGTTGGTTAGGAGATTTAAAGAGGAGGAACAGAAACCGAACGACATCACTGTGGTTCTGACCTCCGTGTGTGTGTGTGTGTGTGTGTGTGTGTGTGTCTCAGAGGCAGCAGCTCGGTACGACCATCGAGATGGAGATCGCTAAGATGTTGGAGGAGAACAACAGCATCGTGAAGTTCGGCTACCACTTCACCCAGCAGGGCCCTCGCTCCCGAGCCGCCGCCGCCATCACCAAGAACAACGACCTGGGTACGACACACACACACACACACACACACACACACTGGACCAGCTGCATTACATCATCTCCCAGCATCCAGTTCCAGTCCAAACCGGAAGTTGTTCTTCTTCCTGTATATTATTCACCGCTTCTCACAGGTCCTTATAAAGTCTTAAAAGGCATTGAATTCATTCATCTAAAAACAAGGCCTTAATTGGCATTAAAATGTCTCAAATCAATTTTTCAAAAGTCTTAAAAATATTAACACTTGGTAAGTGGGATTTTATGGTTGTAATTAGTCTCAAATCTCAAAATAATTGGTAACATTCCGACATAGAGAAGTTAGTGGCGGCCGTCAACGCTAAATTTCTCACCGTTTTTTTTTTTCCCGGACTTTTTATGCATTTATTTTGAAAGGACAGCTGGAAAGAGACACAATCCAATGTTCATGTAGCAGTCACTTTACCTTGGATCACATAGGAAAGTGGTTAAAATTGTCCCTATAACCCTATGTAATTGATGTGGTGTTTTGTTTTGTTTTTTCTGCATTTGTGTTTATCATGAAGTCGGTCTTAAATTTAATTTCAAGTGGCTTTAAAAAAGTCTTAAAAAGTCTTAAATTTAACTTGGCTTAAGCTGTAGGAACCCTGTTCTTCTTTGTGTATATTATTCACCTCTTCTCACAGATCCTTAAAAAGTCTTAAAAGGCATTGAATTCATTAACCTAAAAACAAGGCCTTAATCGGCATTAAAATGTCTCAAATCAATCTTTCAAAAGTCTTAAAAATGTTAACACTTGGTAAGTGGTATGGTAAATTTTATGATTGTAATTAGTCTCAAATCTCAAAATAATTCGTAATATTCCTAATTTAGTGGCCACCGTCAACGCAATATTTCCCACCGCCACCAGCTCCCGAGTCTACGACGGAGTATTAGGGCCACATTGAGGGGAAAAAAAAAACAAAAAACACAGACTTCGAGAATAAAGTTGTAAATTTACGACTTTATTCTCGAAGTTTGTGATTTTTTATTTGTCAATGTGGCCCTAAAGTGTTTTTTTTTCTCAGACTTTTTATGCTTTTATTTTGAGAGGACAGCTGGAAAAAGACACTCAGGGGAGAGAGAGATAGGGGGCACTAACATGTTTTTTTTTTGGTTTTTTTTCCCCACAGTTTATTATTAATTTTCACAATCGAATCTCCGTTTTTTTTCAATATTCAAATATACAGTATATTTGAATTTATAATATTCGTTGACAGCCCTGCACTAAACCAAGTGGATTACGGAGATTAAATGTGAATAAGTATAAAAGAAGACAGGAGGAAGTGAGTTACAATGGTAACTTTTCAACAATTTGCGACACTTCATTGTGCTTTATTGAATGTATTTTCAACTACAAACTACAAACAAGCCTAACACGCAACTTATACAGTATATTGCAATCATTTTCTAATTTTGTGACTCCGCATTTCTTTTGTAGGCTTTTTATTTGTCATGATAGGTCTTAAATTTCATCCATAATGGTCTTAAAAAGTCTTAAATTTGAGCTTCAGAGACCCTGAATGAATAAGATACACAAAGAAGTAGAACAACTTCCGGTTTGGACTGGACCGATGGCGGCGGCCGTGTCCGTCTGGCTGGACGAGACGCAGAGTTACACAGTGACGACCTCTGTTCTCCTTCTAGCTCCTCCTCCTCCTCCTCTTCATCGTCATGGCGTCAGGTCTGATGCATGTGTGTGGGTCACTGCACCGACATTAACAGGAGTTTTTACCTTCACAGTGTTTGAGTGGACGTTCACGGTATTAACAGAGTGACACGGTGTGATGTGAGAGCTGACACAGATAGATAGACAGACAGATGGCAGCGTGACGGTAGGAAACCACGGAAACTCAGCGGAGACACCGGAGCTGTCGGCTCAGGTGGAGGTGGCGTCTGTGAAAAGTCACCGTGGTAACGCAGTGAGGAGGAACGGAGCGTTACACTGATGCTGCATTCACCTGCAGTCGGGCAGACGACCGTCGCTAACAAACCAGATGTCATTTTAGTCGCAGAAGTCCAGAGAAAGACGGTAAAACAATACCACATCGCCATGACAACATATTGTCACGTGTATTGTTTTGCCTCGTGCTGACGGACCACTTGTTTACATAGAGGCTTGTTTATGCCGTTACGTGCAGCGGCTGTCGTCCGTCTGCCGTCTGCCCAATTTCACCTGAATGCAGCATGAAAAATACAACTGAGTTGCTTGAGATATACAACCACAACGCTAGATGGGAGGAATTCCTACACAATGTACCTTTAAAGGGACAACGAGGAGTTTTGGAAAAGCAAAGCGTTTTCACACTACATTTATGAGCCTCCGCACCGTGAAATTCTTTGACCGGCACAAGACAGACTCATGTTTTCATTCATCAAGAATTAAAGTCAGAGGTTCAAAGACGATCACATACCGTCGTAGTTCCCACCATAAACGGAGATTCGGCGGCGTTATTCTCATGACTCGCCACAAAACCGAAAGTAAAGAAACGCTGGTCGGCTCGCCCAGCATTTCCACCACCACTAATAATAACAAAATAACCATAGAGACAAAACCATAGATTTATCTAAAATGGACCATTAACAAGTGGTGACGTAGATTCATCCACATTAATATGAGACTCTTTTAGAACCAAATACAAACTCCTCGTTGTCCCTTTAACGTAAACATGAACATTTTTAATAACGCACCAAGTCAGAGAGTTCAGTCTTTGCTGCATTAGTTCTGTGACAGCCTCTTTCTGAAATCTAACTGTGCGTTCACACCAAAAGCTTCCAAAGCGTCAAAAACGCTCGAGGGTGGGCGTCAGACAAGACAGCTTCCAAAACGGCAAATATTTTCAGCTGCTTTGGTCGCTCGTCACGTGACTGACGTCAAAGTTCGATCGCGCTGGTCATTGGGGAGCCGAATGACGTTGCTGCCGAACCGTGTCATAGCTAATTACCCTAAAGTTAAACATGGCTCAACTTCTCGTTTAGTGAAGCTTTGGAAGCGCGGTAAGGCTCAGTGTCGCCGGGCTCTCATTGAAAATGAATTGACTTCTGGCGTTTTGACGCTTTGGAAGCTTTTGGTGTGAACACACAGTTAGTAAATCAGTTTCTGCTGGACTCAGCAGCGTTTCCCAGCTCTAGTGTTGATGATGGACTAACAGGCCTGTGGAGCTGAGGCTGGTGCTGCATGTTGTTCTCTCTTCTCCTTCTCTCCATCATATCTCCATATCACAGGAGTAAATTAACGCTCTCTTCTTCTTTTTCTTCTCCTTCTTTGTGTGTGTTTCCTGTCCAGTCCGCAAGAAGCGAGTGGAGGGCGACCTGTAGGGGGCGGGGCCTGCGCTGTCCCTCGGCCAATCCCGTTTGTTTTTCATCTCACCGTGTGGAGTGATGGTTTCAGCCAACGCCCTGGTCTCATCTCACTGTGTGGAAACTTTAGTCTTGTGCCAAACCGTTGGGGCACGGCAGAACAAACATCTGAGAAGAAGGGAAATAACTGGAATTGCCCTCTCCCATTCATTCACATGTCCATACTTTTGTTTATTATTATTATTATTATTATTATTGTCTGTTATAATTGTCGTTCTTGAAGGTGTAAATCTGATTAGGTTTTTAGTCATTTCATTTCAGCTGTTCCTTTTTTTTTTCGAGCCTTTCTACGACCTGTCCACACTTTTTACTCGCTCTGTTTCTTTTCTTTTGTTTTCCCTTTTATACCACAATAATAAATAACCATCATGTGTAAAAAATAACAACATGAACTTTACCAAGTAACACAAACGATAACACCAACTAATCCTCTTCCTCTCCTCTGATTAGTTAAAGGGATAGTTCAACATTTAGTCAAATTGCCCCATTGCCATAATCCCTATAGTCATAGCAGTAGGTTTGTTACCTTTAATTGTCGGTGCAAGCTATTTTTTAGAACAGCGGAGCAGAGCCGTGAGCTGCTCAGAGCTACGCTACGGAGGCTCATTATGGGATTTCTTGGTTTCCCTCATCAAACTCATCAAATACACAATCCAACAACTCCCAAAACGCTCTGGTGGACAAGTTGTGAGCTGCATATTCACCACGCTATGAGATAATAACACAACGTTACCACACAGAGTTGTTTTAGAGGGAAATTCATGAAAAACCGCTGATGCGTGTTGCCTTCAGGGACAGTTTTTCATCATCAGTCTCTGTATTTCCCTCTAAAACAACTCTGTCTGGTAACGTTGTGTTATTATCTCATAGCGTGGTGAATGTGCAGCTCACAACTTGTCCACCAGAGCGTTGTGGAGTTGTTGGATAGTGTAATTGATGAGGGAAACCAAGAAATCCCATAATGAGCCTCCGTAGCGTAGCTCTGAGCAGCTCACGGCTCTGCTCCGCCGTTCTAAAAATAGCTTGCACCGACAATTAAAGGTGATGATGAACCTACTGCTATGACTATAGGGATTATGGCAATGGGCCAATTTGACAAAATGTTGAACGATCCCTTCAAAGATGGAGCTTCGGTTTGAGCCGTCTGAACTCGTCCCCTTGTTTAATTAACGTTTTTTTTTTTTTTTTTTTTAATGCTTTACACTTTCACACGGTTCAGATTTAGGTCGATTCTTCTCCTTCTTCTTTTCTCAGATCGTGTTATTGTTGTTGAGAACAGAACAGGGCGTGAACTCCTTTTATTAACTCACTCGTGAAGCTACAACTGTCTCGTCCATGCCAAAGACTAACACACACACACACACATCAGAACTGGACTCAGTGGTTCATCGGTGCAGGTTTTTTTAGTTTGGAGGTTTTGTTTCGTTGCTGCAACCGTCGAGGAAGATTTTATCATTTCATTACATTCCTTGTTTTGTTTTTTTGTTTTTTTATACGGGCCGTTTCCCTGGCGACTCTTCGGTGAGTTGTTGTAGTTGATGAGAATGAGGAAGAGTCGGAGCGAAACTTCTCAGGTTGCAGCTACTTGTGATTGTGAAACGTTTCTTCACGAACGACTCGTATGAAAACTCTCTCACGTCTTATCGTTAATCTCGTTATCTTTCGTTACGTTAACGTGACATCATGAACCTGGATGAGCGATGCACTAAACCTGCATGAGACCTGGAACAACAGGACCAATAATTCATTCAGGAGCTACTTGAAACTTATTGTAAATATACAGTTAATGTGTAATAATAATAATAGGAACAAAACGCCGGCATGAAGTCGTCATTCGCAGTGAACATCGACCAAAAAAAACAACAACGAACGTTTCTTTTCCTCCTAAAACACTCACATTCCTGTTTTATACCTGAGTTCTTCTTGTTCCTCTTGTTGCTTCTCTGCTTCGGGGCTTGTTCATAATAATAATCTGTGACTCATAATAATGTCTGTATATTATTCTTCTTCTTATTATAATTATTATTAACTGTTAAAAATGCCATCTCAGTTCATTCACACACACATGCTGCACATATACACACATACATGGACACGACCCACTGCTGAGATTTCTGTTTTGTACCTTTCAGTCCAAACCAGGTGTAGAGTCAACATAAGGAACGTGTACTATTATAACAGACTGGTGAAGACGCACTGCTGAATATAAGACATCCTCAACAATAAATGTTTTTACGTACTCGTTCTGTCTCAGACGTCTTTGTACTTACGGTCGTGGGTTCTTCTTTCTTTTCATTGATTGGAGTTTAATATATATAAGTTCACTCTCTCAGCTCCGTGTCTCATCATCAGCAGCTCAAGTGTCTGACGGAAGAAGACGAACACACGTGACTGAAAGGGCCACAGATTCAAAAAGTAAAAGTAAGTGGTGCTTGATTGTGAAACTTAAAGGGATATCATACGCCAACATTTTTTTTTTTTCGTGTCTTGCCTCACTCCCGAGTCCATGACCAGCAGATAGACACCATCCTTTCGACTGTGCGTGCAGTAACAAGGGAGATAGAGCCGTATCACCCGTAATTAGCTTAGCTCAAACACTGGAAGTGTATGGGTAGTGTTAGCCTGCCTCCACCTAAAGTTGCTAATTAGCTTAGCTCAAACGCTGGAAGTGTATGGGTAGTGTTAGCCTGCCTCCACCTAAAGTTGCTAATTAGCTTAGCTCAAACGCTGGAAGTGTATGGGTAGTGTTAGCCTGCCTCCACCTAAAGTCGCTAATTAGCTTAGCTCAAACACTGGAAGTGTATGGGTAGCGTTAGCCTGCCTCCACCTAAAGTCGCTAATTAGCTTAGCTCAAACACTGGAAGTGTATGGGTAGTGTTAGCCTGCCTCCACCTAAAGTTGCTAATTAGCTTAGCTCAAACACTGGAAGTGTATGGGTAGTGTTAGCCTGCCTCCTACCTGAGCCGAAATCAGCAGTCAGAAGCTGATTTCATTTTAGCTCTAAACTCTGTAAATATATCACTTTATCCACATTTCAAACATGTTTAGGTGAGAAAGTAGCCGTTTAGATCAGCAGTGTGTCGTTAATTTGTCTAAATACCAGCTGTTTACAATTTTGTTTGGATGAATTCGGCGCTACTCAAGCTAGCCGTTGTGACCAACGCACTTCCGGTTACTTTCACAAAATAAAACACCCGTTGCCCTTTACATACAGAAAACCATGACGATAGAATCTGTGCTTTTACTTTGAAATAGGAAGCTAACCTACCCTCGATGTAGCTAGCTTGAACCAAAATAAAGCGTCTTTGCTTGAACCCTCCGTTTAGACCGATCTCGTCCCGTTAGCGGCATTTGACCGCTCAAGATGCCTTACCGGAGAGTTTTGTCAGCTCTGAGACGAAGATCGGCCCGCCGGTTTCCGTTTAGAGTTGCTGAAGAGTTTCTCTGATGACTTTAGGTGGAGGCAGGCTAACACTACCCATACACTTCCAGTGTTTGAGCTAAGCTAATTAGCTACTTTAGGTGGAGGCAGGCTAACACTACCCATACACTTCCAGTGTTTGAGCTAAGCTAATTAGCGACTTTAGGTAGGAGGCAGGCTAACACTACCTATACACTTCCAATGTTTTGCTAAGCTAATTACGGGCGATGGGGCTCTATCTCCCTTGTTACTGCACGCACAGTGGAAAGGATGGTGTCTATCTGCTGGTCATGGACTCGGGAGTGAGGCAAGACACGGGAAAAAAAATGTTGGCGTATCCCTTTAAAGCTGAACCTCAGTTTATTACATGTTCAGTCATGTCTCTGATATGTTTACTAAAGGTTTGTAGAGTGATGTGAAGGAGGAAGTTCAGAAGTTTATCACTGAAAACAAAGAAGAAGAGTTGGTCATCAGACTGATGAGCTGCACAACACAACAGGAAGTGTTTCTGGGGACACGATAAGGCGAGGGACCGGTCTGGGGCCTTTAGTTCTTATTCTTCTTGACTTTAGAAGTTGTGCAGACAGCTTCCTGTTAGTGGGTTTGACAATAAACTGAGTTTATTTGGTTTATTAGAGCATAAATATCACATGATTCACATGGACATGGTAGCATTAGGCTTTAGCCTGGTCCTTCACTTTATTGTGTCCTCTAGAAACACTTCCTGTGGTGTGTAGACCGTGGACTTGAGGCTGTAACTGTGTTTTACTGTATATCTCCCCTGATGTTGAGGCCCGTGCTCGCTCTGGGAGTTTCCTGTTTTCCTGTGGTTGTTCCTTTAATCAGACCCAGTTTTGTCTCCACATGCCTGAGAGATGATGTCATCGTGTGTATGACCTCATCGCCCTGTGGGTTTCCTGTGTGAGCTGCCGCTGCGGTGACTTCACTTCACTTCACTTCACTGCTGCAGGTTTTTTGTCTTTTCTTTTCTGTCTTAAACAAACTCCAGAATCAGAGTGAAGGTGTAAAAACACACAGATCTGTGTGAATCTTATGTAACGACTCAACAACTGTTAGTTCCCTCAGAGAGACGAGCTGCTCCTCCTCCTACACACCAGGGAGGAACCGACTGCAGCTCAGCAGCAGCTTCTTTATATCTGAGGTTAAACATGCAGACACGAGGAGGGAAACAAACACCTCATTCAATACTCTTTACTTTATTAGTGTATGGCAAGCGGATTTAACATTTAAAAGCTAAGTTTGACTATCCGGAATTAACATTGTAGATATCAACAACGTCTTTCTGACTGGTCGTACCTAGCTACATTTTGAATAGTTGGATTTTTTATTCAAGATATCTGTAATTCAGATTTGCCTGAACATTTCAGATATCCGCAACTACATTCTTCCTATCCACAATTGTCATTTCAGATATCCACAACTACATTCTTCCTAGGACAAATGACGTCACTTTTGCCGTTCATGTGTATGGGGTTTGTCATTACAGATATCTACAATTCAGTTGCAGATATCCACTATGTGAATTGCGGATATCTGTAACTGAATTACGACTAGTACGAATTCCAGTTTGAGATATCTTCAACGTCATTTTGACTAGTCATAATTCCAGTTACAGATATCTACAACGTAATTTCGCCTAGTCAAAACTTAATTTAAGATATCCGAAAAGGGACATGTAGATATCTTTAATTGAGGTGAATTAAAGATATCTTGAACTGGAATTATGACTAGTCAGAATCAAATTGTAGACATCTGTAACTGGAATTAGTACTAGTCGTAATTCAGTTACAGATATCCGTAATTCACATAGCAAATATCTGCAACTGAATTGTAGATATCTGTAATGACAAACCCCATACACATGAATGGCAAAAGTGACGTCATTTGTCCTAGGAAGAACGTAGTTGTGGATATCTGACATGACATTATTAGTGTGAATGCTGCGTTACACTTAAACATGCAGGATTTCAATGTTTTCTTCTTCCCACTGCTTTTTACCTTTAAAACGCATTCATCTCATGCTACAAGTTATGCTGTATGTTTCAGCTTTAGCATTAGCCTTTTTCAACATTGCTTTAGCAGTTTCTTCAACTAATTTAGCATTGATTCAACAATTTCTTCAGCTCATTCAGCATTGCTTCAGCAATAGCGTTCAGCTGCTTTCAGCATTCACACGCATTTTCTGCAGGAACTGCTATCTTCTTCTAGTTTATTTCTATCACTTTCTACATTGTAGATTCAAACTGAAGACATCTCACATGAGTTGGAGCACAGAGTGAAGGTCAAACAGCAACAAGTTCTCATCCAAGCAAAAGGTGGAAAAATCTAATATATATACGTACGTGCCTATATAAAAACCTATTCTGCTTTGTTTAACACTTTACTGTTTACTACATAACTCCACATGAGTTGGAGCATAGAGTGGGGGTCAAACAGCAACAAGGTCTCATCAAAGCAAAAGGTGGAAAAATCGAATATATAAAACCTATTCTGCTTTGTTTAACACTGTTTTTGTGTTTACAACATAACTTCACATGAGTTCCTTCATAGTTTTGATGTCTGCGGTTTGAATCGACAACTAGAAAAGAATGAGAGGGTGGGTCTCCACTCTGTATTATGACCTCATCCATTTGGTAAACAGAGGTTTTCAGATTACACAGTACATGAGAGAGCGAGGAAGGAGGTTGTACTGTAACTGTAACTGTGGTTGTTATCCACACGCCGACACAAAGACCTGAGTCAGTAAATAAATACAGACCGAGGCCACAGGTTGATGTTGGAGTCAAACAACCGACTGGAAAAACAAACCTCATGACTGACATGTTATCTTTGTCCTTCACTCTGCTCTCTCAAACCTGACTGAGTTAATTATATTATATTATATTATATTATATTATATTATATTATATTATATTATATTATATTATATAACTGTCCTGACAGCCAGCAGTGGAGAACTGTCCAACATCTGTGAGTGTGTGTTTGATTTAATCCTTCAGTGTGTCAAACGTCTCGTCTGTTCAGTTGAAGAGGAAAAACTCTGAACAGATCTAATAGAATAAACCAACGCTCCGTCAGCAGCTTTAACAGGAATAACAGGCTTCGTAACAACGTGCTGCGTTCACTTTCCTTCCTGCTGCTGTGTTAAAAATAGTCACTTATTACATTAGCTCCATAATGTCAAACACGTTCTGCCAACAACTCAACCTGGAAGAAGCATCAGAGTCCGGAGGAGGAAAAACAATCCTCAGTCCTCTGCTGCCTCCTGCAGGCCAGAGGCCTTCACTGCAATACTACATTACACTTTATAGAAATAAATGAAAACTTTATTTAAATCCTTTTTTTCTCACATGAAGAGGTGAATTCCTGCAGTGGTTCTGTTTTTACTGTCCTGATGAGAGAAGTAAAGTGATGGACATGATGATAATCTGTGTGAATCAAACAGAACCAACAGGTTCACCTCAACAAAGACACTGAAACATTCATATAATGATATTTAATGATGTTAAATTAAATATGACAGTGGAGACAAAAACATGTACAACATCACATCTAAGTTGAGTTCACCCAGTGAGTCAGGACTCAGCGCCACCTGCTGTTAGAACAGGAGAAATACCACCACCGTCCAGCAGGGGGCAGAAAAACACATCTATCTATCTATCTATCTATCTATCTATCTATCTATCTATCTATCTATCTATCTATCTATCTATCTATCTATCTATCTATCTATCTATCTATCTATCTATCTATCTATGTCTTTCTTTCAAACCCTCTGTCTCTTTTCTCTCTTTTTCTTCTTTCTTTCTTCTACCCCTTCATCTGTATTTTAACTTCTTTCTTTCTTTCCCTCTCTATCTCTATCTACCTCTTTCTATCTATCATCCCCCTCTCTCTCTTTTTCTTCTTTCTTCGAACCATTGTAGCATTGCTACAGACTCCCTCAGCAGATTTACAAGAACATAAGTTGATGTTAAATTTGTTCTTTAGCTATTTAAACTGAAAATACACATTTCCCCATTTTGTTCATGTTGAACACATTGTTTTACACTTATCCCAAACTACTGAGGCTCTTCTCAACCATTTCACACCATTAAACCCACCGTTTACATGTTCTAATTTTACTCCTCGGCTAATGCTCAATCTATATGCTTCAACAATGTTCTTCTGCTGTCAGTTTACAATCTCTGGTTCTGGCTTTGGCTCTGTTTTTATAGTTTTTCTCAGTCACTTTGGTGCTTTTCTCACATCACTATCACTGTAACATTTGCACAACAGTTAGTGCATTTCTCAAAACAATTAGTACAAACTGCAAAAAGAAAAAAAAAAGTGCTACTATGATGTGAACAAATGACTAAATATTGTGGAGGTTGAACTAATAGATGTGAGAATTTTAATTAAAACAAAAAACTGTAATCCAACTCTGGTCCTGGTCCTGGTCTCTGCTCCACCTCCTCAGACCTGTGGGTGCAGTCGGACCAGGAGGAGGCACTGGTTGTCATGGTGATGTAGTGACTGATGACTCACTCCTCTCCTCCTCCTCCTCCTCTTCCTCCTCTTCATCCTGTGTTTCCTGGTTGTTTCTCTCCATCGGAGCAGCAGCAGCCGAGGTGACGACGTGAAAACTCACATTTCATCTCATTTAATGTTTTATTCTTCTCCTCCGACCTTGAAGAATAAACTGATATAAGAGGAAGAGGAGGAAGACTATACTTTACTATACTATACTTCCTGTTTTTTGTTTCTTTGTTTGTTTTTTACAGAAGTGTCACGTTAACTGTCTCTCTTTGTAGTTTTATTGTCTGTTTAGATAGCCTACGTTCCAATTTGTGTACCGACTTTCTGTGTTTCTTGTGTTGTGATATGAATTATGTTGTTATGTCCTTGTTGTTGTTCATTTTAATGGCTTTTAACACCTGGCCAGGAGGACTAGCTACAGTCTGAAACTAACCGTTGGCTAACACTGGCACTTTTACATTTTATTATGTTCATTAATGTGCATTGTCCTCCTTAAAGGGACAACGAGGAGTTTTGGAAAAGCGAAGTGTTTCCACACTACATTTATGAGCCTCCGCACCGTGAAATTCTTTGACCGGCGCAAGACAGACTCATGTTTTCATTCATCAAGAATTAAAGTCAGAGGTTGGAAGACGATCACATACCGTCGTAGTTCCCACCATAAACGGAGATTCGGCGGCGTTATTCTCATGACTCGCCACGAAACCGAAAGTTTTCCGCCACCACTAATAATAACAAAATAACGATAGAGACAAAACGATATATTTATTGAAAATGGGCCCATTAACAAGTGTGGGTAGCGGAGATTCATCCACATTGACGTGAGACTTTTTTATAACCAAATAGAAACTCCTTGTTGTCCCTTTAAATGATTGATTGATTGATTGATTGATTGATTGATTGATTGATTGATTGATTGATTGATTGATTGATTGATTGATTGATTGATTGATTGATTGATTGATTGATTCGTCCATTCCACAAAACATAAACATACACAAACAAGTCAAAATTTCATGATCAATATGGGCGAAAGGGCGAAGGCAGAAGCAAAGCTTATTAATGCCTACCCTGTTTACAGGAAGAAAAATTACACTCGAAGAGAGTAAGTAAAGTGAATAGTATCAAAACGAAACAAACGGAACCACCATTTAGTAATAATAATTTTCTTACTTTATGCTAGTGTTAAATATTTATTCAATACATTGATTTTAAACATCCTTTTAAATTGGGTAATAGTTGTGCATGATTTTAATTCATTGTCAAGGCTATTCCATAATTTTACTCCAATAACAGAAATGCATTTGGCTTTGGTATTTGTCCTCGCTTTAGGTTTGCTTAAAAATATAAAATAAAAAAAATATTAAAAAGTTTTAAAAAAAAAATAATAAAAAAAAAAAAGGAAGAGAGGAGGAAGAGGAGGAGATGTCACATGGAGAACATCATGTTAATAATGAATGAGCTCCCTCTCTCTCTCTCTTTCTGCTCTTACATCAGTCTAATTAGCAGATCTCCATCAGTGGATGTCAGTGCCAGTCCGGCTGCAGCAGCATCTGGAACCAGGAGACTAATGGAATAAATTAATCATTTATTCCTGAAGCCACTTGTTGTTGCTGCTGGCGCCGGGCCAACGACCTGCAGCAGCAGCAGCAGCAGCAGCAGCAGCAGCAGCACCTGTTCTCTTCTCTTTGTGCTGCTCGTCTCACATCAGAGAGAATGACTCCAGCAGCAGCTACTTTACCAGTGTCAACACTTTGTTTTTAAACCAGCAGTGAGTTGTTTTTAGCTTCAGATTGAGTCTGTGAATATTAATGAGGCTCAGAGAGCGAACAGCTGACTCCTCGTCTCCTCACACCAGACTCAAACTCAATTATTACTTATTGATCATGTTGTTCATTTATCCACAGGAGCAGCTGCAGGTTGAGACGTGATGATGATGATGATGATGATGATGATGATGATGATGATGATGATGATGATGATGATGATGATGAAGATGAAGAGCAGTAGGTTTTCATCAGGAAGAGACGAAGATGAGTTGATTAAGAGTTTTATTATGTCACTTATTATGTTTTTAACGATGTTTATTCAGTCTGATATAAAACTGTGGTGCTGCCAAAATGGAAAACAAACAAGAAAATATGAAGTCTATGATATTTTATTACTTTCTTTCGTTCTTTCTTTCTTAAAGGGATAGTTCAACATTTTGTCAAATTGGCCCATTGCCATAATCCCTATAGTCATAGCAGTAGGTTCATTACCTTTAATTGTCGGTGCAAGCTATTTTTAGAACGGCGGAGCAGAGCTGTGAGCTGCTCAGAGCTACGCTACGGAGGCTCATTATGGGATTTCTTGGTTTCCCTCATCAAACTCATCAAATACACAATCCAACAACTCCACAACGCTCTGGTGGACAAGTTGTGACCTGCACATTCACCACGCTATGAGATAATAACACAACGTTACCAGACAGAGTTGTTTTAGAGGGAAATGCAGAGACTGTTGATGAAAAACTGTCCCTGAAGGCAACGTGCATCAGCGGTTTTGCATGAATTTCCCTCTAAAACAACTCTGTTGTTAACCCTTTTTAGTTTGCTTTTTTGTTTTCAGTTTGGTTTTAGTTAGTTCAACAAACAATGAAGTTTTAGTTTAGTTTTTCAGGAGGAAAGTCCTGATTTGTAGAAGTTTCTGCTCTGAAGATGAACTTTCACATTTGTGGGATTTTTCCGTTTTATTTTCCTCCTACAGATTCCTCCTTCAGTTGTACTGAAATAGTTCCGTATATTGAGGTGGGAGGTTTTTTCCTGCAACTTTCATTTCATTTCATTTTTTATTTATTCCACTCATGGTTTACATACTTAACACGGTTGCACATAATGTACACATAAAGTCACCATAAATGAAAAGGAGCAGGATAAAGAAAAACCTATAGTACCTGCCCCTCTCTGTTGCATTGGCTTACTATCAACACCAATGTTATACTCTATTTCAAAAAATTAAACATGATGAAACATATAATAGTAGCAAATAGCAGTGGACACAGCTCATCTATCTATCTTTTCTTCTTTTCCCTTCTTTTTCTCTTTCTCCTTCTTCTTTTTTGTAGGCGCTTATCTTTTCTTTTTTAAACATTTTCTTAAACTGAGGGATTCTTGTACAACTTTTCAGTTCCTTGCTTTGTGAATGCCAGGGGCGGAGTGGCCATCGGGAGGACCGGGAGATTTCCCGGTCGGCCGGTGGCCAATAAACCCAAGAGAGCCGGCCCGCAAGCTGCTCTGCGTGGCCGTGTGGTGATCATGAGTTAAAAGTAACTATTATTACAAGTCCCCGCGATAATCTCCAAGCTCTACCTCTATACCACGGTGATAGTCCACCCATTATTTGTACCCCTTCATGTCTCTCTACATCTCACTCATGGTTGCGATAGTGAATCAGACTCTCATCAATCCAGCCTACTAAATGATTTTTGTTTAGCCTCCTATCTTTATATAATTATTTTACTTCAATGTTACAAAACCTCCATGACCACAAAATATAAAATAACCAGCAATTTAATTAGTTTGTTTGTTCTTAAAGTAATGTAGAATGGTGCAAAGCCTCATGGGAAATGCGTCAGCCTGTCACTGTGAAAGTTATCATTAAACTAGCGGCTGCGGCTAAAAACAGAACGACTCACGGAAGCTACCCAGCAAACCTGATCAGTCCTGCCCGTGTGTTACGTTATCTATAAGTTATATTAATTTAACAAGACAACAAAGTCCGTGCTTTACTGTAAGTGGGCCAGGGGGCGGCGGTACGCGGACCGCGGTACCGTTACGAGCCGGAACCTCTCACATCACAGCAGCAGCTACTCTGTCTTCTCCATGGGCACGCAAGCATGTTGGTGAGTAGGACAAGACCCGAAACGAAACCGTGGCGTTTGCAGCGCGCTGTCAGTAAAATCAATTTGTAGAGAGGGGGAAATAAAGGAGTAAACATGACTGGATGTAATGTTATGGTCAGCAGTGTTAAGTAGGCTAAATCTGCTCGGGAGGCACTAATTGCAGCTCTTTCACATTCTGTATTTCTGTAATTTCTTTCTTCTTTTTTTTTAGCTAGATAAAAGTAACAATGTGTTAAAATCATGGTTAAAATGCACCAGAATATGGGAAATGGTGTAGCCTTTACAAAAAAAATTCTGGGGGAGGCCCCCCAGACCCCAAATTAAGTTGTTTCACCCACATCTTTTTTTTTTTTGCTTCTGGCACTCATATATTTTGCCATATGGAATGACACATAGCTCTGTTTGAGCGGTGAGCGGTACAGAAATATGTAAATGGTGTGTGTGTGTGTGTGTGGGGGGGGGGGGGGGGGGGGGGGGGGGGGTTGGGCCGAGGGTGGGCCGGTGCGGTCAGAATTTTCCCGGTAGATTTTGGTGCCCCACTCCGCCCCTGGTGAATGCCATAATTTTACACCTGCAACAGAAATACACATTTGTTTTAAGCTTAGCCTTGCAAATGTGTGTTTAAAATCAAGCTTCAATCTGTTGTCGTCTTTCTCCAAGTTGAACAAGTTCTGTAAATGTTCTGGTAATGATACTTTATAAATTATTTTTAAGGTCTGAAGTTCTATTAGATCGGCCTCTTTTTTCAATAAACCTGCAGAAAAAAGGGTTCTCTGTTGCCTCCCTTGTGAATAACTCTTACTGCTATTTTCTGCAGCAGAAACAGAGACATAGCTTAACTTTAACCATTTCTACAAAAACAAAGCTAATTTTATCAGCAACTCAGTTTAATAAATTTTTTTTCTTCAGTTTTCGTCTTTGTAAAATCAGTACTTTGTTTTACTGCTAGTTTTAGTTTCAGTGAAGTACAATAACCCTGGTTTGAAGCAGCTTGAGCTTCGTCTCTTTATCCGACAGAAACTCTGAGCAGCAGCTGCCACAGTTTGAAGCTTTAAGGTAATTTTCCATTCTAAAAATAAAAGGTGAGTTTTGTTTGTCTTGATCATGCGTTATAATAAAGTGGAAAAACCCAGTTTGGTGAATAAACAGTTTGTCAGGTTGTTCCTCATTTAACAGACTTTATGACTTTTATATGGCAGCGAAGGGAAAACCCCCCCATCAACAGGATTTTACCATGTGGTGATGAATGAAACATTAGATTTTCCTGCATCGTTCGTTGGGTCATGAGACTGTGAATCTGGTTCCTCTCAGACGAATTTGTTCAGACTGGTCCTTTAGTTTAGTTTAGTTTAGTTTAGTTTAGTTTAGTTTACAGCGTCGACTCCACATGTCACATCATGGTGGTTGGAGCTTCTCAGAGAGCTGCTGAATGTTTCCAGTCGGTGTGAATCTGCTGCTGAAGAACCAACTGGACTCAACGACCTCTAAAGGGATAGTTCACCCAAAATTGAAATTTCACTCATTATCTCCTCCCCCTCATGTGGACTAAGGGCTGGGAGAAGTTTCAGAGTCCTCCGTGGCTTCTCTGAGTTACAGGGGGTCTCGGCGTAGCAGTGCATGTCCATATAACGGTTGCAAATGGATACCACTTTTCTTCGTAACAAAAAGACACACCAAAAAACATCCAGATACCTCCATGCTGCTCGAGTTCGTCCAAATTTGATGAACCAGGAAGAGGAGCTTCTGCTACAAAACAAGCTTGAAATATAGACTTATTTAATTTTTTCGGAACAATTTCGCATTTCAGGGCTTCAATACAAGACGGACATTACATACGAGCAGCATGGAGGTATCTGGATGTTTTTTGGTGTGTCTTTTTGTTACGAAGACAGTTGGTATCCATTTGCAACCGTCATATGGACATGCACTGCTACGCCGAGACCCCCTGTAACTCAGAGAAGCCACGGAGGACTCTGAAACTTCTCCCAGCCCTTAGTCCACATGAGGGGGAGGAGATAATGATGAGTGAAATTTCAATTTTGGGTGAACTATCCCTTTAACTGTAACTTGGTAACGAGGGACTGTTTGACTTCTGCTTTCCTTATGATGCAAAGGCTCTTTCTTTCTTTTTCTTCACAAAACAGTCTTCAAACCGTCAGTGCAGCTGTCACAACAGGTTCACGTTTCATCACAACTCTGTTTCATGTTTGCAAAAAGCTCAACAACACTTCATTTACATCTAAACACCTGATTTGTTTTGTCACTGATTGAACCAAACTGGACAAAGTGTGAAGAAGCTTTTTCACCATGATCATCACTAATTACATACGTCTATGACTAACACAAAATTAAATTAAATTAAAAAAAAATTCCCAGCTTGGGATCAATAAAGTATATCTATCATAACTTACAGTCACTGTGCACTTTATTTCCTACACAGTTACACACATTGCACTTTTTTTTTTTTTTTAACTTTGCACTACAATAAACACTGACAATTCTGTTGTAGCTATATACTTTTGTACATTACATTCTATTTTATTTGCTATTGCTATTTTGCCATTTTATTATGTATAGTTTGTTTTTTTATAATCTTATTCTTTATATTCTTACACTATGGTGTTATCGTCACTGTGTGTCTGTGTGATGCTGCTGCTGCACTGTAATTTCCCAGCTTGGGATCAATAAAGATCAATAAAGTCTATCTATCTATCTATCTATCTATCTATCTATCTATCTATCTATCTATCTATCTATCTATCTATCTATCTATCTATCTATCTATCTACTGTATCTATCTATCTATTACATCAGTGTAAAAAAAAAAGCAGGATGGATATTGTCACACATCAACAACATCACGCTTTGCTTTCAAACTTGAGTGTGACAATTGTCAATCACCTGTCAGATCTTTCACAAAGACTCAATGTCATAGATTGACTTATCATCGATAATAATTGATTGGATCATTGTCAGACGATGACAGAACGTTGATCAGCTTTGCAGAGTTTGACAGTTTCACTGAGAATCAATTGATCAGTTTTGATCAATGAGACAAATACTACACGTGGGGTTTTGTGTAGATTTGTATTTTGATTGATGAAAGAAGGAACAGAGAGGTTCAACATGTGCTATACTTTACAATAGTTGAGTTAACAGGATAACATCTGTGCAATATTTTCAGAGACACTTCTCGCATCTTATTTGAAACAAAAAATATCCTAGGTAGTAACCTAACCATGCTTTTCCCCAGTCAATTTCAAAATATAAATTGTTCCAGACAAATACCGAAGCAGGTTTACTAATTATGTCCCTTTGGATTAATTCCTTTATACATTTATTATTTGTTTTATTACTCAAAAAAGGATTTGAGTTCCCAATATATTTGTCTGTTTGAGTAATTTCGAGGGTGAAGGTTGGTGGAGGTTGTAGAGGATAACAGAATTTTAATACCTGAAGGAATAGCATCGAAACATTAGCAAATTAAGAAATTCATTAGGCTATAAGAGAACAGTTGACCCTCTTTGTTAAATAATTGACAGACAAGTAGTATGCCATGAAAGTTAGAGAGTTTCACAGGAAGTTTTTCGATATTATAATTACATCTTATTAAAAAATTAAAACCACCTAAGGCATGTGTTGAAATAAAGTTCCATAGAGAGTTAGTTTATCTTTTAGTCTTCTATTTTATTTTTATTTTATTTTTGACTATTTATTTTGAGATGCTTATTTTAATTTTAATTGTATT
Organism: Trachurus trachurus; assembly: GCF_905171665.1. Taxonomy (NCBI): domain Eukaryota; kingdom Metazoa; phylum Chordata; class Actinopteri; order Carangiformes; family Carangidae; genus Trachurus; species Trachurus trachurus. The sequence continues at coordinate 3,461,141 of NC_139893.1, read as the reverse complement.
TCAGCTGCTCTGAATCTATTCTATTGAAGCACTAATGTGTATGTTCCTATTGTGAGTTAAAGCAGAAGTAAGTGATATTTGTGTTAATATAAGTCTTAAATAGTTATATCTTCCGACAGCAATCACTTACATAGAGTGTTTGGACTGAAACACGGGTCTGTCAGTCACTCTGCTCTGCTCTGAGCCCAGGAGAAAACTTTTATCGTATCCTACAGTTTTTATCCAATGAGGAGAGAGAACGGCATGCAGGGCTGTGTGTGCAGCCAAGGAACGCCGTGAATGTGGCGACGTAGGGACGAGGACTGTTATGGTGCGTTCAAGGAAACTCGTATTTTTCCGACCGTGAAGTGGTACCAGTATGATCTGGTACGAGTTCACCGGTCGGAAGTTACGAGTGGCCGTTATAGTGACTTTCACTGGTAAAACAGGTCGGAAAAACACGAGTGGGTTGCCTGGAACGCTACAAAGTCGTAAGTTGTGACTTGAAGCTGTAATTTACGATTTCAAAAGCCTGCCTGGAACGCAGCATTAGCGAAAACGACCGGACCACTTACTTCTGCTTTAACTTGCACTAATGTTGAATGATGTTCATCTGGCATTCCCATGACACTTATGGTAGCCTACTATGCACTATGAAAAATAGTGAACAAAAACAAAACAGAAACAAAAAAAGGTTTCTTTTAGTCCATTTAAAGCAGAAGTAAGCGATCCGGTGGTTTTGGCTAACTTCTTGTCAGCAGATGGAGTTAGCAGTCCCCGCCCTCGTCATGGATCTATTGGTCCTCGTCCCTACGTCACCACATTCACGCGCATCCCTTGGCTGCACACACAAGAGGACCGCCCCTTTATGCCGTTCTCTCTCCTCATTGGATAAAGGTTGTAGGATACAAGGAAAGTTTTCTCCTCGGCTCAGAGCAGAGTGACTGACAGACCCGTGTTTCAGACCAAACACTCTATAGAAGTGATTGCTGTCTGAAGATACAACTATTTAAGACTTATATTAACACAAATATTCACCTTACTTCTGCTTTAAATAACTGACAGACAAGTAATAATCAACCCATTTCTTTAAAAATAATCATTTATGTTTGGAACATATATCCTGGTTAATATTTGTGGGGAGAAAAAGTATGTTTTATACCAAAGACCAGCATAAGAGTAACTGTTTATGAAAGTTAGAGAGTTTAAAGGAAGTTCTTCGATATTATAATTACATCTTATTAAGAAATTAAAACCACCTAAGGCATCAAATACATGTGTTGAAATAAAGTTCCATAAAGAGTTTGGATGTAATAGGTATCTTTTAGTCCATTTAATTTTGAAGCTGAATTTTTCACGTTCGCCTTATTCGCCCTGGACGTGACGTGGCGTGACGTCGTCCTGCCGTCCTACGTACGGTACGTTACTATGTTCCGTTTTTACGTCAACATCACAGACCTACGACAAAAGCGGAGCAGTGAGTGAGTGAGTGTGTCCAGATATGATTTACAGTAAGAGATGAAGATAAAAAAAAGTTGGGTTTTTGTTTTGTAAATTTGCTGGTGTGTATATGGAATTTTGCTAATAGAATAAAAAGGTTGATAATAAATAATTTCTTTGTGGGCATTTTCTTATCAAAAAGACCAAATAAAATAAATTCAATTTTGATTTTAAAAGGGGTACCCTATCTAATTTTCTATTCAAAAAAAGGTTGAGGTCGCAGCTGAATTCTTCACGTTCGCCTTATTCGCCCTGGACGTCGTGACGTGATGTGACGTCATCCTGACGCTACGTACGGTACGTTACTACGTTCCGTTTTTACGTCAACGTCCCAGATCTACGACAAAAGCGGAGCAGTGAGTGAGTGAGTGGATGTGAGTGAGTTAGCTCAGCTGCTGCTCCCCGGAACATGACCGCTGTTGTTCCCCGGGTCGACCTGCAGAGCCACGCCGGGGATGGGAGCCTCCCTGCGGCCTGAAGTCCCGCCAGAGTCCCGGCGCTGAAGCAGCAGCAGCGGAGGAAGAAGGAGAAGCAGCTCGATAGATTCAGACAGGGGGAAGAAAGATGGCGGACTTCTCTCCCGTCCTGCCGCTGCGGGATGGAGGAGCAGGAGGAGGAGGAGGAGGAGGAGGGAGGTTCGGGCAGCAGCAGCAGCCCCCCATCTTCCCCCGGTCCCGGTCCGGGTCCGAGTCCGAGTCGGAGCTGTCGCAGAGCCTGGCCCGGACTAAGATCCGGTCGTACGGCAGCACGGCCAGCGTGGCGGCCTCTCTGGGGGAGAAGTACGTGGAGCACCGGCTCACGAACAGCGACACTCTGCAGGGCATCGCGCTCAAGTACGGCGTCACGGTAAGAGACCAGGACCAGGACCAGAGACCAGAACTAGAACTAGAACCAGGCCGAACCGGGCCACACAACGTTACCAGACAGAGTTGTTTAGAGGGAAATACAGAGACTGCTTGATGAAAAACTGTCCCTGAAGGCAACATGCATCAGTGGTTTAGCATGAATTTACCTCTAAAACAATGGGCCAATTTGCCAAAATGTTGAACTATCCCTTTAATAATGATAAATAGATATAAAACTTTTCCGAAACCATGACAACCACATCTGATCGATCACAGCGTATCAATAGTCTGATCAGAGGCAGCAAACACATACTGATGCATAGGGAGTTAAGAGTTAAGAGACGTGTGTTTAATTCCACCTTAACATCAACTACAGCTCCTTAACAACCTGTAAAACACTGATACTCATAATAATGTAACTGTAACTAAAAGTAACCGTAACTGTCCTGGTCTGATTCACTTAAAAACACTTGTCTGGAAACCTTAAAAACTTTGAATAACAGACTTTCTTCAAACTCCAGACACAGGGACCAAGCAGGGCCGTAATTACTATATATATATATATATATACCCCAATATTCAAATATGCTCAAAATGCCCCCCCCCCCCCCCCCCCCCCCCCCCCCATATATAGCCAGCTGATTAAAAACTAAAAAGTATCCCATGTGTTAGGGAATTTATGCTGCGTTAAAGACAACTCGGAAGTTGGAAAAAAAACGAGCTCCGAGTTGTAAAAAATGAATTGAACAGCGTCGAACTCGGAAATTACAGGTCGGAAACTCGGGTATCATCATATCAGAGCTCCGACTTTCCGACTTGACGTCACAACAACATCAAAACATGGCGGGCCTCGTCTTAAACGGTTAGAATTTAGACATTTTAAGTTCTTTGTTGAGGTTTGAATGCATGTTTTTGAACCGAGTTGTTTTGAACGCAGCATAACCGTAGGCTACTTTCCGGACTATAGAGCGCACCTGAGTATGAGCCGCACCAGCTAAATTTTAAAAGAAAATACATATAAAGGCTGCACTTGAATATAAGCTGCAGGTTTTCATGTTGTAACATGAGATATTTACACAGAGAGACAGTAGGAACTGTGACAGCCTGCTCGCTTTTCCTCTGTTTCGGTTACACTTTTTCTAATCATCATCATCATCCCAAGTGGTTTTTACCCATCCATGGATTTGAATCTGAAATGGAGCCAAGATTGAAGAGACGTGTGTTTGATTCCACCTTAACTCATTGAGTGCCAACCACGTAATTTCTCGTTTTTCGTTCCCTTGCGTTGAGTGCCGAAAACGTAATTTTACGTTTTTTGCTTTTTTTAAATTATGAAAATAGACACTTTAATACACATTATATGTAAATTTGGGGACTCTACGACGAGGAGAACTGAAATAGATGACGATCAAAGTCACATGACAGCTCATGATCTGGAAGTTTTTATCATAACTCAGCTTCTGCAAACGGAGTTCTGCATGCAGATGCAGCAGCTGCTCTGCTCTCACCCGCGCTGCTGCTCCAGCTGCTCGAGCTGCTCGGAGCTGAACCAGGAAGCTCTCAGCCGACAGTCCGCCCGGTCTTCAGCTGGAGCAACACCGTGTCCTCCCCAAAGTCCCCCCGCGGTAAAATCTGATGGTCTCTGGGCCAAAGCAGACCGGCATCACCGACCCGTACCACAGAAGGACCGCGACCACCGGCGGGACCGGTCTTCCCGAGCCGCGGTGGCCGACAGACCCTCACGCTCCGCGGGGAGAAGCTGTGACACGGCACGGTGCGTCTGTGTTATTGTTGTTTAGTGGCGCCCCCCCCCCGGCGCCGATGGTGGTTTTGTGAATAGAACAACCATTGTTGTATATATTTATCTTATACGAGCCCTTTGATCCAGAAATGCGAGTGTCAGAAGAGCGACAGACACAAACAGCGCACCTTTCATAAAAGACGCTCTATCTCCTTTTCTAGAAAAAAAGGAGGGATTTTGGTGAAACCCAGCCATGTTTAGCTTGACTTTTCTCAGGAACGGAGGCACGTAGAAACAAACGGTTTGTGGCCACTTGAAGCATAAAGTTAAACCTTTCAATTGAGCTACAGTATGTGTTGGTGGCAATAATATAGAATACACTGTGGCTCTACATAAAAAGTCAAAAATGGTCTAAATTGCCGGTACACTTGACTAAAACTTTGGAAAGGAGCGCGGCACTCAATGAGTTAACATCAACTACAGCTCCTTAACAACCTGTAAAACACTGATACTCATAATGTAACTGTAACTAAATGTAACTGTCCTGGTCTGATTCACTTAAACAGGAAAAACTTCTCTAAACTCAGAACAACAAAAACTTTCACCAAACTCCAGTTTCATCTGAGCTCAGAATAAAAACACAGATATTCAATCAATCAATCTTTATCGCAGACACAATAACTGGTCCATATAGACAAAAAAAATGCAAAAATATAATATAATAAAATAGATTTTAAAAAGAAAGAGAGAATCAAATATCAATTCACCATGTGTGCAGCTATATTATACAGTCTATGAGCTATATGCAGCTCCTCTATGATGCTGTTTCCTCCTCATCCAGGCTGCACATCAGAGTTTTTAACAGCTTCACAGTTTGGTCCATTACACTAAACAAACAGTTGAGTTGCACTTTGTCTTTTCCACCTGAAGCAACAACTTCAGTCCGTCACTGTGGAGCTGCTGCGTTTGCAAAACTTCAGAATACTGAACCTTTTTACATCAACTGAACATAAACTGAATTTACAAAGGAGCAACACTGTAAACATGGAGGAAACACTAATATCTTGTCCTCTATATTTATATCAGAAATGTGTCACAGTTCAGTGAGTTACTGTCTGTTAATCTGTGAACAATAAAGGTTTTAATCTTTGGATTCACAACAAACACTGAGACCAGATGAGAAGAGGATGAATTATGTGATTTTGGAGTTTTAGTGATTCAGAGAAAAAGTTTGTGTTTGTGCAGCTGCAGCTTCAACATCTCTGTAGTTCTGCTTTCGTTTTCACAACATGTGGCACAAGCAGCTGCTGCACCTGGAGGAGGAAGAGGTGCATCATGGGAGTTTAGATCAGTCAGTTTCCACTGGCTCCTGTTCAGACAGGTGAACCTGTTCAGACCAGTTCAGACCAGTTCAGATAGGTGAGATTCACTGTTTTATAATTTGATTTTTTTTGGTCATTTTATCTGTGTTAATGCAGAGGGAATAAAACTGGAGTTAATTTTCAACCACAGCTCTTTACATAATATCAATAATATAATATTTACACCTAGTTAAACACTGTGGCTCTGTTGTGGCCAATTAAAACCCTTATAAACTACTTGTGTTTTTTAAATTCAAAAGAGAATAGAAAAGCAGAAGATTATAGATAAGTGAACATGTCAGGAGCTCTGAATATAATTATCATATAGATTCATAAACTGTACGACATGTAAAATGTTTTCCAAAATGTAAAAGTGTCTGACATTGTGTAATGTTGGTTTGCAGCTCCTCACCGCCGCCTCATGTTGTTGTGTAGGTCAGTGGTTCTCAACGTGGGGTCTGGGGACCCCCAGGGGTCCCTGAGAGGGTTGAAGGGGGTCCCCAACTTTTTCTTGAAATTTTACCACTTTTTCTAGAATTTTTAAAAAAACTTTTTTGGGAGACATTTTACCACTTTTTTCTAGAAAACTTTTAACTTTTTGTTTGTTTGTTTCTTTTTTAACTTTTTTTTTTGAGAATTTTACCATTTTTTCTAGAAAATGTGTAACTTTTTTGTGTTTGTTTTTAACTTTTTTGAGAATTTCTTTTTTTTTTTTTAATTTTACCACTTTTTCTAGACTTTTTGTAAACTTCTTTTTTGAGAAATTTTACCACTTTTTTTCTAGAAATGTTGAAACTCTTTTTTTTTTTTTTTACTTTCTTTTTTGGAGAATATAACCACTTCTTCTTAGAAATGTTTGAACATTTTTGGAGAAATTGTACCACTTTTTTCCAGAAATGTCTCCATAATATTTCCAAAAATTCACGCCATTGGCCCTAATTTGAATGTAGAAAACTTAATTCAGTCTCAAAACAAATATTTGTGTATTTCTGGTGTTTGCTTCAAAGTTTTGTCCAATGGGGGTCTGTGGACTAATTTGTGTCAATTTCCTCCTCCTGTGCCAGATGGAGCAGATCAAGCGAGCCAACAAGCTCTTCAGTAACGACTGCATCTTCCTGAGGAACAGCCTGCACATCCCCGTGGCCTCTCAGAAGCGCTCCATCTTTAACGGACTCTCTCTGGAGTCTCCGGACGCCGAGGCCGAGCCGTCGGGTCTCCACGGCGCCGACGCAGCAGCAGCAGCTTGTGTTGTGACGCAGGACAGCGAGGGACCGTCCCCGCCCCCCTCGCCGTCCCCCCCGCCGCCGGCCGAGGACTCGAAGGCGCCGCAGCCCGAGGAGCTGTCGGCCAAAGACTTCTTACACAGACTGGACTTACAGATCAAACAGTCGAAGCAGGCGGCGCGCAGACTGAAGGAGGAGGAGGACAGGTGAGCTGAGGCTACGCTACGCTAAACTACGCTACACCACACTACACTACACTACAGACTGAAGGAGGAGGAGGAGAGGTGAGCTGAGGCTACGCTACGCTACACTACGCTACGCTACACTACACTGCAATACACTACACTACACTACACTACACTACACTACACTACAGACTGAAGGAGGAGGAGGAGAGGTGAGCTGATGCTACGCTACACTACGCTACACTACGCTACGCTACACACTACACTACACTACGCTACACTACAGACTGAAGGAGGAGGAGGAGAGGTGAGCTGATGCTACGCTACACTACACTACGCTACACTACACTACGCTACGCTACACACTACACTACACTACGCTACACTACAGACTGAAGGAGGAGGAGGAGAGGTGAGCTGATGCTACGCTACACTACACTACGCTACACTACACTACGCTACGCTACACACTACACTACACTACGCTACACTACAGACTGAAGGAGGAGGAGGAGAGGTGAGCTGAGGCTACGCTACGCTACACTACACTACACTACACTATACTGCACTACGCTACGCTATGCTAGCAATGCAGTGCAATGCAATGTAGTGCACTACACTACACTGCATTACACTACACTACTATGCTACACTACGCTACACTACGCTACACTGCATTACGCCAGGAGTACACTGGGAACGGCCACGACGTGATAAGTAAGCGGGGCGGAGCGGACTAGTCTGGGGCCGTTGACTCGCTGTTTTGGTAGCAGCCTGATCCAGGGAAAGAGAGACAGACCTTTCCTTCAAAATAAAAGCACCGAGCTAATAAAATGCAGTAAAACTCTTTAATTTAAGGAATATAATTTACAAGAAAGTCCCAGAGCCATTAATTTAACATTTTGCTTTAATTGTATTAGAAGTTAAAGCAGAAGTGAGTGATATATTTGTGTTAATATAAGTCTTAAATAGTTGTATCTTCCGACAGCAATCACTTCTATAGAGTGTTTGGACTGAAACACGGGTCTGTCAGTCACTCTGCTCTGCTCTGAGCCGAGGAGAAAACATTTATCGTATCCTACAGTTTTTATCCAATGAGGAGAGAGAACGGCATGCAGGGCTGTGTGTGCAGCCAAGGAACGCCGTGAATGTGGTGACGTAGCGACGAGGACTGTTATGGTGCGTTCAAGGAAACTCGTATTTTTCCGACCGTGAAGTGGTACCAGTTCGATCTGGTACGAGTTCACCGGTCGGAAGTTACGAGTGGCCGTTATAGTGACTTTCACCGGTAAAACAGGTCGGAGAAACACGAGTGGGTTGCCTGGAACGCTACAAAGTCGTAAGTTGTGACTTGAAGCTGTAATTTACGATTTCAAAAGCCTGCCTGGAACGCAGCATTAGCCAAAAAGACCGGATCACTCACTTCTGCTTTAATGTCTATTTTATAAGTTTTATGTTGGTGAACACTTTTATTTTGGTGAATTTGGTGATTTCGGTCTCCGCTACAGACACCAGGCTCTTCTCCTCTCTGAAGAGCCTGGTGACTAGAGGCTAGGCGCGGCCGTGACGCGGCGCGGCTTCACCGTGTTTGTTGCAGCTGTCAGCTTCACCTTGTCAAGCCAGTAAATGAGTGCACTTTATGCATCTCAACATATTTTTACATCCCTCCTGTTAAGATGGATTGACAGTAGGCTACTTTTTTCACAGGTAATCTGCTGACTATGAAGGGTTTGCAAGTGCAGACGATATTAAATGGTATAACTGGAGTGTTTAACTACACGATCATGGATCCACAATGTACAATGTTAAAGAACAAACCCCATAATGTTGCACTGCTACTGGCTTTGCCTCTGGTACATGAGACATTTATTTTAATCACTTTTAAGCGTGATAAATTCGTTTTATACACAGTTCTCTGTAGTTTTCTACCTGTTGGAGGGGAGGAAAGAAGAAGAGAGATGCCACGCGACACACATTTTGCGTCACAGCCGTTCCCAGTGTATTTCAACCATTACACTACACTACTGCTTGTGTGTGTGTGTGTGTGTGTGTGTGTGTCCTCATGGTCTGGATCCATGAAGGTCGATCTGATAATGAAGAAGCAGATTAATCAGCTGAAACCGTCCAGACGGCTCAGATTTAATTTAACCCTCGCTGGCTCCTGTAGCAGAGACACAACAACAACAACAACACAACAACAGCAGCTCCACCTCTGAAACAGGAAGTAGTTAATTCAGTGTTACGTTGAGTGGCAGCCTGTTTAATTATAAATAATAATGTCGGCTGGTCACTAGGGGTGGGAGAAAAAATCGATTCACACAAATATCGCGATATCTTTTTTGACGATTTTTAAATCAATTTATTTTTTCAAAAATTGATTAAAAAAAACAATTTGATTTTTTTTTTTTTTTTTAATTTTTTAAAATATTGTGCAATGTGCATTTGTTCGCCTTTTTTACATACAGAGAGTCCAGGTTTTGAAAAGGGTTTAAGTTCACTTTACAATGGAGTATGTTAATTTATAGGCTCCTACAGTATTTGTGTGCAGATAAATGTTAAAAATGCTAAAGACTAAAAATCGAGAGAATCGGCAATATCGTAGAATCGCAATTTAAATCGAATCGCCATCCAAAAACTCGTAGAAGAATCGAATCTGGAGAAAAGCATGGTCTGGTCACTGGTCACAGAGGGAATCTGCTGCAGAAGGATGAAGGAGCTGAGAACCATCGGTTATAATCAATCAATCAATCAATCAATCAATCAATCAATCAATCAATCAATCAATCAATCAATCAATCAATCAATATTAATGGAAACTGATCGATCAGTCTTCTGCTCTGGTCCTGTGTGTGTGTGTGTGTGTGTGGAGCAGCAGGTCCATGAACGCTGAGTCATTGTTCCTCCTGACACATGCTGAGTGTTGTTAGCACTTTGTTAGAGGACGGAGACCTCGTCCTCCTGTAGCTGATCTCAGACCAGTGTCCTTCCTGTTGCTCTTTTTTGAATTTCTGATTTTTTAAAAACTTTTTTTCCCCACTTTTTTAATTATTGTTTTAGTTTTTTTTTTCTTATTTTTTTGAAGTTTTACCACTTTTCCTAGAATTTTTTTTAAAGAAATTTCACCCCTTTGTATTGTTTTCCCCCCTCCCTTTTTGAGAAATTTTACCACTTTTTCTAGAATTCTTGAGTAATTTTACCAGTTTCTTCTCAATTAAAAAAAAAGACTTTTTACTATTTACTATATACTATTTTTAATTTTACCACTTTTCCTATCATTTCTTTGAGAAATTTTACCAGTTTCTTCTAAAATTTTGAATACTTTTTTTTTTCTTCTTCGAAATTTTACCACTTTTTCTGAGAAATTTTACCAGATTTTACAAAAAAAAAAAAAATTTAAACCTTTTTTTTTTTTTTTTTTTTTGAGAATTTTTACCACTATTTTCTAGAAATGTTTCAACTTTTTTTTGAGAAATTGTACATTTTTTTCCCCAGAAATTTCTCTATAATCTTTTAAAAATGTACGCCTAATTTAAACGTGCATTGATTGTTTGTGTATTTCTGGTGTTTGCTTCAAAATGTTGTCCAATGGGGGTCCGTGGTCTAATTTGTGTCAATTTTGGGTCCTTGATATAAAAAAGTTAGAGAACCAGCGTCTATGTGATACAAGTATGAACAGTTTACCACCTAAAAAGCAGTTTACCCACTTACACAACATTAGACTACACCACTGCAGCTGCCGTATTTAAAAGTCCCTTGACTGAATACAAACTAAGTTTCTAACCCTTCATAGGACAATATTTATTAATACTTTATTTCTTTGATCTGACCTCAGTACTCTCAGACTCGAGCTTTGAGAGGAAGTTTTTACATATTTTACCCATGAGCCTTTGCTCCGTGTTGTTGATGCAGTCGGTGTTTGAGCTGCAGTGAGTTCAGACAAACACAGACACACACCAGAACAAACACACACCTCAGGCCTGCGTGTGTCTTCAGATCACAGCTGTGAGTGACACCTGAGCTGTAATTTAATCCAAAAGCCAAACATCCCTAACTTTCTGTGAGTAGTGTAGGTCCATATCTATTACATTAAAATTATATGACACTCTAATGGAGTTACTATTACATTTATTTAGTCTTTAGTTATGGATATATTAGCCTAAATTTAGATCTTTAAATGATTAATTAAATTGCTCAGGCATTTGAAAGACATTGATATGTTTTTTCTTTTTTTTTAAAGGGATAGTTCACCCAAAATTGAAATGTCACTCATTATCTCCTCCCCCTCATGTGGACTAAGGGCTGGGAGAAGTTTCAGAGTCCTCCGTGGCTTCTCTGAGCTTCTCTACGAAGACAGTTGGTATCCATTTGAAACCGTTATATGGACATGCACTGCTACGCCGAGACCCCCTGTAACTCAGAGAAGCCACGGAGGACTCTGAGACTTCTCCCAGCCCTTAGTCCACATGAGGGGGAGGAGATATAATGAGTGACATTTCAATTTTGGGTGAACTATCCCTTTTAGTATATTTTAGGGGACTTTTTCACCTTTAATGGACAGGAAAGTTGAGAGAGAGACAGGAAATGGGAGGCAGAGAGGGGAATGACACACAGGATGTTTTAAAGATGTTATTGAGATGTTTTTAAAGATGCTTTAAAGATGTTTACAAGAGGTTGATACTTTATATACCTATTTTAGAAACGTTTTAAAGACTTTTTTTTTTTTAAACGTTTGAAAGATGCTGAGGCGTTTAGAACAGGTTGACGAGGTGAGGTGTTTTGAGGTGTTTTAAAGACGCTCAGCTCCTCTGGGACGTTTGTTTTCTCCATCAGACGTCCGATGTGAGATAAAGACTTCCTGCTTCCTCCTCTCTCTCTCTCTCTCTCTCTCTCTCTCTCTCTGCTGCAGTGACGGTGTAAAAACCTCCTCTCATCCTCTTATTGATCTTTTTCATCCCTTCTTCTTCCGCATTAATTCCACTTCTTGGCAGCTCGGCTCGTTGTCTCAGCATCAGACTGTGACGACGTCATCATGACATCAGCCCTGCAGCAGCGACACTGTTGTTTTCAGCCACACCATCAACACTCATCCATTATTCACACACACACACACACACCTGGACGCCGTGGTGACCTGTGTGTGTGTTAGTGTGTGTGTGTGTGTGTTTCCACTGTGGAAACTCAGCTCAGTATTAACTAAACGGTTGTAAATCTCTTTTCTTCTCTCTTTCATTTTGCAGGAGCGGCGAGGAGAGCTACACGGCCCCGACCTCGTCCTACCAGGAGATATAACACACCTGTTTACCTGAAGCCCAGTGTTGGACACGCACACACATATAGTATACAGTTAAAGGGATAGTTCAACATTTTGGCAAACTGGCCCCATTGCCATAATCGTCGCTATAGTCATAGCAGTTGTAGGTTTGTTACCTTTAATTGTCGGTGCAAGCTATTTTTAGAACGGCGGAGCAGAGCCGTGAGCTGCTCAGACCTACGCTACAGAGGCTCATTATGGGATTTCTTGGTTTCAAACTCATCAAACTCATCAAATACACAATCCAACAACTCCACAACGCTCTGGTGGACAAGTTGTGACCTGCACATTCACCACGCTATGAGATAATAACACAACGTTACCACACAGAGTTGTTTTAGAGGGAAATTCATGCAAAACCGCTGATGTGTGTTGCCTTCAGGGGCCGTTTTTCATCAAACAGTCTCTGCATTTCCCTCTAAAACAACTCTGTGTGGTAACGTTGTGTTATTATCTCATAGCGTGGTGAATGTGCAGGTCACAACTTGTCCACCAGAGCGTTGTGGAGTTGTTGGATTGTGTATTTGATGAGTTTGATGAGGGAAACCAATTAGAAATCCCATAATGAGCCTCCGTAGCGTAGCTCTGAGCAGCTCACGGCTCTGCTCCGCCGTTCTAAAAATAGCTTGCACCGACAATTAAAGGTAACAAACCTACTGCTATGACTATAGGGATTATAGCAATGGGCCAATTTGCCAAAATGTTGAACTATCCCTTTAAGACACACACACAGACACACACACACTACCACAACGTCCTTGCTCTTTTTTTTCTCTCTCTCTCTTTCTGCTTTTACCAAAACCACGTTGAACAAAGTGTCATGTTTTCTTGTTTTTGCCTTTTTTTTATTTATTATTATCGATCAGCTGATCTGATCTCCACTCTGACGTTTATGATTGTTGTTGTTGTTGTGTTGTTGCTGCTGCTGTTGTTGTTATTATTATGGTTTTGTTACAGTTTTTAACAGGGAGGAGGAGGAGGAGGATGAGGCGTTCAGGTTCAGGTTCAGCGGTCGGACATAGGATCGACAAGTCCATCATCATCATCATCATCCACTCATCTTCACCTCACGCTTCTGAAGCTGCTGTACAGAACCTGCAGCATGTTACACACACACACACACACACACACACACACACACACACACACACACACACACACACACACACACACACACACACACACACACACACACACACACACACACACACACACACACACACACACACACACACACACACACACACAAAGCGCTAAGCAACTCCAGCAGGATTAGTGTGTTCGAGTTGCGAGCAGCCTCAATCCGCTCCTAGAATAGCATCATCATCGGGGGCGGAGCTTCAACTCCAGCCTTCGCTCCATTGGTTGAGTTTTTATTTTATTTTTTTCTTTCTTTGGGATCTGAAGGGACGGCTCTGCTCTATGTGTGAATGCTTTATTATTATTATTATTATTATTATATTATTATTTATGTGTGGACAACTGTCTGTATAACGGCTGTTTTACTGTGCTTTTAAAATTCTGTTTTGGTTTTATTTTTCTGGGGGGGAGAATAAATAAAAACGTATTTAAATCCCCAGTGTGTAACTTATTTGGCTTTTTATGATCAAAAATCAAACATGTCTTTCATAAATCCGTATTTCACTGAAGGTGAATCACAGCTGCATACAAAGTAAAGCTTTCTGGTTCCTTAGAATGAGTTGTTACAAGTCGTTACAGATACATAAGTGGGCGACGCACCGAACCGAGGCGGCCATGTTGCATCGCCATTTTTTTTTTACGTTGAGTGGCAGCGTGACCATAGGTAACCACGGAAACTGAGCGGAGCTGTGGGCTCGGCCTGTTAAAACTGTCACCACTGTATACACTGCAAAAACTCAAAATCTTACCAAGAATATTTGTCTTATTTCAAGTCAAAACAAATCTAATTCTACTTAAAATAAGACTCATCACATTTAAAAAGTAGCTTGTTTTTAGACACTTTTTACTTCTTTCAAGCATATTTTCACTTTAAATAAGTAGAAAAATCTGACAGTGGAGAAAGTTTTTCTTTCTTATTACAAGCAGAAAAAACTTGCTTTCACTGGCAGATTTTTCTACTTATTTCAAGTGAAAATCTGTTTGAAACAAGTGAAAATGATCTAAAAACAAGTTAATTTTTAGGTGACGAGTCTTATTTAAAGTGGAAAGAGATTAGTTTTGACTAGAAATGAGACATTTTGACAAGAAATAAGACAAATATTCTAGGAAAGATTTCGAGTTTTTGCAGTGTAGTGTGAGGAAGGACGGAGGCACCGGTGTTGCATTCAGGTGCAGTCAGGCAGACGGCCGTCGGCAAACCAACCGGATGTCGTTTTACTCCACCAGAGAAAGACGGTAAAACAATACCACATCACCATGACAACATGTTGTCACTTGTTTACATAGACGCTTGTTTATCCTGTTACATGCAGCGTCTGTTGTCTGACGTCTGCCCGATTTCACGTGAATGCAACATCAAGAATACGTTCAGATATGCAACCGCACCGCTAGATGGGGGAATAATTCCTACGTATTATACCTTTAAAGCTGAGGCGACGATGATGACGTCGTGTCGTGTTTCACAGCTACAGCACACGAGTAAAGAAAAGGCAATGTTTTAATTGCTTTTTACATTTTTAGGAAAAAATCACAGATATTTACATTTAAAAATACTTCTTCATCATCATCATCTTCATCTTATCGTGGTCTGTCTCTATGGAAACGGTTAAACTCAGAGACATGCAGAGCAGAACAGAGAAGGAGAGCACTGACATGATACACAACAAATATATTTTTTTGGTAAATAAAAAGCAAAGGAGTACATTAAGATCATTATACATCATACTGGAGAAAGTAAAGATAATAATAGGCTAAGACAGGTTACACAGGATGAGTACGATCTGGTTTATGTGTATGTGTGTGTGTGTGTGTGTGTGTGTGTGTGTGAGTTGTGTTGCAGAATGAAATAAAAACATGTTTTGGAGACAGTTGTTGATGAATCTACAGCATCAAACTCTCATAAACACTGCAAAAACTCAAAATCTTACCAAGAATATTTGTCTTATTTCTAGTTAAAATTTAATTTCTAGTCAAAACTAATCTAATTATACTAAAAAATAAGACTCATCACATTAAAAGTAGCTTGTTTTTAGACACTTTTTTATTCCTTTCAAGCAGATTTTCACTTGAAATAAGTAGAAAAATCTGATAGTGGAGCAAGTTTTTCTTTCTTATTACAAACACAAAAAACCTGCTTTCACTGGCAGATTTTTCTACTTATTTCAAGTGAAAATTTGTTTGAAACAAGTGAAAATGATCTAAAAACAAGTTAATTTTTAGGTGGAAAGAGATTAGTTTTGACTAAAACTGAGACATTTTGACAAATATTCTTGAAAAGATTTTGAGTTTTTACAGTGTAACATTCATGAGTTAAATGCTTAACAGGTGAATCTGTTACATCAGATAAAATCTACAGATTATTACTCTGTGATGTCGACGTGCAAATATGACGAGTCAGGGGAGGAAAAACTACCGAGTCATGATACTGTCAATAAATCCCTTTGTTTCATATATGTGTGTGTGTATCTGTGTGTGTGAGAGAGTGTGTGTGTGTGTGTGTGTGTGTGTGTGTATCTGTGTGTGTGAGAGAGTGTGTGTGTGTGTGTGTGTATCTGTGTGTGTGAGAGAGTGTGTGTGTGTGTGTGTCCTCAGCAGTGATGTAGAACGCAGGTAACTGTCTCAGTGTGTTGGGTCCACACTGCAAACACTCGAACTCTTACCAAGAATATTTGTCTTATTTCTAGTTAAAATGTCATTTCTAGTCAAAACAAAATCTAATTATACTAAAAATAAGACTCATCACATTTAAAAAGCAGCTTGTTTTTAGACACTTTTTACTTCTTTCAAGCATATTTTCACTTGAAATAAGTAGAAAAATCTGATAGTGGAGCAAGTTTGACAGATTTTTCTACTTATTTCAAGTGAAAATTTGTTTGAAACAAGTGAAAACTGTCTAAAAACAAGTTAATTTTTAGGTGACGAGTCTTATTTTAAGTGGAAAAAGATCTGATAGTGGAGCAAGTTTTTCTTCCTTATTACAAGCACAAAAAACTTGCTTTCATTGGCAGATTTTTCTACTTATTTCAATTGAAAATCAGTTTGAAACAAGTGAAAATGATCTAAAAACAAGTAAATTTTTAGATGACGAGTCTTATTTTAAGTGGAAAGAGATTAGTTTTGATTAAAACTGAGACGTTTTGACAAGAAATAAGACAAATATTCTTGGAAAGATGTTGAGTTTTTACAGTGCAGTGAGCTGAGCCGAGCTGAGCCTCACAGGCTGCCGTAGATCCTCTTGATGGTGTCGCCCTCGTCCTTGGCGATGATTCCCTTCTCGATGTACGAGTCGACCTGCTGGTCCATGAAGTCCTTCAGCTTGGACAGGTCGTAGTCTGGGAGGGGAAACGGGGACAGAGCAGAGGAGGGATTAAGACACCGGACATCCTCATCTTCATCCTCATCTTCATCATCCTCATCATCATCATCATCATCATCATCCTCGCCTCCTGAAGACGGCGCTCCTCGCTCCTCGCCACCCAAACAGGCGGAGAATCTGGAGCAGTGGCTCGTCATCGCTCAGGATTAAGGTCAGAGTTTGTCTCGGATTAAGACGACGAACTCAGGAAGTAAAAACATAAACACAGAATAAAGAAACAGTGAAGAGGCGATGGTGGTTGTTCAGGATGGTTAAAGGGATAGTTCAACATTGTGGCAAATTGGTGCAAATTACCATAATCCCTATAGTCATAGCAGTAGGTTTGTTACCTTTAATTGTCGGTGCAAGCTGTTTTTAGAACGGCGGAGCAGAGCCGTGAGCTGCTCAGAGCTACGCTACGGAGGCTCATTATGGGATTTCTTAATTGGTTTCCCTCATCAAACTCATCAAATACACAATCCAACAACTCCACAACGCCCTGGTGGACAATTTGTGAGCTGCACATTCACCACGCTATGAGATAATAACACAACGTTACCACACAGAGTTGTTTTAGAGGGAAATACAGAGACTGTTGATGAGAAACTGTCCCTGAAGGCAACGCGCATCAGCGGTTTTGCATGAATTTACCTAGTTACAACAAGTCTACAAGTTACTACAAGTCATTGATTTCAATTGATTTCTCAAAGTGAGGACCGGGGACCCCCAGGGGTCCTTGAGAGGGTTCAAGGGGGTCTCCAACTTTTTCCTGAAATTTTACCACTTTTTTTAATTTGATTAGTGTCTTTACTTTTTTTTTTTTTTTTTTTAGAAATTTAACCATCATTTCTAGATTTGTCTTTAAACGTTTTTTTTTTTGTTTTTTTTAGAATTTCTACCAGTTTCTTCTAGAATTTTTTAAAACCTTTTTGAAAATGTTACTACTTTTTTTTAGAGATTTTTGAGAAAATATTTTACCTTTTTTTTTTTTTAGAATTCTTACCACTTCTTTCTAGATTTTTTAAACTTTTTTTTTTTTTAAATTTTCATCATTTTTCTTCTAAAAAAAGTCTTTCTTCCAGAAATTTCTCATCAATATTTCCACAAATTCTAGTTACTAGTCATTGATTTAACCAGAACTAGGACTCTGGAGCTGGAGACAAGGGACATGGAGCTGAGTTAAGGTGGAAATACTAAAGAGTTAAGGTGGAAATACTACAGAGTTAAGGTGGAAATACTACAGAGTTAAGGTGGAAATACTACAGAGTTAAGGTGGAAATACTACAGAGTTAAGGTGGAAATACTACAGAGTTAAGGTGGAAATATTACAGAGTTAAGGTGGAAATACTACAGAGTTAAGGTGGAAACACTGAAGAATTCCTCCTTAAAACCAGGATGTGTCCTCTGTCCTCGTCCTGCTCCAGTCGGACAGGATGTGTCTATATTTAGAGACGAAGCTCTCCAACAGCTGACGGAGGAACGACCTCGTCACCTTGACGACAGCTTTTATCGCTTTGTTTCATAATAAAGTTTCTGTGAAGGATTAAAAGACTTCAGTGATCAGAGGACGAACGACTCTCTAACTCTGTCGTTGTTGTTGCCGTGAGGAACCACGACGACGAGCCAAAACCAGGATGTGGTCGCTACGTCCATCTGCTGCTTTGGCTAATCTGAGCAGCGTGTAGGTGTAAACACACACACACACACACACACACACACACACACACACACACACACACACACACACACACACACACACACACACACACACACACACACACACACACACACACACACACACACACACACACACACACACACACACACACACATTAATGTATGTGCAGATTTAAACAAACACACAGCGAGTGCACTGATTCGTCCTAATGGAGTAAACACAATAAACCTGCTCTGTTACTATGACACTGTGTTGTAGATGAAAAGGCTTTTGTTCTGCAGCAGCTGTTGTTGAGGAGGAGGAGGAGGAGGAGGAGGAGGAGGAGGAGGAGGAGGAGGAGGAGGAGGAGGAGGAGGATGAAGAGGAGGAGAGGAGGAGGATGAAGAGGAGGAGACGTTCAGAACCATCTTTCCTCCAATTGATTTCCGTAAGAATCCACCTGTCACAGCCCAAACCTTTGTCAAAGGCACAGCTGTGGACATAGTCAACCATTATAAGTATTTAGGCTCCATCCTGGATGATAAACTGTCTTTTGAGAGCAACTCAGATGCCATCTGCAGGAAAGTAAATCAGAGGTTGTTTTATTTAAAGCAGAAGTGAGTGGTCCGGTCGTTTTCGCTAATGCTGCGTTCCAGGCAGGCTTTTGAAACCGTAAATTACAGCTTCAAGTCACAACTTACGACTTTGTAGCGTTCCAGGCAACCCACTCGTGTTTTTCCGACCTGTTTTACCGGTGAAAGTCACTATAACGGCCACTCGTAACTTCTGACCCGTGAACTCGTACCAGATCGAACTGGTACCACTTCACGGTCGGAAAAATACGAGTTACGGGCTGCCCTGAACGCACCATAACAGTCCTCGTCCCTACGTCACCACATTCACGGCGTCCCTTGGCTGCACACACAGCCCTGCATGCCGTTCTCTCTCCTCATTGGATAAAAACTGTAGGATACGATAAATGTTTTCTCTTCGGCTCAGAGCAGAGCAGAGGGACTGAGAGACCCGTGTTTCAGACCAAACACTCTATGTAAGTGATTGCTGTTGGAAGATATAACTATTTAAGACTTATATTAACACAAATATATCACTTACTTCTGCTTTAAGGAAACTGAGGTCTTTTAACGTTGATAAGAAGTTTCTTAAACTGTTTTACTCATCTTTTATTGAGTCCATCTTAACTTTTGCAATGATTTGTTGGTTTGGGAACCTCAGCATATCAAATAAGAATAAGATGAAGAATGTGGTCAAACTCTGCCAAAAAACAATTGGCATTAACCTGAATGACCTTGACAATGTTTATCAGGGCAGAGTCACTCAGAGTTAAAGGGCCATTCTGGCAAACCCTCTCCACCCTCTTCATGCAGAGTTTCCACTCCTCCCATCTAAGAGGAGGTACACGTTCCCTTGTCAGGCCAAAGCTATATGTATTTATATGTATTTATTGTATCATGTGTGTGCTACGTGAGCTCTACTGTGTTGACTTTTGTTGCAAACCAAATTGCCCTTCGGGGACATTAAAGATTTTCAAATCAAATCTGTTGAACTTTCTCATAGATATACATAGCCTACTATATACAGTATTGACTAGATGCCGCGTTCCCATCCAGCTCTATTGAGTGGAATAAGTCAACGCGGCGGCCATCTTGGTCAGGGGGAAGCCGTGTCTACTTCCTGCACTAGAGGTCTATCAACCATTAAAATCACCATAACTCACCGAATATTCAACCAACTTTCAAGCCGTTTGGTTTATTATAAATGTCAGACATATTTATGATACAACAACAACAAAAAATTGGTTGTTTTTTTTTGGAAAATTCTTATATATTTTTTTTTTATGTATTAAACATAAACTTAGTACATACTCAGACACACACCCACATGCATAAATAAACTGAAATGTGTTCTACAAGGGTCTGACTGCTGGTCAGACTTATAACTCTGCTTTTAACTCCGCTTTCCTAGCGCCCAATGTTTTTTTAGTTTTTCTTTTCTTTTCCCTTTTTAGTGTTTAGGCTACTTGAACTTAATTCATCTGTACCAGTTCTCTTCTTTTGTCTCGCTTTCTTCTCTCACCTCTTTTCGTTTATTTATTTATTCATTTAGTGTTGTTATCATTACTACTACTTTTATTTTTACTATCAACATCTTCCCCTTATTTTTCATTTTTTTTCCTTTGTTTTCTTTTTTTAATTTTGTTATTTCTATACCTTGCACAAGGTATGTGATTATTATTTCTTTACTGTGCTTCAATTATTTGTTAGTTCAAGGTGAG
>NC_139893.1:3340551-3435551 GCF_905171665.1 Trachurus trachurus | reverse complement strand
GGAAGCTAACCTACCCTCGATGTAGCTAGCTTGAACCAAAATAAAGCGTCTTTGCTTGAACCCTCCGTTTTGACCGATCTGGTCCCGTTAGCGGCATTTGACCGCTCAAGATGCCTTACCGGAGAGTTTTGTCAGCTCTGAGACGAAGATCGGCCCGCCGGTTTCCGTTTAGAGTTGCTGAAGAGTTTCTCTGATGACTTTAGGTGAAGGCAGGCTAACACTACCCATACACTTCCAGTGTTTGAGCTAAGCTAATTAGCGACTTTAGGTGGAGGCAGGCTAACACGACCCATACACTTCCAGTGTTTGAGCTAAGCTAATTAGCGACTTTAGGTGGAGGCAGGCTAACACTACCCATACACTTCCAGTGTTTGAGCTAAGCTAATTACGGGCGATACGGCTCTATCTCCATGGTTACTGCACGCACAGTCATTCTGTGACATAAACTGTAAACTGTTTTCTTGTCTGTAACAACATCTATTGCACGTCTGTCCGTCCTGGGTGAGGGATCCCTCCTCCGTTGCTCACCCTGAGGTTTCTCCGATTTTTCCCTGTTAAAAGGGTTTTCATGGAGTTTTTCCTCAGTCGATGTGAGGGTCTAAGGGCAGAGGATGTTGTTGTGATAAAGCCCTTTGAGACAAACTGTTTGTAAAAACAGGCTATACAAATAAAATTGCCTAGTCTTGCCTATCTGCTGGTCATGGACTCGGGAGTGAGGCAAGACACGGAAACAAAAAAAAAAAAACGTTGGCGTATCCCTATCCCTAAATACTCTTTTCATTGTTTTTGTTTTGTTTTTCCCATTATTGAAATAACAAAGTGCTCCATATTAAGGTTGTAAACCACTGATATAGACATATTAGTCTCATTTAGTATAATATAGGCTATAATAATTAAATGCCATATTCATATTTAAATGCTGAACTACATCAGCAGTTAAACCTGATGACATCATCTGACCAATCAAGATCAGTCGTGTTCATTTTTTATTTGCCAACTTTCTACAGTAGTTTGACGATGACTGTGTGTTCTGGCTTCATCTGAACACAAATGACAATAAACAGACTGTTCTTCTTCTTCTTCTTCTTCTACTACTAAACTCTTACCGGTGAGCGCGGTGAAGTCGGCGGCGGTGAGCGACTTGCCCAGCTTGTTCCTGGTCTGCATGGCGATCATGGCGTCCAGGTTCTCTGCAGGAGAGAGAGAGAAAACAGACGTTCAGACGATGAATTAAATGAAATGAAATAAAATAAAATGAAGTGAAGTGAAGAAGCCTCTTGTCCCTGTGTGAGTCTGCAGGCTGATTAGCATCACAACAGACGCTCGCTAATTAATGAAGAGTGGGTTCAAGAGGGAGACAGAGAGAAACAAAGATGTGGTTTTTTTCCCTCCCTGTAATATATTAAAGGGATAGTTCAACATTATGTGGCAAATTGGCCATTACCATAATCCCTATAGTCATAGCAGCAGGTTCGTTACCTTTAATTGTCGGTGCAAGCTATTTTTAGAACGGCGGAGCAGAGCCGTGAGCTGCTCAGAGCTACGCTACGGAGGCTCATTATGGGATTTCTTGGTTTCCCTCATCAAACTCATCAAATACACAATCCAACAACTCCACAACGCTCTGGTGGACAAGTTGTGACCTGCACATTCACCACGCTATGAGATAATAACACAACGTTACCAGACAGAGTTGTTTTAGAGGGAAATTCATGCAAAACCGCTGATGCACGTTGCCTTCAGGGACAGTTTTTCATCAAGCAGTCTCTGTATTTCCCTCTAAAACAACTCTGTCTGGTAACGTTCTGTTATTATACGATTTATGATTTAACTTAACATGACAGCCTGAGATCCAGGGTGCTGAACTTATAACAATGATATTAAAATGTGTGTTAGCACAGCGGGGTGTGTGTGTGTTATGATGTTATTACAAAGGGATTATTATAAACTGTTACAGACACAAACAGGTCACACGGCTCAGAGGGAGTTTGCTGCTGTCTGGATTAACAAAGGGTTAAAAACCAACAGATGTTGACGAGACACATACAGCAGCTGGAGTTAAACCTGTGATTCATCAGCTGCTAATTAGTTACCACATTTTACATTATAAATACAACTAAATTATCATTAATTATCTACAGTATAAGTGCCTCAGAGTGAGAGTGTTGCTGTCTGATAAATACATGAATAAACATTTAAATCTGTTCTCACATGGTTTATACAGCAATATACATATTTCAACTGGTTCTGGGACATAAACAGCTGCTCAATAAATAAATCAATAATATCTGACCTGAATGTTGGACTTTTATTTTGAAAAAAACCCCCCCAAAAAACGTATTTAATTAAGTTATTTTATTTGTTCTCTTCTATCTTTTATTTTTTATTATAATCTACTGGAGCTGCTGTGACACCATAATTGAAGTGTTTTATTCTTATTATACTATTTTGACAGACGTGCGTCGGTCAGACACTTGCAGCGGTCTACTGCGGTAGCCATGGTAACCGTCATTTGATGTTGATGTTTCTAGGTGTGAAAACATCTTGTGTTGTGGTGGGTCTTTTCTGTTTTTTTATATTTATTATAGTCACTTTGGTTCCTGTAGTTGTCAAGTGTTCCTCCTCAGTTTATTATTAATTAGGGCCACGGGGCCATTGCACCGAGCACTGGACTTCAATGCAAAATTGGTCTTCAATGTAAAATTTTGCATTGAAGTCAATGGGACGGGCGAAAAAAAAGAGTGAAAAAGGACAATCATTGGAGTTTTTAAACGTCTACCGCTCAGGCATACTTTCACCTAGAGACTCCATTTGAATTTTAAACTGTAGACACAAGTCTTGTGTATTGGTGTATGAATCCACAATGTGATAGGTCATATAGTTTTTGATAAATCACAGATCAATGACCATGATCATTTTTGGAGAAATTATGAGATTATAATGGGTGTGTATTGCACGGAATGTTCGTGTCAGAGTGGATGACATCATCGGTTAGAGTGGGAGAGAGTCCAAAAAAATTCTACATTTTTTCTCTTTCCACACTCCTCCTGGACACAATTTACACTCTACACACATGATTTTTTCCAAATTTGTAGACAGACTTGTTCTGTCTCTTTCAATGTGCTCAAAATATCAGAGAGACTTACAGAATTTGAATTGTCAGCCTCTAAGTGCGGCCATGTCTGTCTCTGCTCCTCATTGACTCCAATACAAACATTTTCTGAGAGAAGCAGAACAGGCCCCTGTTTTAAAATCGCAAGTGTCTCCAAAATATTTACAGTAGAAACACCAAAATCACACCAAAGCTTTCAGGAAGTCCTTACAGCGATGATGGTCTGTGTTTTTTTCTGATAGAAGTTACCGTTTTGTCAGTATAAGCCCAAATGTGAGACCAGTGCAGAGGCAGAAAATCGCTCTTTTTCTCCACGTTTCTGTCTGTCTCAGCCTAGGGGGCCCCTATCGTCATTGGCAACCACCTCAAGTTGCCGTGGTAACCTCTGAGCCTCAGGCCAGAGCCACAGTCTCTGTCAAACACAACCACACACACATGTGCACATATGCACGCACACACAAACAAACACACACTGTGACTGTGATCACAGCTCCTTAATATCAGAGCTCAGTGAAAGATGATCGTGTGTCTGTCTGATCAGGTCGTGGGTTTGATTCCCGTGTTGACAGAGATGGTAGCTATGCCCAGCAGTAGCCCCACGTGGTCCTATCAAAACTTCCCAGAGGAAATTTTCTAGTTTGCTCTGAAATCCACTTTATACATGAAAACACGTGTATTTATGTTAGAAAAGACGACGTTCTTGTGTTTTCAAAGGTTAGGCTACTTTGTGTTGTGACGTTGTGATCATGGGACAGTGTTGGTCCCATACGACAGTAAAATATAATATCACAGTTAAACGCAAATGTTCTGTGATTCTTGGCTCTTTTTAACTATGACTTGGCACTTTAATACTTTTAATATTTATCAGAAGTATCTGGTTATGCCTCTCTCATGCTGTCGTTTCATTTATTTAGATTTATTCATTAATTTATCTAGGCTATTACTTTCATTCTACTATTTATCTATCTTATTTGTTTGTTTATTTATTAACTTTATTAACCGATTGCCCTAACCCTCTTTAACCAATTATCTTTTTAAACGACGGTCTTCTAACTCTCCTTTTTAACTGTTGCTGTTTCCGACACATCAAATAATCTCTAATATTCTGTCTAATAAATCATTTTGAACAGACGCATGTTGCTGTAGATTTCAGGTCGTTCAGCTTCGTCTCCATCTGCTCCGAGCTCCTCCTCTTGTTTCTTATCATCTAACCACACACACACACACACACACACACACACACACAGACACACACACACACACACACACACACACACACACACACACACACACACACACACACACCCCTCCCCAGGCCATTGATTGACAGGTGTGTGTGTGTATTCAGTTGTGTACCTGGATGACTCATTAACATTAACATGTTGCTAGGCGATGGTGTTCTGTCCGTCCTGTTATCTCCCCAACGACCTATAAGCTACCGCCATGAGGCCATAGGGGTTGCCTAGGAAACTGAGTAATGGTATATTGTGTGTGTTCGGCTCCATGCAGCGTGTGATGTCGGAGCAGGAAACAGCTGCTGGACGACGACGGGTATTATTGATTAAAGATTGATTATTAACTCACTCTGCTGATGCTTCGTCCACCTGTGACAAACATATAAAACCTGAACACTTCACCTCATTAATATTCTGTTATAGTTAATTATTCATAGAGAATATAAATAGAAGAACTCAGTGTCCTGTCACATGAAGGATCAGATCAGAGTGTTTGTTCTGTGTGAGACTAGGGATGTCACCATTACTTGTTTTCACAATTAACCGCGGTATTAAACGCCACAATTAATTAATTAATCGTAAAGATTCTTAAACACCGTTAGGCAAGGCAAGGCAAGGCAATTTTATTTGTATATAGTTACTTCCCAAAAAGATGATGTTGGAATTGTAATCGGCAGATGTGCGGCAAAATAAAGGTTAATGCACAGGTTCTGGTCCATTTAACTAATGTAGTATTGAATTGGTAGGAATTTAAATGTTGAGTGTCAAAACTCAAAAAACGATAAAAAAAAACGTAAACATTTGGTATAGATGACAATTTATGACCTGAATATATAATAACATTTCCTCTGGGGGATTAATAATTGTTCCTATATTAACAAATACTTGAAATATTTTGTGTAAACTAACCCATAATAATCGTGATAATCGTATCCCAGGTTCATCAATATTCCATTAGACAAATCAATAACCTTGGTTTGTTTGTTTCCATTATTATTATGTGTGTACATGTGTATATTTTTTCTTTTTTTATTTATTTAAAATTATTTTTTTTATTTTTTATTTCATTCTATTTTGTATTATTTTGTTTAAAATGCTATTCAAGATATATTCATCTTTCTTTTGTTTGTTTTGCTTTGTTATTTGTGCAATAATAAGCCCGTAGTGGGTTTCTACCCACACATGTCTTTTTTTTTCAATTCAATTTTTTTTCAATTTTATTGTTGCTTTTATAATCGTGCAAATATACATAAACATTTCTCTGACAATAATCGTGTCAAGAAAATCTATAATCGTGAGACTGAATGTCATTTAAAACAGACAGGACGATGATGATGATGATGATGATGATGATGATGAAGGCCGCCGTCCCTCAGCTCTCTGACCTTTTACTGACGGCCATGAAATCAGCCCGGTTATGTAGCGTGACACTAATCTGTCTGTACAGGCTTCACACTCCACTGCACACACACACACACACACGCAGCCATGACGACGACCACTGTGTGTGTAAACTAGACTGAAACCTACATTTTAAATGTTTTATCGACTTGTTCAACATGTTTGAAGCAGCGGAGTCAAACTCACTTTAGTTCAGCGCTCACATACAGATACAGATACAGATACATAGCTACTGTGTTATCTCATTTATCAAAAGGTTTCTGGATTTCTTGTTTTATTTTGTTTTTCAATGAATGAAATAAACTAAACTAAACTAAACTAAACAAAGAACAGTTTGATTTGCAGTGGACCAGACCAGTAAAATTACAGCATCATAATAACCTGTATAAATAACAAGAACTCTTTGTTTTAGTGCAAAGAAGTACAAGTAAAAGGCTTTTACTGCAGTTGGGGGCCTTCAGTGACCTGCTGCTTTTTAAGTCCAATCTTAAAACGTTTTTATTCAGAATGGCTTTTACCATTTGAGCAGAAGTAAGCGATATTTTTGTGTTAATATAAGTCTTAAATAGTTCTATCTTCCCACAGCAATCACTTACATAGAGTGTTTGGACCGAAACACGGGTCTCTCAGTCACTCTGCTCTGCTCTGAGCCCAGGAGAAAACATTTATCGTATCCTACAACCTTTATCCAATGAGGAGAGAGAACGGCATAAAGGGGCAGTCCTCTCTGTGTGTGCAGCCAAGGGATGCGCCTGAATGTGGTGACGTAGGGACGAGGACCAATAGATCCATGACGAGGGCGGGGGCTGCTAACTCCATCGGCTGACAAGACGTTATGGTGCGTTCAAGGAAACTCGTAACTCGTGTTTTTCCGACCTGTGAAGTGGTACCAGTTCGATCTGGTACGAGTTCACGGGTCAGAAGTTACGAGTGGCCGTTATAGTGACTTTCACCGGTAAAACAGGTCGGAGAAACACGAGTGGGTTGCCTGGAATGCTACAAAGTCGTAAGTTGTGACTTGAAGCTGTAATTTACGGTTTCAAAAGCCTGCCTGGAACGCAGCATTAGCCAAAACGACCAGATCGCTTACTTCTGCTTTAAGTGATCTTCCTGTTTTTACACGTCTTGATATTGTTTAATCGTCTCTATGTTTGTCTTATTCTTGCTGTGTTCTTAAGTTTTAATTCTTATTTTATGTAAAGGATTTATTTATTTATGCATACTGTAAAGTGCTATATAAACAAATTTTGATTGGATTTGAAGTACATTATTAAGATGTTAACATTTAATATGTTTAAAAAAAACATTATGAACAACCTGATAATAACAGAACGTTACCAGACAGAGTTGTTTTAGAGGTAAATTCATGCAGGGGACAGTTTTTCATCAAGCAGTTTCTGTATTTCCCTCTAAAACAACTCTGTCTGGTAACGTTGTGTTATTATCTCATAGCGTGGTGAATGTGCAGGTCACAACTTGTCCACCAGAGCGTTGTGGAGTTGTTGGATTGTGTATTTGATGAGTTTGATGAGGGAAACCAAGAAATCCCATAATGAGCCTCTGTAGCGTAGCTCTGAGCAGCTCACGGCTCTGCTCCGCTGTTCTAAAAATAGCTTGCACCGACAATTAAAGGTAACGAACCTACTGCTATGGGATTATGGCAATGGGCCAATTTGCCCAAATGTTGAACTATCCCTTTAGTAGAGTAAAACCAAAACCAGAGAAACTCATCATTTATTAGTGGTTTCTTGTGTTTTTCTGTGGCTGAATATACTATGTGTGTGTGTGTGTGTGTGTGTGTGTGTGTGTGTGTGTGTGTGTGTGTGTGTGTGTGTGTGTGTGTGTGTGTGTGTGTGTGTGTGTGTGTGTGTGTGTGTGTGTGTGTGTGCGTCTCACCCAGGTAGGACACGCCCTCCTCCGGCGTGATGGTCCCGTACTTCACCATCATCTTCACGAAGTCGATCAGCGTCTTCATGATGGTGATCAGAGTCTCTCTCTCCTGAGCGTCCTGGTCTGCAGCCACACACACACACACACACACACACACACACACACACACACACACACACACACACACACACACACACACACACACAAACACACACACAATGACATCATCATTATTACTGGTGAGGTAATGGTGGCTGGTTACCATGGCGTTAATGTTGTTACCTCATGGTGTTTGACTGTGGGAGTTCATAACGACTGGATTGTGAATAATTAGTTCATTATTGTGTGTGTGTGTGTGTGTGTGTGTGTGTGTGTGTGTGTGTGTGTGTGTGTGTGTGTGTGTGTGCGTGTGTGTGTGCGTGTGTGTGCAACAAAGGAGGATCAAACAGGCGTTGACTCATCCTTGACAACGACATCGCCATGACAACAACATCAGTGATCTGGTCCGGCTCTTCCTCTTCCTCTCAGATGAACCAGTGATATTTATACACTCTGGTCTAAACCGTGTGTGTTGTGTTACTGTGTGTGTGTGTCTATGTGTGTGTGTGTGTGTGTGTGTGGAGGTACATTTGTGTCTTTATTATTCAATCAAAAGAAAAGTTGATTTAAACAAAAAAAGATATTTTCAATCAAAACAAACTCCATTTCAATTTTTTTTTTAAAGGATTTGAGTGCAAACACATATGAGACCCACAAAATTGCATTTGAACCCTTTTTTTCTTTGATTGAAAAGGTTTTTTTTTTATTGAAGTGAGTTACTTGATTTTATTTTATTTTCTAACATGTATAAAAAAAAAGGTATGTAACTATTTGTACATACAAAAGAAAGAAAAAAAAATAGAGCCAAGACATAACAAAACACCACACATTGTTCGAAAAAGGAGTAGGAAGAAGTATAAAACTTTTTTTAATTTCCCACCCTTTTTAACTATTCTTCAGTTTACTTTTTTTGATTGAATAATAAAGACACAAATATCCTACCCATAATATTGCCTAAATACAAAAAATCCCCCAAAAATATTTTCAATCAAATAATAACTCACCTCAATCAAAAAAAAAACTTTTCAATCAAAGAAAAAAAGGGTTCAAATGCAATTTTTTGGGTCTCAAATATTTTTTTTGCATTCAAACCCTTTTTTTCTGTGATTGAAATGATTTTTTTTTTGATTGAGGTGAGTTATTATTTGATTGAAATTAATATTTTGGGGGGATTTTTGTATTTAGGCCATATTATGGGTAGGATATTTGTGTCTTTATTATTCAGTCAAAAAAACTTGATCAAACAAAAAAGCAATTTTCAATCAAATAATAACTCACTTCAATCAAAAAAAAACCTTTTCAATCAAAGAAATAAGGGGTTCAAATGCAATTTTGTGGGTCTCAAATAATACCTTTTTTATTTAAATCAACCTTTTTTTGGATTGAATAATAAAGACACAAATGTACCTCTATAGTATGTGTGTGTATTGTGTGTATTGTGTGTACCTGAGTTGAGGCTCCGCAGCAGTCGGTAGAAGTTGGGGAAGTACTGCAGGTCCTGCAGCCCGTCGTCCTGGTCACGGCTCACCTCGTTGCCGCCGCCGTCCTCGGTGTCTTTGTCCCAGGCTTCGACCGCCGCGTCGTCGTCCACGTCTCTGTTCACGTCGTCCGCCGCCTCCTCTTCATCGTTACCTCCCTCCTCCTCCTCGCCTTCGTTGTAGCTGCGCCTCGGCGGATCCCACGAGTCCTGGAGGAGTGTAACGGTAAATCTATTATTTATCTAGAAGCAGTTTATTAGGGCCATGGGACAATCGCCCCGAGCACTGGCCCCTACAGCTATGAAATAGCTTCAATTTTGCATTGAAGTCAATGGGACGGTTCGAGAAAAAAAAGAGCGAAAAAGAGCAATCATCAGAGTTTTTCAAACGTCTACTGCTCAGGCATACCTTAACCTAGAAACTCCTTTTAAACTTTAAACAGTAGACACAAGTCTTGTGTATTGGTGTATTAATCCACGTTTTGATAGGTCATATAGTTTTTGATCAATCCCTGATCAATGACCATGATCATTTTTAGAGAAATTATGAGATTATAATGGGTGTGTATTGCACGGAATGTTCGTGTCAAGAGTGGATGACATCATCGCTTAGAGTGAGAGAAGTTGTCTGAAATTGTCTGAAACCTTTCTCTTTCCACACTCCTCCCTGCCACAATTTACACTCTACACACATGATTTTTTCCAAATTTGTAGACAAACTTGTCCTGTCTCTCACAATGTGCTCAGAAAATCTGAGAGATTTACAGAATTTGAATTGTCAGCCTCTAAGTGCGGCCACGTCTGTCACTGCTCCTCATTGACTCCAATACAAAGATTTTCTGAGAGAAGCAGAACAGACCCCTGTTTTAAAATCACACGTTTCTGCAAAATATTTACTGTGGAAACACCAAAATCACACCAAAGCGTTCAGTAAATCCTTGTGACACTCACGTTCTGCTTCTTTTTCTGATAGGAGCTACGTTTTGTCAGAATAAGACCAAATGTGAGACCAGTGCAGAGGCAGAAAATCGCTCTTTTTCTCCACGTTTCTGTCTGACTCAGCCTGGGGGGCCTCTATCGTCATTGGCAACCACCTCAAGTTACCGTGGTAAAACAACTCTGTCTGGTAACGTTGTGTTATTATCTCACAGCGTGGTGAATGTGCAGGTCACAACTTGTCCACCAGAGCGTTGTGGAGTTGTTGGATTGTGTATTTGATGAGTTTGATGAGGGAAACCAAGAAATCCCATAATGAGCCTCCGTAGTGTAGCTCTGAGCAGCTCACGGCTCTGCTCCGCCGTTCTAAAAACAGCTTCCACCGACAATTAAAGGTAACGAACCTACTGCTATGACTATAGGGATTATGGCAATGGGCCAATTAGACAAAATGTTGAACTATCCCTCTAAGGTGAATATTTATTTTCAATAGAGGACAAGAGATAAACACAGGAAGTGTATACAATGTCCTTTTCCAACATTGATTTTCCATCCTTCTCGTGGTCGTCTCATCATCTCGTCTCTCACCGTGTCTGATCCCTGGTCGTCCTGCTCTCCTCTGGCGTCCTGCTCGTTGCTCTCCACGTCCTCGATCTCGTTGTTCTTGGCGTTTTTGGTGATGAGGTCCTGCAGCGCCTCGGCCACCTGGTACT
Source organism: Trachurus trachurus (assembly GCF_905171665.1). Taxonomy (NCBI): domain Eukaryota; kingdom Metazoa; phylum Chordata; class Actinopteri; order Carangiformes; family Carangidae; genus Trachurus; species Trachurus trachurus. The sequence goes on along the minus strand of NC_139893.1, from coordinate 3,424,688 downwards.
CCAGAGTGTCGGCCTGACTGTCGGTGATCTGGGCGAACACACACACACACACAGACACACAGACACACACACACACACACACACAGAGAGCAGAGAGCAGAGGAGTGATGTGTTAGAACAGAGCAACACGTATTGATCCTAAACCGTCGCTCAGAGTCAGAGATCCGCCTCAGGGAGCAATCTGGACTCATTATTGAGTGTCAGAAAAGTAATTTACAACTAAAAACTGTGGAACAAAGCAGAATTCACACGTCTGAGAGAGAGACAGAGACAGAGGGTTGGTATTGATGAGTAAACGTCATTGTCCTGCTGCTTCATGCTGCGTCGGGGACAGAGAGGGTGTACTGTCTTTGAGGGTTAAAAATGTTAAGTTAAAGTTCATAATTTGATTATTAAGCAGGTCTAAAAAAGTACATGTTTTGGTTCAAAGAAACCGCGTCAGAGTGAGTGGTCTTCTTTTTGGTTCGGAGAAACCGCGTCGGAGTGAGCGCTCGGCTCGTCAAGTCCAGCTATGTTATTCTGTTACATGCTAGTTCTCATGCAAAAGGTGTAAAAGTGAGCACAGACGGCTAAACAGACTAACAGACAAATAATATTGTTGGACGCATTTGTCTTGGAGAATATATATCTGTGAGTATAGTATGTGAATAGTGTTACATGATTGTGTATTTTTGTGGTAAAGACATGATTAGTTACCGTATGTTTACGCTGAAAATACTTTGCTAGCTGTCAGTAGCTTACATGCTAACTCTTCATTTTGCTAATCTATGGATTGAAATGTATTCATACAATGCTACTGCAAGTACTGTAAGTAAATTGTGTTTCCATTTGTGATAATTTCAGTTTTACGGAGGAGAAATAGAGGACTCCATTAAAGGACAAAAAAAGATCAAGCCTTGTGGTTTTTTGGGATCGAGCTTCTATCCATTTCGTTAACTGACTGTCTAGCTTTGCATAGCCACACGCACTGCGAGGGCAGTACAGAGGGACAGACAGAGGGACGGACGGACGGACGTGGACCTACCAGACCCAGTTTGAGCAGCTTGGAGACGATCCTGTCGAACACGCCTCGGTCGTCCTCCTCGTAGATCTTGTTGGCGATCTTCTGGACGATGTCCTCGGCCGTGAGCGGCGTGCCGTCCACCTGCCGGAAACTCTCCGGGTCGTCTGACAACACACACACAACACAACACACACATGGTTAAATCACTAAACCGCCTCATTATATAATTTATCAGTAATTAAAAGATGCGCAAAATACTTAAAGGAGAATTCCAGTCATTTTTGACCCCTAAATCGTTGTCCTGATGGTCACCCAGTGTCCATCATCAAATATCAAACTGCACAAAATGGAGACCAACAAAATGATATATTTGACTTCTAATGCATCTCTGCATTCAGAGCATGTTCACAAAAGTGAATAAATATCAAATTGCACAAAATAAAGACCCACAAAACAAAACAAGATTCACTGCATTCAGGCCACATTATTAAGAAAGTGAGGAGGAGCACTACAACTGCATGTGTTCACGTGTCTCGTGTGCCTTTCAAAATAAGTTATTTTTCAAAATAAAAGACATGTCCAACATCAGATGTGCATTAAATATTATTAACTTTTTTGACCAGCTGTCCGCGACCCACTTTTGGGTCCCGACCCACCAGTTGAGAACCACTGGTGTACAGTATAAACAGTATAAACTTTGTGTTTTTGCATGTAGCCACTCACCTCAGATAACCGAACTCTGAAACATCCTGGAAAGACATTACTATCCCATCACAGAGCGCCTGCTCTCCCCGCCACAGAAACTAACACTTTGTCCTTGTTGTGATGATTTCTTTACTAAAATAAACGGTCAGAGATATTCTGGACATTACCACTGCTCTGCTCCACCGTTTATTTTTGTAAAGAAATCATCACAACAAGGACAAAGTGTTAGTTTCTGTGGCGGGGAGAGAAGGCGCTCTGTGATGGGATAGTAATGTCTTTCCAGGATGTTTCAGAGTTGGGCTATCTGAGGTGAGTGGCTACATGCAACAACACAAAGTTTATACTGTTTATACTGTACACTATATGAGTTCAGTGGTGTTTCTAAGGATTCCACTCATGTACCAGAGATATCTGATTGTTTTCTGAGTGTTTGTTGTGGTTGAAAGAATTGCCCCCATGGGTTAGCGTTGTGGCTATCGCTAGCGCCGGGTAGCCATGGTAACTCTGGTTTGCCTGCATCAATTTAATCACGTTTTTTGCTCCAACCAACACTGGGTGACCATCAGGACAATGATTTAGGGGTCAAAAATGACCGGAATTCTCCTTTAAATCACTAAACAGCCTCGTTATAGGCCCTAGACCTTTCATTTTTGAGTATTCTTATTTTTCTTTTCTCAGTTCCCAACATTCAAACAGCAGAAAGTGGATCCATCCATCCGTCCACTTCCTCTCTGTGTCTCTACAGTAACATGAGAGTTTACTGATCCATCTCCTCCACACCGGAGATGTGCAGTTGTTACAGCTTCACTCTTACATAAAACCTCCCTCACACACACACACACACACACACACACACACACACATGCACCATAAAAATAAACACTTTTTCCCGTATTGGCACTAGGTTGACTCATCACTGATGTTCTTCACTTTAGGCCTATTTCTGTCTGACAGGAAGTAAACACCTGAACCCACTCAGACTGCAGCAGCACCACATTTAGCTGCAGCGTAACCTGACCAGCTGCTTGTCATTGCCGACCTGACCGCACAAATCGATGGAGAGTGTGTGTGTGTGTGTGAGTGTGAGTGAGTCACTCTGCTTTATGCTGATATATCAGATTACTGCACAGAGAGACGTGTGCTGATGAAATCTACAGAGTGGTCCGACGACCAGCGTTATGAACGTGTTGTAAATGAGTTTAAAGAGGAACGGCTGAGACAGAAGCTGTGTTCGAAATCATCCACTCATTCCCTCACTCACTCCCATCATGTAGGCTACACGATGTAGGGAATGATGGGAGGAGAATTCGGACACTAGACAGTAATTTTCTGAACGTGGTTGCGTTTCTTGCTCCAGGTGTTGCTGTGACGGAAGCAGATGCGCCGAGAATCATGTAAACCAGAGGTTCTCAACTAGTCTCACTCTGGGACCCACATTTTCCCATGGTCATTAAGTCGCGACCCACTTTTATAGAATTCAAACCAAGATTGTGAATGATTCAAACCAAGAAGTGAATAAAAAAATATCAAACTGCACAAAATGGAGACCAACAAAACAATATATTTGACTTCTAATGCATCTCTGCATTCAGAGCAAAGGTGAATAAATATCAAATTGCACAAAATTAAGACCCACAAAACAAAACAAGATTCACTGCATTCAGGCCACATTAATAAGAAACTGATATCTTTGCATTCAGAGCAAATAATAAGAAAGTGAGGAGGAGCATTACAACTGCATGTGTTCATGTGGCTCGTGTGCCTTTCAAAATAAGTTATTTTTCAAAATAAAAGACATGTCCAACATCAGATGTGCATTAAATATTATTTACTTTTTTGACCAGCTGTCCGCGACCCATCCAGAACGGGTCCATGACCCACTTTTGGGTCCCGACCCACCAGTTGAGAACCACTGATGTGAACAAACCGGACACATAAAATAAAATAAGAAAACCCGGACACTTGTGGGAACATTAGAGGATGTGATTCTGTGTGGTTGTGTTTCTCGGACAATAAACTGTTGAAATATGAAGTTTGGTTTGGTCGACTACTGTTGTGTGTCCCGACCGTGAGCTGTGGCTGTTAGCTTAGCTCGTTAGCTGGTATTTACTACATATTCTACTACAGTTTCTTTATTAGATTGATTTAATGCTGCCTGTTATTGTTCGGATGCTGCTGCCCAACTCCTGCTGCTCAGCCGAGGTAAACGGAGCCAAGGCAAATACGTCTGAGGAGTTTACTGCTAAATAACCTAAAGAAATCCTAGCTAACATGCTAATTATCTTAGCTCTTCTTCTTTGGCAAAACACGACCGCATTGCATTGTGGGATACATACGGGAGTAGAAAGTAGTGTACGTCGCTTGTTCACTCAATTTTGCAGTGCATTGTGGGTGTTTTGTCCTCCACTACATAGCTAGTGGATGAAATTAATCACAGAGAATTCAAACACTACAAAATGGCGAACACACTTAGTGCACTACATCCATGATAGGGGGCGATTTACAACACAGCTAATGAGAGATTTAATTTATAATAATAATAATAATAATGATGTGTTTTTATCATATTAGAGCAGCTGCATCTTGACCATTGTGTTGTTTTATTCATGTTCCTGTGCAGCTCTGAGCCTGAGAGGAGGAGATAATCTGTCACGTGTTCAGTCTTTGACTCGTTCTGATCCTCATCATGAGCATGTGTGTTGTCTGCCGCTCTCGCCAGGTGACAGGAGGTTAAACATCACAGAGGTCAGTGTGTCGACCCGACCCGCTGCCTGTTAAAGGTACAGTTCAACATCACTATAATCCATCATAGCATCATAGCAGTATAGGTTCATCATCACCTTTAATTATCGGTGCATGTTGTTTTGAGATCGGCGGGGCAGAGACGTGAGCTGCCCCCTCATCAAACTCATCAAATACACAATCCAACAACTCCACAACGCTCTGGTGGACAAGTTGTGAGCTGCACATTCACCACGCTATGAGATAATAACACAACGTTACCACACAGAGTTGTTTTAGAGGGAAACGCAGCCGGAACTACATTCCAGACACGGCTGCTGGGTGGAGGGATTTCAGAAGAGAAAGTAGTTCAGAGTATTTGCTTCACGTGTCGTAATGTTACTTATAAATAGCCGAAGCGGAAGCAGGAAGTATGGTAAGGTGTTAGAGGAGCCGAGCGGCTTCATCAGCGTTGTATCATCTCCTCTAGTAGCGGCTTGGGTGAAACGGATATTTACAGACACCTAGAAGTTACGCACTAGAGCTTTAAAGCTGTAGCTACAGAAAAGAAAATTGAATTTGAGCCCACTGTGGGTCTTAACATTAGTGTAATAACTCATCTATCAGACGATGTAACCCAAACTTTGTGCAAAATTCTATTTTTGATTAAATCCGGGATGAAAGTGTGGTATTTTTTGCGTCAGCCTGCACACGATTCATCAGCCACTGATATTGGATCATAGCCTGACAACAAGCCAGACTATAATATCATTAACATGTCTAGTCTGGCAACGAGCGGTAGACCTCGGCTCAATCCAGGGGGCGGGATGAAGGCTGTCTTTCAAACTGCCTCTGCACCAATAGGGTAGCGCTACGACCAATCAGAGCAAAGAGCAGGATGACGTTAGCTTAGATTAGATTTGCTGCCGCTAGGGTGCAGCTAGATTTCTAGGCTAATTGGATCCGTCATCCGTCAATCAAACGTCTGAGACACACACACACACACGGAGCTCGGTCTCACCCCAAGCTTTGAATATCCGCGCCCGCTCGATAACGACCAATCAAATTTGTTTTCCTTACTCGGGTAAACTCGCGCGACAAACAGGACAAACGGTCATTTCTGTGCACCTTTAAATGTGATGGACCTACTGCTGCGACTATAGAGGGGTTACTGTATATTATGGTGAGAGGAGGATCTGACTAAATGTTGGACTGTCCCTTTAACACATCACCAGGTGCTCTTGCCCATGCTGCAGTGCTCACCCTGGTCCATCCCGTTCTTGGTGGAGTCGTAGTCCTCGGCCAGGCGTCGGCTCTTGGTGGAGTCGGATTCGTCGGGGACAAACTGATCCTCCTTCCCGCCGGCCGCCGAGTCCGTCGACTTCTGATTGGCTTCGGCCAGAGACTTGAGCACGGTGAGGTCATCACGGTCCTGGTCCTGGTCCTGGTCCTGGTTCTGGTCCGGCTCAGAGTCCTTGGAGGCGGAGGAGGAACGCCGGCTCTCTGGAGGAGAAGAAGGTTTAAATTGCTGTTAAAACAGTATCTCTTAGAATTTAATGAAATATGATTTAAAGCAGAAGTAAGTGATATATTTGTGTTAATATAAGTCTTAAATAGTTATATCTTCCGACAGCAATCACTTACATAGAGTGTTTGGACCGAAACACGGGTCTGTCAGTCACTCTGCTCTGCTCTGAGCCGAAGTGAAAACATTTATCGTATCCTACAGTTTTTATCCAATGAGGAGAGAGAACGGCATGCAGGGCTGTGTGTGCAGCCAAGGAACGCCGTGAATGTGGTGACATAGCGACGAGGACTGTTATGGTGCGTTCAAGGCAACTCGTAACTCGTATTTTTCCGACCGTGAAGTGGTACCAGTTCGATCTGGTACGAGTTCACCGGTCAGAAGTTACGAGTGGCCGTTATAGTGACTTTCACCGGTAAAACAGGTCGGAAAAACACGAGTGGGTTGCCTGGAACGCTACAAAGTCGTATTAAAGTTGTGACTTGAAGCTGTAATTTACGGTTTCAAAAGCCTGCCTGGAACGCAGCATTAGCCAAAACGACCGGATCGCTTACTTCTGCTTTAATATATTGAGGTTATGAAGAGGACCGGCTACAGTTGTGGTTGTACCCTTTTTCTTGGAGTGTATGATGTGTAGCCTATGAGTTGTTGAAGTGCATGGTCGCAGTTACTTCAGACAGTCGATGCTTATTATTATTATATGATCCATTTATTTTTATTTATTTACTTTGCAGGTGTATTGAAGTATTGAATGGAATCTGAGTAGAGAAATGATGATGTCTGTGTTGTCTGTCAAATGTCTGTCAGATTTTTTCTGTGGTTTGTTCATTATTAGGGAGCCTTGTTGTTTGTTCTTGTTGTGTCATGTATAAATGTGTGTTTCTCATGTGTATATGTGAATGTATGTTTCTTATGTGTAGATGTTTATGTGTATGTTGTGTGTATGTCGGACCCCAGGAAGAATAGCCAATGCTGTTGCAGGTGCTAATGGGGATCCTAATAAAGAAAAGAAAGAAAAAGAAAGCAGCAGAGACACAGAGGAGTCAGGAATCTGGACGGATGGAGCAGCAGTTTTCCTGGAAGCAGCTGCAACATGAATCCACTCAGCTCAGCGGGAGGAGGAGGAGGAGGAGGAGGAGGAGGAGGAAGTCGGCTCATTAATTGATTAGAGAATAAAGTTTCCTCTTACCGGCCGACTGCACGGCAGCCTTCACGCTGTCCGCCTCAGCGATCTGCAAACACACACGACAAAAACACCACAAATCATTCCCAGCAGCCTTGCAGGATATTAGCTGCATGGGATTCATTAATAGTGTTTGCTGCTGCTGCTGCTGCTGCTGCTGCTGCCGGTGTTAAAGCAGGTTTGTGTTTGTCCGGATATGAACTGAGCTCACCTGCTCCTGGACGGGCCGTTCCTCTGTCAGCTGTCTGTTGTACACACCTTTATCTGCAACACACACACACAGCCTTTAATTACTAAACCAGGCTTTAAAGGGATAGTAGCATTTTTTTTAAAAGTGGGGTTGTATGATCTCCAAATAGCCCCTAAGTACTTCAATTGCAGTAGAAGACTCTCTGCACTCCTCCAGTTAGCAACGCCAGCCCATAATAGCCCTGCCCAGAGATTTACAACATACATTGTTGTGAATGGACCCAAAGAAACAGCCTATTATCATGGCCTAAAAGAGGTTTTACCTGGTCCAAATAAAAACTGTGTTTTTCCTGCACTTTGAAGGGCTGGAAAACATTATATTATAGCGAACAATGGAACTGTGTAATTTTTTTTTCACGTAAAACCTCTTTTAGGCTGCTTCTTTGGGTCCATTCACAACACTGTATGTTGTAAATCTCTGGGCAGGGCTATTATGGGCTGGCGTTGCTAACGGGAGGAGTGTAGAGAGTCTTCCACTGCAATTAAAGTACTTAGGGGCTATTGGTAGATCATACAACCCCACTTTTAAAAAAAATGCTACTATCCCTTTAACATCAATAAACAGACCCAGATGCTGCATTAATTACATTTACATGAAATAAAATCACATTAAAACCCTCAGTCTGTAACTGTATAGTGCCACAGACAGTTTTGATGTGTCATTTCTGTTTTGTTTTTTTCTACAGTGATGATGTGTCCCTGCTCCCTCAGCTCACCAGGCCGGAGGCTGAACTGAACTTAATCGGATTATCAAACAAAAGATTAAACTGCGGCGAAAATAGATCACAAGCGGCCTAACAACAGCCGAGCAGAGCCGAGCCGAGCCGAGCCGAGCCACAGGCTGCTTGCTGCTGCTGCTGCTGCTGCTTTCTGCTTTTTATGTGGTTAGAGAAAACAACTCACTTTCCTGACTGACACGCTTCACTATAGCCTACATGACACAGTAGAGCTGGAGAGAAACCACGAATAAAACAAATAAAATCCTATCTAACGTGTCTTTAAATAATAAGCCGTTTACAAAGAGTTATAAAGGTTCAAACCTGTGATTATTAAATCAATATAGGCTATTATAAGGACATTTAAATCGATAGCCTATAAAAGCAACTGGACTTGGTTTTTTTGTCAAGTCCAGTTGCAGTCGATTTAAATTCCCTTGAGATAACCCAACTATGACCTGGACAAATGGGAATATTCACAGGCTTAAATCAATATATTGTTGATATTTTCTCGATAACTAGGCTACTGTAATAATGGAGCCGGCGGCTGTTCCTCAGGTAGCTACCATGTGCGCTGAGTAGTTTAATGATGTCATTATTATTATTATTATTATAGGCTATGTTGTTATTATTATTTAGGCTTTTTTTTTTATTCTCACCGGCTGGAGCTGTAGCCGGAGCGGTCGGCGTGGGGAAGCCGGAGATGAGGCTCAGCGCGGCGGCCAGAAACAGCAGCTGGAGGACGGAGGAGGAGGACGCCATCCTGGTCCCGGTCTTCTGCTGTCCTGGTCCTGGTCCTGGTCTCTGGTCCTGGTCCTGGTCCTGGTCCTGGTCCTGGTCTCTGGTCCTGGTCCTTCGGTAGCAGCAGCAGCAGCAGCTCTTCTACTCCCCGTGCAGACAGATTCTCCTCCGCTGGACAGATGATGAAAGCTGCAGGTCACCTCCTCTCTCTATGTCTCTCCCTCTGTGATTAGAAGCGGATAAAGCAGCAGATCGAGAGGCTCCGAAGCCCCGTGTGAGCTGCAGCTGCACCTGCCAAGGCTGTAATAGAGTCTGTAGCTACACCAGGACCAGGACCGGCCCCCTCCGGAGGGGGAGGAGGAGGAGGAGGAGGAGGACGCTGCAAGAAGTGTCAGAGGCTGTTATGTTAATGAGTCCTAATGGAACATTTACACTGTAAAAAAAAAAAAAACAGCACATGAAGGGAAAGCTGCTTTGTTTATTAGCTATTAGTTTATTTAGGGGACATTGTGTGCAATGACATAAATCATTTACAGAAAATGAAAAGATGGTTGCACCAGATTTAGCTCACAGCTAATTTCCATCTGCAGTCCCAACATGTAACATAGCTATAACAAACAGACAAGAAACGCAGAGTGATACACAAATAGACAGTAGCCTATAGAGAGCACATAAACAATACAAAAACAACAGTTTCCACATCTAAAAAGATCAAGTGCAACACACCTGAGAGAGGTGTACCCTATCCATGTGTATTTATTGGTATTGTATGTTTTTATGTATTTTAGACATCCTGGCTGCAAATCAATTTCCCAACTGGGACAATAAAGATAACGTTGAACTTTGAACTTTCCTATATAATCAATGGAGAGAAAAGCTAAGTCTTACAAGATAAAAAAAAAATATATGAAACATTTTAGATATAGGAGCACATTTCATAGCATGGAGCAACTCAATGTGCTTTTTACATCAAGACAAAACGTTTAACAGCAAGAATTGTTGTCCTTCTGAGTCAAATTGACCCAATCTGTTCACTTCCTCCATCCATCCTCCTTCTTTCCTTTCCTTTTCCCATCCTTCCTTCCCTTCGTCCTTAGGCTACTTCTTCTTCCTTCCTCTTTTGATCCAGTTCACTTGGTCTGTTCCCTATCCCTCCATCTATCTTTCCTTCCTTTTCCCTTCCTTCTTTCCTCCCATCGTTCCCTTCGTCCTTCCTTCCTTCCTTCCTTCCTTCCTTCCTTCCTTCCTTCCTTCCTTCCTTCCTTGACCCAGGAGGACAACAGGAGGGTTAAACATACAGTTAAAAGCAAGAAAAGAGTATAAAAGAAAATACAGGAGAAAGACAGAGAGAAATATAGCTAATAAAATAGAAAACTAGACTCAAATAGAGCATAAAATAATTAATTAAAACAATTAAGAGGACTTTTACAGTGCAAATCCAAGATTCAGATTTAAAATGCTAAATTGAGACTGATTTCAGTTGCTTATTATTATTATTATTATTATTATTATTATTATTATCAATAATAATACTTTTTATTTATTTTTATCTGTTTCTATTCAAGAATTAATGACTTTAAATGATTTCCTTCTCATTGACCCATAACAATGTGCAGCCAGCAGGACAGTGAACACAACACTTGTTCATTCAACTGTTGTTGGTGCTGTTGTTGTTTTTTGCAGCGTTGGCGCAGAGGCTCCTCCCACTCCGTGTGCGTCATCACCGTCAACCTGCGTCACGGTTGTAGATCTTCCACTGGCCGCTCAATAGCAACCGAGATTAAACCAGCAAACAATTAGGCCCATCAACAAAGAGACAGAGAGAGGGACAGAGAGAGAGAGGGAGAGAATATGAGGCCACTTTATGACCGGTTTGCTCTCACCAGATCTCTGCTGTGATAACTACACACAGGCTGCAGGTGGATGAGGAGGATGATGAGGCTGATGAGGATGAGGATGGTCCGGCTCTTATCAGTGTCCTCCTGCAACATGAAGCTTCAATTTAATGACCCACCTCTTCTTCCTCTTCTTCAGCAGGAGGAGGAGGAAAAGGACATTCATAAATGTCGTTACACTAATCAAAAACCACTTTTTCTTATTTTTTGAAAATGAAGCCAAACAATACATTAAGTCTATTAAAAAAACCTATCAACATGAAAGCTATAAAAAACTTTGAATTTATGTACACTTTACAATGTTTTTGTATAAAAGCTTGTCTCTGCATTGTATTGTCTGTATTGAAACCCCCTGGCGATGTTCTGTTGGTGTATTGAACTGTATTGCACCATGTTGACTTAATAAAGTTTCTAAAAAAAAAAATTAAAAAAGAAAAAAAAAAGGAGGAAGAGGACATGTGCAGAGGAGTAAAAGGTATTGATACTGAACCACCAATAAAAATGAATAATGAATGATATAAAAACATTAGGCTCAGTAGCTATGAGGTGAAATTAACTCTCATGAAAAAGCTTCTGCAGAACTAATATGCATCAGTGAGACATCATCACTGCTAATGTGTCTTTAATGTTAATCCTCTGGTTTATGAAAGCTCTCTCTATATCAGTGCTGTAGTCTAATATACTGCTGCTTTTTACACTGTTCATACCTGTATCACATTGACTTCATTATAGTTAGATAGTCTTGTTGTAGGAAAGGCGAAGCAACTTTATTTATACAGCGCATTTCATACTAAGGGGTAACTCAATGTGCTTTACATAAAAACATATCATTTAACAGTATGAGTTGGAAAAGGAAAAAAAAAACATAAAAAAAAATTAAAAGTTGAAAAAAATAAAACCCCAAATAGTAAAGTGGAAACATTAAACATAAAAAAAATATATAACAGTAATATAAAACACATACATGCTCTCATAATAAAAACTAGACTACAATAGAGCATAAAATATGAGTTTGCAGCATGAAATATGTATATTAAAACAATTAAGATCCAAGATGAGGATTTAAAGTTCTTTAAAAGAGCTCAGCCATGAGTACATGAACATTTTAAAACTGCTTAGAGTTGGGTTTGTTTTCAGTTCTGCTGGTAGAAGAAGGCAACTGAGGTATTAATGTATTCTGTATTGTATTGTATTGTATTGTATTGTATTGTATCCTTTGTATTTGTATCCATTATTCTTCATAGAGTTGAAGACTATTCATCCTGGTCCACATTAAATCAAACAATTATTACAACAGTTATTACAGCATTTATACAAATAATTACATAAAATCATTCATCCTGAATATATTAACATGATTATAGAAATGTATATTAAGTAGTAGCCTACTACAATGTAAAAGTGTTAACATGATCAAGAGGAATTATAGTTTTTTACATGATTATGGAAGAGTATACATGAGGTAACCTGAAGCATATACTGTATGTACCAAGCTGTTCAATTTAAGACTTTATAAAGTCATGAAAATACTTTTTAATGGGATAGTTCACCCAAAATTCAAATTTCACCCATTATCTACTCACCCTCATGTCAACTAAGAGCTGTGAGAATATTCAGAGTCCTCCGTGCCTTCTCGGAGTTACGAGGGGGTCCGCGCAGCAGTATTTGTCCATATAATGGTTGTGAATGGATACCACTTTTCTTCGTCCAAAAAGACACACCAAAAAACATCCAAATACCTCCATGCTGCTCGTCTGTAATGTCCCTCTTGTATTGAAGCCCCGACATGAGAAATTGTTCCGAAAAAAATGAAATAAGTCTATAGTTTAAGCTTGTTTGTAGGAGAAGCTCCCAGTGTCTCGGTTCACTGCTCCTCCTGTGTCACTGACCGGCGGAATAATTTTTCATGTTGGGGCTTCAATACAAGACGGACATTACATACGAGCAGCATGGAGGTATTTGGATGTTTTTTGGTGTGTCTTTTTGGACGAAGAAAAGTGGTGTCCATTCACAACCGTTATATGGACATGCACTGCTACGCCGAGACCCCCTGTAACTCAGAGAAGCCACGGAGGACTCTGAAACTTCTCCCAGCCCTTAGTCCACATGAGGGGGAGGAGATAGTAGAAATTCTATTCCTTTAATACTTTTCAAGACCCTGCAGATACCCTGTATGAGGTTAAATAAATATGACTGGACTCTCACAGGAGTCAGTTCACTGTGTTCAAGCAGCAAAGAGCTGTAGAGATGATGATGATGATAATGATGTCGTCTTCACTTCAGTGCATTTCCTTGTGTTAGAGAGTTGATTTAGAGCCGTTCACTGTGCACTGCAAAAACTCAACATCTTTCCAAGAATATTTGTCTTATTTCTTGTCAAAAAGTCTCATTTCTAGTCAAAACTAAACTCTTTTCATGTAAACTAGGACTCGTCAACTAAAAATGTACTTGTTTTGAGATAATTTTCACTTGTTTCAAACATATTTCACTTGAAATGAGTAGAAAAATCTGCCAGTGAAAGCAAGTTTTTTGTGCTTGTAATAAGAAAGAAAAACTTGCTCCACTATCAGATTTTTCTACTTATTTCAAGTGAAAATCTGCTTGAAAGAAGTAAAAAAAGTGTCTAAAAACAAACTACTTTTTAAATGTGATGAGTCTTATTCTAAGTAGAATGAGATTTGTTTTGACTAGAAATGACATTTTTGACTTGAAATGAGACAAGTATTCTTGGTAAGATTTTGAGTTTTTGCAGTGTGTTCACTGTTCACTGTTCCCCACACGGTGAGTAGGAGGAGGAGGAGTGAGTCTGTTATAGCTTCAACCTGCTAACATCCACTGTCACTGCTGGCTCAGTTCTCTTGTTCAACATGATGCTGTCATATGATGCAACGCTGCTTTTTAACAGCTTAGTAGGAAAAGCACAGGTGTTACTATCATTATTATTTATTATTATATGTACAGTATTTCCTTCTGTTGTATCATACCTGATGCAATACTCTAATACTTATGCAATATTTCTCACTTCAATTCAACTCAAATTTTATTCATATATGGCACATTTAAAAACAACCTCAGTTGCCCAAAGATCGTTGTCCTCCACTTTACATTAAAGTAGAAATGTATTTTTCTTTTTTTTTAACCCTCCTGTTGTCCTCCTAAGTCAAGGAAGGAAGGAAGGAAGGATGAAGGAAGAAAGGTAGGAAGGAAGGAAGTAAGGCAGGAAGGAAGGAAGGAAGGAAGGAAGGAAGGAAGGAAGGAAGGAAGGAAGGAAGGAAGGAAGGAAGGAAGGAAGGTAGGATGGAAGGCAGGAAGGAAGGAAGGAAGGAAGGAAGGAAGGAAGGATGGAAGGAAGGAAGGAAGGAAGGAAGGAAGGAAGGAAGGAAGGAAGGAAGGAAGGAAGGAAGGAAGGAAGGAAGGAAGGAAGGAAGGAAGAAAGGTAGGATGGAAGGAAGGAAGGAAGGAAGGAAGGAAGGAAGGAAGGAAGGAAGGAAGGAAGGAAGGAAGGAAGGAAGGAAGGAAGGGAATGATGGGAGGAAATAAGGAAGGGGAAAAGGAAGGAAAGATAGATGGAGGGAGGGAACAGATTGGTCAAAAAGGAAGGAAGAAGTAAGGACGAAGGAAGGAAGGAAGGAAGGAAGGAAGGAAGGAAGGAAGGAAGGAAGGAAGGAAGGAAGGAAGGAAGGAAGGAAAAAAGGATTGTGGAAAGAAGGACGGGACAAAGGAAGGAAAGAAAGATGGAGAAATACTTGCAATATTTCTCACTTCAATTCAACTCAAATTTTATTCATATATGGCACATTTTAAAACAACCTCAGTTGCCCAAAGTGCTGCAGCACAACATAAATACAACCCAGTGCTATAGCAGGAAAACAACACAATACAAGTGAAGAATCTCTAAAACAAGGTAAAATACAAATAAAAGCTGTACTTATACCAGGTCAAAAGTCAAAGTGTCCGTGTCAGCTTGAGTTTGAGTCCCATATTCTTGTTAAATAATAATAATAAACCATGTATATAATCCGTGTAGACCTATTTATTAGGGCTGGGACGATATGCTTTTCTCCCGACTCGATTCTTCTACGATTTTTTGGATGGAGATTCGATTTAAATTGAGATTCTACGATATTGCAGATTCTCTCTATGATTTTTAGTCTTTAGCATTTTTAACATTTATCTGCACACAAATACTGTAGGAGCCTATAAATTAACATACTCCATTATAAAGTGAACTTAAACCCTTTTCAAAACCTGTACTCTCTGTATGTAAAAAAGGCTAACAAATGCACATTGCACAATATTTAAAAAATAAAAAATAAATCGATTTTTGAAAAAGAAATCGATTTAAAAATCGTCAAAAAAGATATCGCGATATTTATGTGAATCGATTTTTTTCTCCCACCCCTACTATTTATACACATTATGTTCTGTTCTGTTCTGTTCTTATCTGAGGCCAAAGCAGCTGCTCAGAGCTCAACCAGCCTTAGTTTCATTTTCTAGGTCACTGACTGGAGTTCAGCTCAGTTTGCACCTGCAGACGAGAAGAGCACCGGTTATTAGTGAAAACACGTGTGTGTGTGAGTCAGTGTGTAAAGGATGTTAAATCTAATTCATTCATGTGTAAAAAGGGTCAGGCAAGTGAAGACAAAGACAGAAACGTGCTACACAACATTTACTGTAACAACAAGCAGTGTGTGTGAGCTGAGCGGCCGTGTTCACTTCAGGCCTATTAATAACAGAAGGGACAATTAAAGGTGAAGTGTAGGCAGCTTTGTTCCAGAAATGAAACATTTCCAACAGTGGGCAGAACAATGAACAGCAACTCACCGACTCTCCTGTTCTATTGTAATTAATTATAGGACGAATCGCCTTGTTGTTTACAACTACTTCCGGGTAGAAAACCAGCATTCGAACAATAGTGACGGACGAGAGTTTCGCTATATATATCTACTTTTTCATGTCACTATATCACCGTTTAGACTAATCTGATGTTTGTAAAGTCTATAAAACCAATGATTGGACAAACATTACTATTTACGTGTGCACATTTTTGTAATTAGTCATGGTTATCATAGATTAGCCGGGCTAACGGTTAGCTACCTGTTTAACTTAACTTTAATAACTCAGTGACTCAATAAACGGTCCATGAAAAAATATTTTCTCCAGCGGATATTTTAGTTACAACATGACTGAGCTAACTGGAGTAGTTTCATGTCGTGTCCCACAACGGGAGGGTTTTAACAGCTGACGTCCTGATGTTAGCTTAGCTACCGCCGTTAGCTTAGCTACCGCCGTCAGCTGTCCCTGTCAGCTGAGCCACTGATGCTTTCTAGACACTGTGATTCCCCCAAACTGAATAAATACAACACATAGCAACACAAAACACACACACACAGAAATAGTAATGTTTCTTCCATCATTTCAGATTTGTCTAAACAGTGATAGGGCGTGAAAAATATGATATATATAGCTAAACTCTCGTTCGTTACTATTGATCTCATTCAAATTACGTGCTGGTTTTCTACCCGGAAGTAGAATGTAAACAACAAGGCGATTCGGTCTATACAGAATAATATAGAACACCTTTTGGTTCATATTAAAATGTCAAACACAGACACCTTCCAGATCATTTTACAAAAAGTTTGTCTGTTTTTTTTCTACTATAACCTTCATTGTGACATTTAATCATAATATAAATAATAATTCCTTAAATTATACGGCATCTTTTAAAAACAAGGGTTTACAAGTTCATTTGACATAAAAGCAGAAACACAAGGACCAAGTATACCAGCTCTAAATTGAGCACGCCACACATGCAGACAGGCAGATACGTTGGCACAGCAGAAGACGGTAGAGTTTGTAATTTATGTGACATCCAATAGGTAGGGAATGAAATTCATTTTGTGTTCTACTGTCCTTTCTATGACTCTATAAGACAAAAACTGTTTAGTAAGGTAGATACAAATAACAAATGTGTGTGGTTAGACGATGCTGAGAAGCTAAAACATCTTTTTCAGTTGAATATATTTGCATTGTCTTTATTTCTTGAAAAGGCCTGGGCAACGAGACAAAGAGCGATATACAGTTGAGTACTGAAAGTCATCTTAAAATTGTTTATTTAATGTGGCACACCTGTGTGGCAGGCAATACAATAAAGCTTTTTGAATTGAATTGAATTGAATTGAATTGAATTGAATTGAATTGAATTGAATTGAATTGAATTGATTTGTGTGTTATTTGTTCTGCCTTTTTCTTTATTTTATTTTACTTTAAACGTTGTGTGGCTTTCACATATATCTATTACATCCGGTTTGCCTGTTCACCTGCTGCTTTAATCAACATCCCTTGTTCTTTTTTAGTTTTTAGTATGTTTTTATTTGAACTTGTATTATAAGTATTTTAAACTATTGCACTCTCCGCACCTTCTTTTTTTTCTCTTTTCTTTCTTGGATATGTGTGCCATTGTTACTATTGTAGTGTATGTAGCCTATTGTGTATGTATGTAGGCTATTGCAAGTACAAAGCAGCTGTTATGACGCCACTTGCCCAAGACAAATTTCCCTTTCAGGACAAATGAAGTTCATTTGATTTGATTTTGACTTGATACCAACAGGAAGGAATGTCTAATTTTTGTATTTGTCATTAAATGTGTCTTGTAATCCCATATGGGATGGACCATGGTGGCATGACAGGAAAATAAAGATTCATTCATTCATTCATTCATTCATTCATTCAAGGACAATGAAGAACCAACAACAGTGACATTAAACTCATAAGAGACAAAGTAAGTAAAACACAGACTGAGAGCAGGAGGAACTACAGGAAGATGTGAGAAATTAAAAGAGACAGAAATAATAACACAAGGGGGTGTAAAGCAAAAGTAAAAGTAGAGATAAAGAGATAAGAGCAGCTGAATAAAACAGTTCAACTAAGACGAGATAAAAATGCAATAAAAGGAAATAAAAAAAACAATAGAAATAGATAATAAATGACATTAAGGATAAACATTATTTTCTGACGGTAGGTTTTTGCCCTTCCATGGCGCCCGGTGTGCAGTGCACCATGGGAAGTTTGCCACCTTCAGACCGTGGGCTGACTGTACTTCCTGTCCTCTGCTGCCTCAGCAGTCTGAGACCAGGAGCTCTGCCAACACACACACACACACACACACACACACACACACACACACACACACACACACACACACACACACACACACACACACACACACACACACACACACACACACACACACACACACACACACACGGCCAAGTTTTATCAGATCCACAGCCAGAGCCCGGATCAGATGTTCAGTCCAGATCGTTGTCCTTGACTTTACATTAAAGGAGCAATACAATGTGTTTTTCTCTTTTTAACTCTCCTGTTGTCCTCCTGGGTCAAGGAAGGAAGGCAGGAAGGAAAGAAGGAAGAAAGGTAGGAAGGAAGGAGGGAAGGAAGGAAGGCAGGGAGGAAGGAAGGAAGGAAGGAAGGAAGGAAGGAAGGAAGGAAGGAAGGAAGGAAGGAAGGAAGGAAGGAAGGAAGGAAGGTAGGCAGGAAGGCAGGAAGGAAGGAAGGAAGGAAGGAAGGAAGGAAGGAAGGAAGGAAGGAAGGGAAAGATGGGAGTAAAGAAGGAAGGGAAAAAGGAAGGAAAGAAAGATGGAGGGAGGGAACAAATTGGGTCAATTGAGTCAAAAAGGAAGGAAGAAGTAAGGACGAAGGGAAGGAAGGAAGGGAAAAAGGATTGTGGAAAGAAGGAAGGGACAAAGACAAAGGAAAGAACGAAAGATGGATGGAGGGAACAGATTCATTCAAGGAAGGAATAAGGGAAAGAAGGAAGGAAGGAAGGAAGGAAGGAAAGAAGGAAGGGGAAAGGAAGGAAAGATAGATGGAGGGAGGGAACAGATTGGGTCAATTGGGTCAAAAAGGAAGGAAGAGGTGAGGATGAAGGGAAGGAAGGGAGGAAAGAAGGAAGGAAGGAAGGAAGGATTGTGGAAAGAAGGACAGGACAAAGGAAGGAAAGAAAGATGGAGGGAGGGAGGGAACAGATTAATTCAAGAAGGGAAAAAGGGAAGGAAGGGGAAAAGGATTGTGGAAAGAAATAAGGGACAAAGACAAAGGAAAGAACGAAAGATGGAGGGAGGGAACAGATTCATTCAAGAAAGGAAGAAGAAGGAAAGAAGAAAGGAAAGAAAGATGGAGGGTCAATTGGATCAAAAGAGGAAGGAAGAAGAAGTAAGGACGAAGGGAAGGAAGGGAGGGGAAAAGGAAGGAAGGGAAAAGGAGTCAATTTGACCTAGAAGGACAACACTACATGACATGACTGCCATCTTGTGGGCGTTTGCAGTCATTACAGCCGCTCCAACACCATTAACTCCATGCAGCAGCAGCAGCAGCAGCAGCGGCAGCAGCAGAAGCAGCAGCAGCAGCAGCAGCAGCGGCAGCAGTTGCAGTATAAACTATATAACCAGTTTGTCAGTGACTTTCCACTCCTGAGAACAGAGGAGATTCACAAGGACTCTCTGACCTCTCATACCAAAAACAGATTAAAAAAAGCAACAAAAAGCAGCTGGATTTGGTCAAACTGCACGTTGGCCGCTCTGCTTACTGTAATATACACAACACGACTCTTTTTTTTCCCACTCACACTGATCCACTGTCAGTTCACCACGGGGCAGATATTCACCACGGGGCAGATAGCATCTCTCTCTCTCTCACAGATGTTTTTTCTCCTGCAGATGAAGCGTGATACCAACAGTAGTGAATGTTTACTGCCGCACTAGCTTTTTATAAATAAGCACCTCATCATCATCATCATAAATAACACAATTAGTCCGTATCCGTATGCGTAGTTAACGTTGAGCATAAATGGGCCTTAATTCTTCTAGACGGTGTGCCAGAATCTGCCGCCGCCTTTACATCGTTGGTTGACGCTACTTACGTTACGGTTGACGGTTTTCTTTTTTCTTTTCTTTTTCAAATCATTCAATAGCAACATAGTACATGCAGTTGTAAACGATAGACATACAAACAATCAAACAGGAGACCGGGTGAGTTTTCGACCAAAGATGTGACGGTTAACGTTGTTGCTAACTTGTCGGTTCGGTTGACGTCACTTACGTGCTCTGGGCTGGCCGTGATGTTTTCATTAGTGACCAGGGATAGCAGCAGGTATGCTAACGATGCTAACACTTTGTGAAACTAACTGATCGTGTTTAGTAATAAAACCACCAGCTTTGTTAATGTGACCGTGGGTTGCCAGGTAACTACTCACCTGTGCTTCTTTTTTCACCTTTTTTCGCAGCTTTCTACACTTCTACACTATAACGTTAGTAGGCTAAGTTACTCTGGATGTAGATTTATGTTTGTCCCTGATGTCCAGTGAGTCATTGTCGGCTATTTTATGTAAAATGATGATTTTTAAACACAGACAAAGTGATTATAGCCTATATTTAATATTTTGTTGACTATGGGAAGTCATTTCTATCAAACCTCTGTGAAATATAATGAATCTAGTGCCACCATGTGTTTGAAATGAGGTATTTATACTGGTTTATGTGTGACAGAGCTGAGTAACACTTACTGATGCTTTCCCTGCTGAATGGAGCCAAATACCTGCAGTTAGATTTGAAGTCTTGTTAGTTTTTCAACAACATATTGGTGTCTATATATTCTATTAACATACTTTTGGTCACGTTGTTTAGCTTTGTATGCCTGTGCCTACATCACCATCCTTGCAGGGCTCCAGACTGGATTTAGCCACTAAAATAAGTAGGGGAGAGTGGGGTAAGATGAGCCAGTGGGTAAGTTGACCCACCCCTTGTTTCTAGGAAACTATAGGAAAAAGTTAGCATGTGACCAAATATTAGGGAGGCAGGCATCATTTCATGGAGTCTGTGAAGATTAGAACCACGTGAGTAAATTGGTTTAACATTTATAACCAAAAAAAATCATTTTTCACTCTCGAGAGTGAATTGTGTCGATCGATTTGTCGATGATTGCAAATGTGTTTTATACATGGGTTGTGGTATCTATGAGCTACAACATGAGGTAATAAACCTAGCATGAAACTGCACCATTTTAGCTGTGAGAGCAATAAACCCAAGCTAAGGTAGCTGTGGGGTAAGTTGAGCCACCTATCCTATACACTTAATGAATGTATTTTGGCTGTATATGTCCAAATGATTAAATCAAGATTCTGTATGTTTGTGATTACAGTAAGTATGTTCCTATAAACAGGAAAAGTTGTTTATAGTGAGGCCAAACTTTACTTTCAAAGAAAAATATCTGGGATTCTTCCCAAGATGCCACGTAATTACAAAACTCCCCAAATCTCAGTGAGTTGGTGGCTCAGCAGGAAGTCCCTGCAGTTTGTGTTCACCTGTAGCCTGGACAGATGAAATATTAAGTAAAGGGGGAGGTAGGAGATGGATGGAAGGAAAGAAGGGAGGGTTGATCAATTTACCCCACTCCTATGGTCAACTTACCCCATTCATGGGGTAAGCTGAGTCACAAGACCACTTTTTTTGAACATGCTATATTTTAAAAACAGTTATATTTACACTCATTCTGTTAATTTGTAGGGATGCAAAACATCCTGAAATATATGCAGATGTGTTAGTTAGCAACAAAACTATAATTGTCTTGATGTAGTGATCCTGAATACAAAAAGTGGCTCAACATACCCCACTCTCCCCTATGTTTAATCTACTTGTGCAACTAGTAAATTTACCACATGTGTTGTGGAAATGTTTAGGCCTGGCTGGTTATCTCAGTCCCAGTCATAAGATGAGCTCACATAGGTCATAAAACAACCAGGGTGCTGAATACTCAACCGATGTGTGTCCCTAAATGGTGTTATATGTGTTAACCCCATTTGTTGCTTCAACTATAGGAATTTACAACACAGTTTGGTCTCAGAGAAGGTTATACAGAGTTCATCCTGTTACAGAAGATCGTACAGTTGGTTAACACTGATCATTCTAACAAACTTCCCCAGAATAGGACAGTTGATTTATGCCCCTAAATTTTCTGCTTGTACTCCTAAAGTTTTAAGTTAGGCTAGTAAAAACAAGTGAGTCTAGTTAATGTCACAGTTTAGAGTAAAAATGAAATTTACTCCTTTTCTTTTATAGATCTCTTTAAATTCTAAGACATGTAGTCTCCAGTCTGCAGTGTCCCAGGGCAGTTTGTCATACAGATGTAGTGCAGATATTTTCCCCTAAGATCTGTAAACAGGCTCTGAGGTGGAGTTTCCCCCAGTGCTTTAAAGGGATAGTTCAACATTTTGTCAAATTGGCTCATTGCCATAATCCCTATAGTCATAGCAGTAGGTTTGTTACGTTTAATTGTCCGTGCAAGCTGTTTTTAGAACGGCGGAGCAGAACCGTGAGCTGCTCAGAGCTACGCTACGGAGGCTCATTATGGGATTTCTTGGTTTCCCTCATCAAACTCATCAAATACATAATCCAACAACTCCAAAACGCTCTGGTGGACAAGTTGTGACCTGCACATTCACCACACTATGAGATAATAACACAACGTTACCACACAGAGTTGTTTTAGAGGGAAATACAGAGACTGTTGATGAAAAACTGTCCCTGAAGGCAACGTGCATCAGTGGTTTTGCATGAATTTCCCTCTAAAACAACTCTGTCTGGTAACGTTGTGTTATTATCTCATAGCGTGGTGAATGTGCAGGTCACAACTTGTCCACCAGAGCGTTGTGGAGTTGTTGGATTGTGTATTTGATGAGTTTGATGAGGTGAAACCAAGAAATCCCATAATGAGCCTCCGTAGCGTAGCTCTGAGCAGCTCACGGCTCTGCTCCGCCGTTCTAAAAATAGCTTGCACCGACAATTAAAGGTAACGAACCTACTGCTATGACTATAGGGATTATGGCAATGGGCCAATTTGCCAAAAATGTTGAACTATCCCTTTAACACTGCTCAACATAATTATCTGGTGGAAGGATTAGATGGTAGAAGTTTGAAAGAGGCTGTGACTTGATCGATGCACCTGACCTGCAGCTGCAGCTGGTTTACTTTACACTGAGGGGAAATAAACTAAACAAACACAAAAATATGAGGATCATTATCACCAGCTGTGTGTGTGTGTGTGTGTGTGTGTGTGTGTGTGTGTGTGTGTGTGTGTGTGTGTGTGTGTGTGTGTGTGTGTGTGTGTGTGTGTGTGTGTGTGTGTGTGTGTGTTTGAGTCTAAAGTGATGGAGAAACACGGTTGACATGGTATTTATTTGTCTCTTTCCGATGTTTAAAAATGCCCTCTCCTCCGGGACGCTCTAAACAGAGACTTCTCCTGAGAACGAGGCCGCTATGGGACTGAGAACACGAAAATGAATCTTCATATCAGACCCAGAGGCAAAAAAAAAAAAAAAAAAAAACTGTTTGTAGGACTTCAAAGACTCGGCGGTGACTTTAGGAATCATTTTGGAGAAAGTTCTGAGGAGGCAAAGCTTTTGATATGTCGTCTATTTACAGCTCTCTTTCAAACAGCGGGTTTAGGGTTTAGGGGGACGATTCATTTGTTCAGTGTTTTCCAAGAATCCCTCGAGTCGGGTTTTATCGGGACAAACGGCGGCTTTGTGTTGCAGCCGTTGATTCATTCTCTTACTCAGATTGCTATCTGTGGTCAGCAGGCCTGCGCTGCGTCTGAACAGATCTCTTTGTTCCACTCCCAACATCAGTGTTGACAGCAAAAAGAAAACAGCTGTAGCACACTGACAGCCGTTTCATAATAAACCTTCATATGAGTTTTCTTCTGATTCGTCACACTGGGTTTTTTTTTATGACTGACAGCAGATGATGTGTAGAAAGAAATACTGATGATGTGTTGGGGACTATAGGGTTGCAAAGGGGCAGAACATATCCGGTAAATTTCTGGTAAATTTTACAGAAACTTTCCATGGGAAATTAAGCTGGGGAATTTTGGAAACATTCCAAATTGAACACTTTCCATGCGAATTATGGGAATTTATGGGAATTAAAGGGATAGTAGCATTTTTTTAAAGTGTGGTTGTATGATCTACAAATAGCCCCCAAGTACTTTAATTGCAGTAGAAGACTCTCTGCACTCCTCCCGTTAGCAACGCCAGCCCATAATAGCCCTGCCCAGAGATTTACAACATACAGTGTTGTGAATGGACCCAAAGAAACGGCCTATTTTCACGGCCTAAAAGAGGTTTTACCTGGAAAAAAAAAAAACACAGTTCCATTGTTCGCTATAATATAATTTTTTTCAGCTGCTCAAAGTGCAGGAAAAAGACAGTTTTTATTTGGACCTAACCAACTGCTGATTGGCGGGCGCTAACCCTGGGCGGAGGGATACGTGAGTTGGTTAGGTCCAAATAAAAACTGTTTTTCCTGCACTTTGAAGGGCTGGAAAAAATTATATTATAGCGAACAATGGAACTGTGTATTTTTTTTCACGTAAAACCTCTTTCAGGTGAAAATAGGCCGTTACTTTGGGTCCATTCACAACAATGTATGTTGTAAATCTCTGGGCAGGGCTATTATGGGCTGGCGTTGCTAACGGGAGGAGTGCAGAGAGTCTTCTACTGCAATTAAAGTACTTAGGGGCTATTTGGAGATCATACAACCACACTTTAAAAAAAAATGCTACTATCCCTTTAACTGGAAATTAACTGGAAATTGGGGGTAATTTAAACAAAATGTATCATATCCAAACATAAATGTAAATATTTTGTTTTGTCATAAGCAGACATCCATGCAAAATAAAACAATTAAAAAACACGACATTTCAACAGATTTATTTGTGAGTAGAACTTTATCAAGTTTTAATTCTTGTATGAACAATCAATTATTTTACTAAACAACAAAAACATGAATGGTGAGTAAAATATTACTTACTATATTGGATTAAATCTGTTTGTTTTAGCCAAGATTATGCTACAATATATTTTCCCCAACTATATTTAAGTTCCCTGTTAAGGGCCAACCTTCAATTTTGTAAATTTAGTATTTTTTCCCGTTAATTCCCATATATTCCGATTAATTCCCATATATTCCCGTTAATTCCCTTATCTCACCACCAGAGGTCTATATTCACCTTTTAAATACAAAGAGCAGCAGAGTAGAGGAGCTACAAAGCATCATAAAGCTGGAAGAAAACCTCAAATATCCTCTTTATTTTTCATGCAGACAGGTTTTGATGAAGTGTGAGTGTGGAGAGCACGCCACCGCGCCGCCGCTTCTGGCTCGCTGTCAAATCTGTGGTTTACAAATACCAGTTGTTGTTTTTTTTACAAGCTGTGCTGCTGCTGCTGCTGCTATTTTTGAGTTTTATCAGCTGCAGGCAGAAGATCGACTGGTTGTTTCTGTCTTGGTTCCTCCTCACGGACTTCCTGAGTGGTCACATGTCCTGCAGGAGTGCGGGGATCAGACATGTGTCCTCCCGCCGCCGGCCGTTTCAACAGTCGGGCCTCTCATTCACCAGATGACATTACAGTAAAAGGGATAGTTCAACATTTTTGGCAAATTGTCCCATTGCCATAATCCCTATAGTCATAGCAGTAGGTTCGTTACCTTTAATTGTCGCTGTCGCAAGCTATTTTTAGAACGGCGGAGCAGAGCCGTGAGCTGCTCAGAGCTACGCTACGGAGGCTCATGGGATTTCTTCTTGATTTCCCTCATCAAACTCATCAAATACACAATCCAACAACTCCACAACGCTCTGGTGGACAAGTTGTGAGCTGCACATTCACCACGCTATGAGATAATAACACAACGTTACCACACAGAGTTGTTTTAGACGGATATTCATGCAAAACCGCTGATGCACGTTGCCTTCAGGGACAGTTTTTCATCAAGCAGTCTCTGTATTTCCCTCTAAATAAACTCTGTGTGGTAACGTTGTGTTATTATCTCATAGCGTGGTGAATGTGCAGCTCACAACTTGTCCACCAGAGCGTTGTGGAGTTGTTAGATTGTGTATTTGATGAGTTTGATGATGAGGGAAACCAAGAAATCCCATAATGAGCCTCCGTAGCGTAGCTCTGAGCAGCTCACGGCTCTGCTCCGCCGTTCTAAAAACAGCTTGCACCGACAATTAAAAGGTAACGAACCTACTGCTATGACTATAGGGATTATGGCAATGGGCAAATTTGACAAAATGTTGAACTATCCCTTTAACTGACTTCTTCCTCGTCCTCTGACTCTTCAGGATGGGACTTCATTAATCTGCAGCCCTTTGTACTGTAGTTCAACAACCTCTTCCCACCCCTTGATGTTGTGGAGATAATAAATGTATTTCATGTTGTGGCTGCATGTTTGTGTTTAACTGCACTTGTGAGAAAATATTTAACTTGTTTTTTTGTTCATGTATGAAGGGAATTCTTCAGATTTTGCCCATAATAGGTCATTTTATTGCTCGTGTCGACCGCTGTGCCTGTGAAAACAGTTGTATAATGTTGCTGCAGCTCTGGAGGACACGGTGTTTAAGACTCAGAGTCTGGAAGATGAAAGATTTGCAAACAGTTTGGCTTTAAAGATGAAATAAAAAGTGCCCTGTGTTGTATTATGGGAATTATCTTGGTTCATCATGTTATTGATTATGGAGCATCAGAGGTGCTGATGTGTTTTTTTGTTCCTTTCACCTACAGCCGAGCTACAGACGAGCTGCTTCCTCATGTTTCCCCGACTTCATGCCAAACTAAGCAGCGAGCTGCTGCTGCTGGCCTCGTGTTTACAGTTACAGAGGTGAGTCAATGTTTTCACTTCTCTCTGAGCAAGAAAGCAAATAGAGTTATTTACCAAAACCAAAACCTTCAAGTTGCAGTGCAGCTTCTTTACAGAGACAGTAGCTACACAGGTTTAGTTAGATACTGCTGCTGTACCGGGCTGAACCGGATCTATAGACTTTAGCTAAATCTTATTTTGGGAACCCTCTGTTACTACCAATAATACTGATTACAGATCATTTGCACACCTACTCTACAGTCATGATGAATCAGCACCGTAGCCTGGCAGGACTTTTACCCATCTATGATCTGAAATGGAACCAGATTCAGCTGAAAGTGCAGCCTGGGGTTGATTTATGTCATCAAGACCGACTAAAAGTAACAAAATAAACCAATAGACAATGCATTTACTGTAAACACAGCATCAGCATTCTTTAAAGGGATAGTTCAACATTTTTGAAAATTGGCCCATCGCCATGATCCCCCTAGTAATAGCAGTAGGTTCGTTACCTTTAATTGTTGGTCCAAGCTGCTTTTAGATCGGGGGAGAAGAATACCGAGCGGTGCAGCTACACTACAGAGGCTAATGGAATTTCTTGGTTTTGCTCATCAAACTCAGCAAATACACAACCAAAAAACTCAAAAATGCTGTGGTGGACAAGTTGTGACCTGCACATTTACCACGCTATGAGATAATAGCGGAAAGTTGCGAGATGGAGTTGTTTTAGAGGCCAATTTTCAAAAATGTTGAACTATCCCTTTAATATTTGGTATTAAAGGTGTACAGAAATGGCCGTTTGTCCTGTTTGTCGCGCCGAGTTGTCACGAGCTGCAACACGAGTTTACCCGAGTAAGGAAAATGAATTTGATTGGTCGTTATCGAGCGGGCGGGATATTCAAAGCTTGGGGCGAGACCGAGCTCCGTGTGTGTGTGTTGTCTCAGACGTTTGAATGACGGATGACGGATCCAATATCAGTGGCTGGTGAATCGTGTACAGGCTGACGTATAATCCGTGCACCTGCATTATCCAATGCGAACAAAAAAATACCACACTTTCATCCCGGATTTACTCAAAAATAGAATCAGCAAAAAGTTTGGCCTACAACGTCTGATAGATGAGTTATCACATTAATTTTACGACCCAGAGTGGGCTCAAAATCGATTTTCTTTTCTGTACAGCTTGAAATAAACTGCAACAGCAATGTGCAACAAAACAACAATTAAGGGTTTTTGTAATTACGCAGGATTTCTCTAAGGGTCGACAGAAGTTACCTACTATAGATTTAAAAAGTGAATTGCTCTTTGGGGCTCCTAGTGGTCAGTGTACGTCTTGTCAATGACTAATCCATGTGTGTGTGTTCTGTACCAAAATACCTTTATGAAATCCCACTACAGTCAAACCCAGTGTGTGTGTGTGTGTGTGTGTGTGGTCTGTTCTTCCTGCAGCAGATAATCAGAACTTTATCTACATTATGAATTATGTGCATGACACAGTTTATCTCTGTCTCATGTCAGCTGGAGATTCAGTCCAACTGCAGAAGAACAAAGTGAAGCAGAAGTAAATAAAGTGAAAGTCTAATAATGACGTTGATGACCAGTAATAGGCTGTAACTATGTTCCTAACCTGAAGTTTTATGTTTCTACACTGCAAAAAATCTAATATCCTACCAAGAATATTTGTCTTATTTCTAGTCAAAACAAATCTCATTCTACTTAAAATAAGACTCATCACATTAAAAGTAGCTTGTTTTTAGACACTTTTTACTTCTTTCAAGCAGATTTTCACTTGAAATAAGTAGAAAAATCTGATAGTGGAGCAAGTTTTTCTTCCTTATTGCAAGAACAAAAAACCTGCTTTCACTGGCAGATTTTTCTACTTATTTCAAGTGAAAATTTGTTTGAAACAAGTGAAAATGATCTAAAAACAAGTAAATTTTTAGGTGTTGAGTCTTATTTTAAGTGGAAAGAGTTTAGTTTTGACTAGAAATGAGACATTTTGACAAGAAATAAGACAAATATTCTTGGAAAGATTTGGAGTTTTATGTTTCTAAGAGGAGACTGAGACATAAAACCGGACTTCTTCTTAGTCTTCGTCTTCGTCTTCTCCGCTCGCTGCCAAATAACTCAGCTGGAGCGGCACCAAGCCACGAGCCAGTAATGTGTTTTCCTGGACTGGTGGAGCAGAATAGACCAGAGGGCATCTAATGAACCAGAAATGACAAATCACTGAGGTTTTTTTTTCCTGCTCATTTCTACTAAACGTCTGTCTGTCTGTTGGCATATTTACTGTACGGCTGGCGTCGACGTCGTGCATGCATGTGCATGTGGGTCAAATGGATGGGAACGCCACGCAGCAGCTCAACGCTCCGTTTGATTTGGATTTGATTTTCCAGATCGGGTCCATCCGTGGTTTTTTTTTTTTTTTTCTATCTATCATCATCGTCTTTCTATCTCAGTGTCAGTAAATTAAAGGCATTGCATGGACGGTAATTGGTTAGCACGCAGTCGCAGGCAGTTGATTGTTCTTTCATATGTTGTGTCCAGAAATGAGTCATCGATCGTTATGGCTGCACACATACACACACACACACACACACACACACACTGCAAAAACTCAAAATCTTTCCAAGAATATTTGTCTTATTTCTTGTCAAAATGTCTCATTTCTAGTCAAAACTAATCTCTTTCCACTTAAAATAAGACTCATCATCTAAAAATTAACTTGTTTTTAGATCATTTTCATTTGTTTCAAACTAATTTTCACTTGAAATAAGTAGAAAAATCTGCCAGTGAAAGCAGGTTTTTTGTGCTTGTAATAAAGAAGAAAAACTTGCTCCACTATCAGATTTTTCTACTTATTTCAAGTGAAAATCTGCTTGAAAGAAGTAAAAAGTGTCTAAAAACAAGCTACTTTTTATGTGATGAGTCTTATTTTAAGTAGAATTAGATTAGTTTTGACTAGAAATAAGAGAAATATTCTTGGTAAGATTTTGAGTTTTTGCAGTGCGCACACACACACACACACACACACACACACACACACACACACACACACACAGCCGTCCTCCATCCCATAACCAACACATCCCAGGAGCTGCAACATGTTGTTTACAAGAAATCTTTAATAAAAGACAAGTGTTACATCCTTGTAGAGAAGATCGACACAGATACATAATAAACACACACACACACACACACACACACACACACACACACACACACACACACACACACACACACACACACACACACACACACACACACACACCATGTCATAGTTGGTCTTATGTACAAACACATTATCCAATCCCATACAAACACACACACACACACATACAAAGAGAAAGGGGTCAATCACCACTACTACCGATTATCTTCCATATCTAAATATACCTAATAACGTATGTTGTTGGTTTTTTTTGGTACAGTACACTTTTGCAGACAAAAGGTGGTCACTTGAAATGCATACAAGGTGAAACGGGCCGTCCCAGTGCAGCGATGATCCAACGAGTGGAAAGACAGTCTAGAAAAAAAAAAAAAAAAAAAAAAATTCCCTCACTGAACCACAGCATCAGGATGTGACAACTAGCTCCATGGAAATGGGTGCAGAGGAAGAGGAGGAGGGTCACTGTATCTTTTGGTCATTGGATTTTCTTCTGATGAATGTGAATTAACGGAGCTTTTAACTGGATACACTGCAAAAACTCAAAATCTTACCAAGAATATTTGTCTTATTTTAAGTCAAAATGTCATTTCTAGTCAAAATAAATCTCATTCTACTTAAAATAAGACTCATCACATTTTAAAAGTAGCTTGTTTTTAGACACTTTTTACTTCTTTCAAGCACATTTTCACTTGAAATAATCTTGCTTTCACTGGCAGATTTTTCTATTTCTATTTCTATTATTTCAAGTGAAATTTTTGATTGAAACAAGTGAAAACTGTCTAAAAACAAGTTAATTTGTAGGTGATGGCTCTTATTTTAAGTGGAAAGAGATGAGTTTTGACTAGAAATGAGACATTTCGACAAGAAATAAGACAAATATTCATGGAAAGATTTTGAGTTTTTGCAGTGTACACTTTTCCTGTCTGTGGTTTCTGCTGATGTGTCTCTGTTACCTACAACAGCAAATGAGCCCATCAGGGTGAAGATACGCTATTTCTAAAAGTCGTCTAATTCTAGAACTCTGGAAGGCATGGTCGGGTCGGACCACTGACCAAACCATACCAATAGATACATTACGCTGTTAAAAAAAAAGAAAAAAAAAAGCAAGTCCCGTCTTATTTCCGACATTTCCAAAACAAATCTACACAAACGTCTTCATGACAATGGGAAATGCAGTCTTCATTCCGGCAAAACACCACCGCTTTCTTCCACAGGGGGCGCCAAAATCAACACTAAATGAAAAGTCTGTACAGGGGCTTTAAAAAACAAACAAAAAAAAGATTAGTTCATCTGATTTTCATGTTGAAATACAAGAAATAAAATGGAAACGCAAAGCATTCTTCTTTTTGAGTATCAAAGAGCAATTAACTAACCCCAGATACGTTGGGGACTCCCATCAAGTTTCTGCCATTTTCAGCTCAAAATCTCCTCAAACTTGTTGCAGAAAATCCTCTTCTGCCCCCACTGTTGTGTGATATGCGCACAGATTTCTGTAGATGTAGATGTCAGGCCTTACTTGTTTTGCCATGTCTAAAATCATATCTCAGTACAGAACCACACACAAGTAGCCTACTGTAGGACTCATTGACATTCAGTGTCAAAATATGAAAAAAATCTGTGTTTTTGGTCTGTTTTTTAATCTCTTATCTAGAGATTTTATTTTTTGTTATTTGAAATAGAACGATTTAGTTAATTGCTCTTTGACACTCAAAAAAAGAGAATGCTTTGTGTTTCAATTTGACTTTTTGCACTGTAAAAACTCAAAATCTTTCCAAGAATATTTGTCTTATTTCTTGTCAAAATGTCTCAATTTCAGTCAAAACTAATCTCTTTCCACTTAAAATAAGACTCGTCACCTAAAACTTAACTTGTTTTTAGATAATTTTCACTTGTTTCAAACACATTTTCAATTGAAATAAGTATAAAAATCTACCAGTGAAAGCAGGTTTTTTGTGCTTGTAATAAGAAAGAAAAACTTGCTCTTATTTGAAGTGAAAATCAGCTTGAAAGAAGTAAAAAGTGTCTAAAAAAACAAGCTACTTTTTATGTGATGAGTCTTATTTTAGTATAATTAGATTTGTTTTAACTAGAAATAAGACAAATATTCTTGGTAAGATTTTGAGTTTTTGCAAAAATGAAAATGAAATTAAACCAATTGTTTTCTGTTTTTTAATTCCTATTCATCAAAAGAAAATCCAATGACCAAAAGGTACACTGAGTGTTCGGGGGTGAGCAGGTGAAAGGATGAAAGTGTATGGCGGCAGCGAGCGAGAAGAGGAGAGCGAGCGGTTGGCGTGATGTGATGTGATGTGATGCGGTTAAAGAGGTTAAAGCGTTCCTTCGTCCAGCAGTTTGTTGATGCCGTTGCAGATCTTCCTCAGCGAGAGTCTGTACTCCTCCGCGTCGCCGTACAGCTCGGCCAGGAACTCCCCGCGGGCGAAGTGGTTGAAGACGTGGTCGATGCGGGCGTGGGAGCGCGCGGTGAGGTGCTGCTCCACCAGCGCGTGCAGCAGCTCCCGGCACTCCAGCAGCAGCTCCGACAGGATGTTCCTGTCGAAGGTGTACTCCACCTCGTAGAAGGACACCGCCGTCATGGCCGCCTGGTTCATCTTCTTCTTGAAGCGCTCCACCGTGTCCAGCTCGTCGGGGCTGAACTGGTGGTTGCGGTACAGGATGCCGATCTTCAGCGCGATCTTGATCACGTCCTTGATGATCTTGTGCGCCTCCTTCTTGCTCTTGGTGAACTCGCGGCTGGCCTTGTAGAGCTCGTCCAGGATCTCGCTGCTGGTGTCGTCCGTCAGCATGTTGGCCACCACCATGGTCGCCATCTTGCTCAGGATCTTCTTCTGGGCCTGCAGGGCCAGCGAGCGCGAGTTGAAGCTCTCGTGTCCTGAAGGGGAGACAGAAGAGAGAGACAGAAGAGAGAGACAAGAGGGACAGAGAGGGAGGTTAGACTCAAGTAGAGCTGCAACAACTAATCGATTAATCGAACAGTAATCGATTATTAAATTAATTGTCAACTATTTTGATAATCAAAAAATCAGTTTGAGTAGTTTTTTAGAGAAAAAAAGTCAAAATTCTCTGATTTCAACTTCTTCAATGTGAATATTTCTGGTTTCTTTGTTCCTTTGTGACAATAAACTGAGTCTCTCTTTGGTTTGTGGACAAAACAAGACATTTGAGGACGTCGTCTGGTGGTTTGAGAAACACTGACTGATGTTTTTATCATTTTTTAAAAACATTTTATTGACCAAACAACTAATCGATTAATCGTTTGCATGATCAACAGATTAATAGATAATGAAAATAATCGTTAGTTACAGCCTATAGAGTCAAGGTCAAACATCTGGACTTAAAGGAAGCAACAGGGAAATAAAATAAAACAATGAATATTGAAGCAGCAGCAGCTCATTGTCTGATACTTTACACCAGAACAACCTGGACAGTTGTGTTGTAGTCAAGACCGAGACCAAGACCAAACCAGAGTAGATCAAGACCAGGATCAAAATACCAAAACCAGAGTATACAAAGACCAAGACCAAGACTTTGAGGGGGGCGAGACCAAGACCAAACCAACGCAAGACCATTTCCAAGTCCATCACTGTCTCCAGTCTCAGTCGTCATAGTAACGATGTGTCTTGATATTTACATTTTTCCTCCTCAGCTACAAAGACAAAAGATGATTTGATCTAAAAATCTAAACCATATTTAATGTAAACAAAGTTTGTATCGAACAGAAGAACACAGCACAGAACCTGCTGAAGTCTCCTGTCGACACTGGTTGTTACCATGGTTACACAAGCAGATACTTTAGTACAACTATTTGAAGTATCTGGAACTTATTGAATCATATCACAGAAACCAAAGTGAGACAGAGACACAGAGACATTTGTGGTCTGCAGAAAACATCCAGAGTCCTGAGTCCTGTCATGATGTTTCCCTTTAGTTCAGGAGGAACTGCACTGCAAAAACTCTTATTTCTAGTCAAACATCTCATTATACTTAAAATAAGACTCATCACATTAAAAAGTAGCTTGATTTTTAGACACTTTTTACTTCTTTCAAGCAGATTTTCACTTGAAATAAGTAGAAAAATCTGATAGTGGAGCAAGTTTTTCTTCCTTAGCACAAAAAACTTACTTTCACTGGCAGATTTTTCTACTTATTGTAAGTGAAAATGTGTCTGAAACAAGTGAAAATGATCTAACAAGTTCATTTTTAGGTGATGAGTCTTATTTTAAGTGGAAAGAGATTAGTTTTGACTAGAAATTAGACATTTTGACAAGAAATAAGACAAATATTATTGGAAAGATTTTGAGTTTTTGCAGTGTTTGTGTCGGGGACATTGAACTGAACAGAAAAAAATCTACCAAAAACATGAAGTGAATCCTGTTTTGCAGGTTTGAGTGAAAGCAAAGTGGCTTTTCACAGGACAACAAGATGAACAGACACTGTGTTGTTCAGAAAACCAGTCCGGTCCAGTGGAGGACGACTTTGATCCCTGATCCCTGATGTAAAACATTGGAGCCCATTTACATTGTAGATGTGTACATGTTATTATTTTGGTCTCAAACCGCCACCATCGAATTTAAATATATATTTACATGTAACAGCTGACGTCAATCTGGACAAAAAGGCTTTTGAAACACCCTCGACTCTTTGCAGTAATAATATGGACCCTTCCTTCTTCCCAGTTCTCTGTGACATCACAGTGAAGACCTTTGTTTTCAGTGTAAATGTTTCTTATTCAGAGGAAAACACAATGTTTTTTTTCTCTTTGTTACACAGCTAACCATAGTAAAACCAGGAAGTTTGTTTTTTTTCCAACAACGAAGCCGATGAGAAATCAATCCATGGAGCGGTGGATAAGGTTATTCATCATCTACCATGTTACCATGTGTATATCTGTGTAGTCTTATCTGTCATCAACAAGAGATTACGGGTTAGCGCGTTACGTTTGTGTGGCGGTGTCGCCATGGAGACGAGAGCTGGGACACCGGGTCGGAGGCTCTGATTTTACAAGGTTGGTTTTCAGCCAAGAGATGCTCCATTCTCCCTGGAACTAGTTACAAGGCATTGATTTAACCAGAACTAGAGACAAGGGACACATGGAGCTGAGTTAAAGGGGAATTTCCTTTTTTTTTTTTTTACAATCTGGACCTTATTTCTAGCATAAAATAAGATAATTTACTCACCCAGACAACTTTGGTGTCATTACAAGTGGTTGTGATGAAATGAGCTCCAGCCGAGAGGCGCGTATATCCGTATAATGGAGTCTACAGGGCAGCAGAATGCAGCCTCTAAATAACACATTATCTGCAGAGAAACTCCTTCATTTCACCAATATTTAGTTCTGATAGGCTAGTGCTATTCCCCTCTGAGTCCGGGGTTAGCTGTTATCAACATCCGGGGTCTGTAGGTTGACCTACTGACCTCTGACCTGGATGATGTCATCTCTGAGCGCCGCCCGGCTCATTCTGATAATAATCATTCCGCTTCGGCATTCGGGTCCATTTTTATCTCAACTAGCCAGAGCTTTAGTGAGTCCAGGTTGAGGAGAGGAAGCCTGTGGAAGCTCAACTTCATCCAGCTGCTCATTTTGTTCTGACAAGTCGGAAACACACAGAAATGAACCGTAGCATTAGCGGTAGCAACAAGCCGCACCGCGTGGCGCTCAGAGATGACATCATCCAGGTCAGAGGTCAGTAGGTCAACCTACAGACCCCGGATGTTGATAACAGCTAACCCCGGACTCAGAGGGGAATAGCACTAGCCTATCAGAACTAAATATTGGTGAAATGAAGGAGTTTCTCTGCAGATAATGTGTTATTTAGAGGCTGCATTCTGCTGCCCTGTAGACTCCATTATACGGATATACGCGGCTCTCGGCTGGAGCTCATTTCATCACAACCACTTGTAATGACACCAAAGTTATCTGGGTGAGGAAATGATCGGATTTTATGCTAGAAATAAGGTCCAGAATGTAAAACAAAAACTGCAATTATCCTTTAAGGTGGAAATCCTAAAGAGTTCCTCTTTAAAGTCATGTGGAAACAGAGCTCAGACTGAAGAAGTGAAAGCTGAGGAGCTGAAGAAGAGACGCGGTGCGGCCGGCCACATTCTCCGTTAGGGCGGCGTCCTTCCCGTCTGGCCTGGCAGCGGCGTGGAGCGCTGGAACCACCGACTATCTGCTCTGCGTTACATCAAACAGCTGCACACAGATAAGAACCATCTCGTTGCACAACACTGTTTCTCTTTTCCTCTACAAGCTCAGATGGATCAGTGTTTTTCCTGTGCCGTGTCCCACTGCAGCCTCGATCCTCCACGGAGCAGAACATCAAAAAAGAAAAGGCTGCCTGAACAGAACATGTGGGAGGATGGAGAGGGCTTTTTATTTAGGTGCCACCCGGCTCCAAATTACACACCACATAACTCATCATATTCTGATTAAAGCCAAGGAAAAGGGGGGCTTCACTTTCTCCTCCTCCTGTTCCTTGGGCACATTGTCAGCCTCCTCCTCCTCCTCCTCCTCCTCCACATGTACAGCTCTGGGAAAAAAATAAGAGGCCACTTTCACAAATGTTTCTTAAAAGCATCTCTACATGTATAACAGTCATTCTTTTTTAAATACCAACACAAACACAACTCATTCTACTTGAAGGGATACTCCAACATTTTTTTATCCGTGTCTTGCCTCACTCCCGAGTCCATGACCAGCAGATAGACACCATCCTTTCGACTGTACGTGCAGTAACAAGGGAGATAGAGCCGTATCGCCCGTAATTAGCTTAGCTCAAACACTGGAAGTGTATGGGTAGTGTTAGCCTGCCTCCACCTAAAGTCACTAATTAGCTTAGCTCAAACACTGGAAGTGTATGGGTAGTGTTAGCCTGCCTCCACCTAAAGTCATCAGAGAAACTCTTCAGCAACTCTAAACGGAAACCGGCGGGCCGATCTTCGTCTCAGAGCTGACAAAACTCTCCGGTAAGGCATCTTGAGCGGTCAAATGCCGCTAACGGGACGAGATCGGTCAAAACGGAGGGTTCAAGCAAAGACGGTTTATTTTGGTTCAAGCTAGCTACATCGAGGGTAGGTTAGCTTCCTGTTTCAAAGTAAAAGCACAAATTCTATCGTCATGGTTTTCTGTATGTAAAGGGCAACGGGTGTTTTATTTTGTGAAAGTAACCGGAAGTGCGTTGGTCACAACAGCTAGCTTGAGTAGCGCCGAATTCGTCCGAACAAAATTGTAAACAGCTGGTATTTAGACAAATTAACGACACACTGCTGATCTAAACGGCTACTTTCTCACCTAAACATGTTTGAAATGTGGATAAAGTGATATATTTACAGAGTTTAGAGCTAAAATGAAATCAGCTTCTGATTGCTGATTTCAGCTCGGGTAGGAGGCAGGCTAACACTACCCATACACTTCCAGTGTTTGAGCTAAGCTAATTACGGGCGATACGGCTCTATCTCCCTTGTTACTGCACGCACAGTCGAAAGGATGGTGTCTATCTGCTGGTCATGGACTCAGGAGTGAGGCAAGACAAGGAAAAAAATGTTGGCGTATCCCTTTAAACACCAACACAAACACAACTCATTCTACTTAAAGAGACACTGATGAGATCATCACCTGAACCACACCTGCTTTTATAGGAAGATTACTATAAAAAACCACTGCTGGGATTAAACATTGACATTATCCCACAAAAAACTGATTTATAAACTCTTCCTGTGTTCAAACATTCTTGCTGTGTTGTTTAGGAATAAATATGAACATGTTTTCTTTGCATTAAGGTCTGAAAAGACTTGATATTTTTTGTTATTTAGACTAGTTTAGTCATTTTCAGCCAATAAAAGCTCAAAATGACAATATTTCTATTTCAATTTTGGGAGAAATGTTGTCAGTAGTTGATAGAATAAAACAAACATTTTTGAATTTAATTTTACTCAAACACACACCAGAGAAACTGATCATTGTGGGAGTGGTCTCTTAATGTTTTTCCAGAGCTGTATGTGTCCAAGGAGAGACAGACAGGAGGAGACAGACAGAGAAAGACGTCGGTGCCCGATGGGCTCGGCTCACAACAGCAGATGAGCCCAAATTCAAAGAGAAAACACCTGCTTTGTTGTCATTATAATTTCATTAAAACAGACAGCTATGTGACCGCACACAATTCACACCATTGTCCCTTTGTGTGTGTGTTTGCATGTGTGTGCGTGCATGTTTTATTTATACGCACACTGCACAACAGTTGGTAGAAACACAATCTGGCATTTCATGTGAATGTACAGAAGTGACATTTCATGCATGGGTCTGCAGCTAAATGACATTTCATGTTCATATAATTACCCCAGCATGACATTTAACAACTAATAAGGTGAATGCCTTTGTCTGCAGTTACAAAAGATATAATGTTCCCTTTTTTATATATATATATATATAGATCTCCTTTGTACGACTTCATGCGAGTGGGGGTGAGCCCTTTTATATGTTAGACAGAGGTCGTGTGAGTCGATGCAACATGAAACCTGCAGAATAGGTTGTTCTGCTTTAAAAGTGCTTATGTTATTATGGGATAAATCTGCTGTATCAACACAGACAGGGGTGAACAGAACCTACTACGTCCATGTGTTGGAAGGACTTAGACAACTTATCCACAGTATATTATCTGTATGTATAGAGTCTGTTTGAATGTTGTATCTGTTAAAAGTAGAAGATGAATATATATATATATATATATATATATATATATATATATCCTTATTGATTGATTGACACTGACTAGGATCAGGAGTTGGATTTCTTATGTCTGTGCAAAAAGCAGCTTGAGAGAAAGGCATCTTAGTCATCTTCCATAAAAACACCCACAAACCATCATCATCATCGTCATCCGGCTCTTTAAAGCCAGCAGGACGTTTTCTAAAAGTCTCGTCTTATTAAGTTCAAATCAAACTGAAAGCAAACATTTACATCTATTCATCCAGCAGATGCTTTTCATTTCCTTAATGTAAAGTAATGTGCTTGACTTCAGGAGCTGAAGTACTAAAGCACTACGTCTGTTTAACAAGCACAAGGAGGCCGAGAGCTCTGAAAGTGCACAGTGAGTGTAGTTAGAGAATAGAGATGTTAGGAGAGAGAGGAAGTCTCTCCCCAGCTCTGATAGCAGCACAGTCGACTCTGAATTCACCTGGTGTGCAGCTGTTTCTGTCTGAAGCTTTTAACTCCGTTGGTTTGGACGAACAAGCGGCAAAAACAGCTCTGATGTGTTGGCTCACCATCACTAATGATGGAGAACGTTACCACACGTTTACAGCTGATAGAAGTCCAGTATTCACTAACACTTTAGATTAGGGAACACATATTCACCATTAACTACTGTAGGTGCTTATTAATATGCATATAAGTAGCTTACTAGCTCCTTATTAGTAATTATTAAGCACGTATTAACATCGTATTCTACATAGCCTTATTCTACCTCTATTACACCATGAATTAAGATTTTTCCTAATATTAGCAGTAGCACAAGAACAGTAATTCTTCCTTCATCACTCTGAATTAGTAGCATTAATGCATTAATTTACAATGAATAAACGATAATTAGGAGTTAATATCGTGTATATAATATCTATGTAATAGAGGTAGAATAAGGCTATATGTAGAATAAGGTGTTAATACGTGCTTAATAATTACTAATAAGGAGCTAGTAAGCTACTTATATGCATATTAATAAGCACCTAGTTAATGGTGAATATGTGTTCCCTAATCTAAAGTGTTACCGTGAGTCCATCAGAGCTTTTTACCCTGGAAACATCCACGTTGAGCAGAAACAGTGTTGGTGAAGGAGGAGAGACTGAAGCTGCGGCTGCTTTGCTTTATTTTATTTAACTTTTTTTTGTATTATTCTTATTATTGTTAACTCATTGTTCAGTTATTGTTGTGAACGCCAGAGAGCTATGCAAACGAGTCAAACTTGGCCAATAAATCCGATTCTGGTTCTCATAAAACCAGAATAATAAGTCGTGTTATGGTACTCGAGACATTTTCAAGGTCTTGGTCTTGTCTTGGTCCTGGTATGCTCTGGTCTCGGTGGTTTTGACCACAACACTAACAATGAGTGGAAAGATGCTGAAGCTCTGCAGAGCTGAGAGGAACTTCACACACAACAGCTGATGCGTAATTATCTCAATGTGTGTGTTTATAATGAGGGATTGGTGATTTAAAAAGTTGTTTATGCAGGTTGAAGTGAATGAAATGACTAATGTGAGATAATTAGCAGGTAATTCATGTACAGGTGCATCTCAATAAAGAATATCATTGGAAAAGTCCATTTCCAGTAGTTCAAGTCAAAAAGCCCCAACCAAGTATTGATAAATTGGTCTTTTGTGATATTGAATTTTAGCTCTTCATTAAATGTGAAGCCATAATCATTATAATTAAAATAAGTTAAATAAGTAAAGACGTGAAATGTTTCATTCTGTTTGTAATGGATCTATATAATGTATTAATTTCACTTTTTGAATTGAATTACTGACATTGCTGAACTTTTCCATGATATTTGATCATTTATTGAGATGCACCTGAACATGAACCAGAGTTACTTCTCTGATCTGTCCTCACCTGTAACACGCAGGTCGTTCAGCTCCTCCCTCCCTCCCTCCCTCCCTCCATGCTGCTGTTTAACATGTAAACTATATGCTCTGAGATCAGCAGCAGATAATGTGCATGACAGCTTCACTGCGGTGCAACAGCAAGGTGCCATGAGATTTGAATAGCAGCAGCAGCAGCAGCAGCAGCAGGATATCAAACTGTGGTTTTCATTAGGCAGATCTGTGTCTCTCATCAACAGACTCTTTGTCACTGTCATTTCCTGTTTCTGTGAAGCAGCTCTTTGTTCCACTCGGCCTCTGATATTCACAAACCCAACGGGATGGATTTCTAAAAAACCCCTGGCTTGGCTGGCTCACAGATGAAGGTGACAGGCTGAGGCTGCTCCATGAAGCTGGCCTGGTCAGACCCACGGTCCTGGTCCTGGTGCTCGTAGCTGTTTGGTTTCTCTCTGAATGAATCTCTGCTCTAAAACTAAAAACATCTGGGGTTATCTCTGAACTCATAGTGTTGTTGTCCAGACCACCTGACCCCAGACCAGGTCAAGGCTAAGACACGATCAAGACTTTTAGGGGGTCGAGACTGAGTCAAGACCAAGACCAGAGTAGACCAAGACCAGGACTAGAAGAGGAGGAGGAGGAGGAGGAGGAGGAGGAAGAGGAGAGAGGAGGAGGAAGAAGAGGAGGAGGAGGAGGAAGAGGAGGAGAGTGGAGGAGGAAGAGGAGGAGAGTGGAGGAGGAAGAGGAGGAGAGTGGAGGAGGAGGAGAGAGGAGGAGGAAGAGGAGGAGAGTGGAGGAGGAGAGAAGAGGAGGAGAGTGGAGGAGGAGGAGGAAGAGGAGGAGAGTGGAGGAGGAGGAGGAAGAGGAGGAGAGTGGAGGAAGAGGAGAGAAGAGGAGGAGAGAGGAGGAGGAGAGTGGAGGAGGAGGAGGAGGAAGAGGAGGAGAGTGGAGGAGGAGGAGGAAGAAGAGGAGGAGAGTGGAGGAGGAAGAGGAGGAGAGTGGAGGAGGAGGAGGAAGAGGAGGAGAGTGGAGGAGGAGGAGGAAGAGGAGGAGAGTGGAGGAGGAGGAGGAGGAAGAGGAGGAGAGTGGAGGAGGAGGAGGAAGAGGAGGAGAGTGGAGGAGGAGGAGGAGGAAGAGGAGGAGAGTGGAGGAGGAGGAGGAAGAGGAGGAGAGTGGAGGAGGAGGAGGAAGAGGAGGAGAGTGGAGGAGGAGGAGGAGAGTGGAGGAGGAGGAAGAGGAAGAGGAGGAGAGTGGAGGAGGAAGAGGAAGAGGAGGAGAGTGGAGGAGGAAGAGGAAGAGGAGGAGAGTGGAGGAGGAGGAGGAGGAAGAGGAGG
Organism: Trachurus trachurus; assembly: GCF_905171665.1. NCBI lineage: Eukaryota > Metazoa > Chordata > Actinopteri > Carangiformes > Carangidae > Trachurus > Trachurus trachurus. The sequence goes on along the minus strand of NC_139893.1, from coordinate 3,383,129 downwards.
AGAGTGGAGGAGGAGGAGGAAGAGGAGGAGAGTGGAGGAGGAGGAGGAAGAGGAGGAGAGTGGAGGAGGAGGAGGAGGAGGAGGAGGAAGAGGAGGAGAGTGGAGGAGGAGGAGGAGAGAAGAGGAGGAGGAAGAGGAGGAGAGTGGAGGAGGAAGAGGAGGAGAGTGGAGGAGGAGGAGGAGGAGAGTGGAGGAGGAGGAGGACAGTGGAGGAGGAAGAGGAGGAGAGTGGAGGAGGAGGAGGAGGAGGAAGAGGAGGAGAGTGGAGGAGGAGGAGGAAGAGGAGGAGAGTGGAGGAGGAGGAGGAGGAGAGAAGAGGAGGAGGAAGAGGAGGAGAGTGGAGGAGGAGGAGGAGGAGAGAAGAGGAGGAGGAAGAGGAGGAGAGTGGAGGAGGAGGAGGAAGAGGAGGAGAGTGGAGGAGGAAGAGGAGGAGAGTGGAGGAGGAGAGAGGAGGAAGAAGAGGAGGAAGAGGAGAGAGGAGGAGGAAGAGGAGGAGAGTGGAGGAGGAGGAGGAAGAGGAGGAGAGTGGAGGAGGAGGAGGAGAGTGGAGGAGGAGGAGGAAGAGGAGGAGAGTGGAGGAGGAGGAGGAAGAGGAGGAGAGTGGAGGAGGAGGAGGAGGAGAGAAGAGGAGGAGGAAGAGGAGGAAAGTGGAGGAGGAGGAGGAGGAGAGAAGAGGAGGAGGAAGAGGAGGAGAGTGGAGGAGGAAGAGGGGGAGAGTGGAGGAGGAGAGAGGAGGAAGAAGAGGAGGAAGAGGAGAGAGGAGGAGGAAGAGGTGGAGAGTGGAGGAGGAGAGAGGAGGAGAGTGGAGGAGGAGGAGGAAGAGGAGAGAGGAGGAGGAAGAGGAGGAAGAGGAGAGAGGAGGAGGAAGAGGAGGAGAGTGGAGGAGGAGGAGGAAGAGGAGGAGAGTGGAGGAGGAGGAGGAGGAAGAGGAGGAGAGAGGAGGAGAGAGGAGGTGTGTGTGTGTGTGTGTGTGTGTGTGTGTGTGTGTGTGTGTGTGTGTGTGTGTGTGTGTGTGTGTGTGTGTGTGTGTTGGGGGGAGTTACTGTGAAGGACGGGCGTGCGGCTGCTGGAGCTGTGAGTCACGGTGTTGGTGGATGATTCAGAGTCTGGCTGCAGATTTCAGCACATACACTAAGTGAGGGGAGATGATTATGGGATGGAGGGAATGCACATGAGAATGAGTCCCGGCTCTCTCTCTTTAGTCTTTATTCTTTATTTGGATCCCTGTTAAAGGGATAGTTCAACATTTTGTCATAATCCCTATAGTCCATAATCCCTATAGTCATAGCAGTAGTTTCGTTACCTTTAATTGTCGGTGCAAGCTATTTTTAGAACGGCGGAGCAGAGCCGTGAGCTGCTCAGAGCTACGCTACGGAGGCTCATTATGGGATTTCTTGGTTTCCCTCATCAAACTCATCAAATACACAATCCAACAACTCCACAACGCTCTGGTGGACAAGTTGTGAGCTGCACATTCACCACGCTATGAGATAATAACACAACGTTACCAGACAGAGTTGTTTTAGAGGGAAATTCATGCAAAACCGCTGATGCACGTTGCCTTCAGGGACAGTTTTTCATCAAGCAGTCTCTGTATTTCCCTCTAAAACAACTCTGCATACTACAAAGTATTGCAAAAACAGGGGAATACAGAGACCGCACATCAGCGGTTTTGCATGAATTTCCCTCTAAAACAACTCTGTCTGGTAACGTTCTGTCACACTGCCACTCAACGTAAAAAATGGCGATGCAACATGGCCGCCTCGGTTCGGTGCGTCGCCCACTTATGTATTTGTAACGACCTGTAACAACTCATTCTAAGGAACCAGAAAGCTTTCATTTGTATGCAGCTGTGATTCACCTTCAGTGAAATACGTATTTATGAAAGACATGTTTGATTTTTGATAATAAAAAGCCAAATAAGTTACATAAACTGGGGCTTTAAACCTTGACTTGCAGGGTTTATTGATTACATTGTACTAGTTACATGTTCCAGATTGTGATCTACGTAAAGTTTCTGTCCTGGGTTTTTGTTTAGCGGTAGCTATAACCTCTGGTATATTAGTCTGGGAGTGTTGAGACTATGTTGAGTATCTAGACACTGTCACGTCCGGCCTGTCACCCAGAGGCTGAGATGAGTGACAAGCATGAACCAGGCTGTCACAACGAGTTAGAGAGGAGGAGGAGGAGGAGGAGGAGAGGAGAGGAGGAGGAGGAGGAGGAGGGGGGGGAGAGGAGGAGGAGAGAGGAGGAGGAGGAGGAGGAGGAGGAGGAGGAGGAGGAGGAGGAAGAGGAGGAGGAGGAGGGAAGAGGAGGAGGAAAAGGAAGAGGAGGAGAGAGGAGGAGGAAGAGGAGGAGGAGAAGGAGAGAAGATGAGGAGGAAGAGGAGGAGGAGGAGGAGGAGGAGAAGGAGGAGGAGGAGGGAAGAGGAGGAGGAGGAGAAGGAGGAGGAGGAGGGAAGAGGAGGAGGAGGAAGAGGAGAGAGAAGGAGGAGAAGGACGGAGGAGGAAGGAAGGAGGAGGAGGAGGAGGAGAGAAGAGGAGGAGGAAGAGGAGAGAGGAGGAGGAGAGAAGAGGAGGAAGTAGAGGAGGAGGAGGAGGAGGGGGAGAGAAGAGGAGGAGGAGGAGGGAAGAGGAGAGAGAAGGAGGAGGAGGAGGGAAGAGGAAGAGGAGGAAGAGAGAGGAGGAGGAGAGAGGAGGAGGCAGAGGAGAGAGGAGGAGGAAGAGGAGGAGAGAGGAGGAGGAAGAGGAGGAGGAGGAGAGAAGAGGAGAGTGGAGGAAGAGGAGAGAGGAGGAGGAGAGAAGAGGAGGAAGAGGAGAGCAGAGAGGAGGAGGAGGAGGAGAAGGAGGAGGAGGGAAGAGGAGGAGGAGGGCGAGGAAGAGGAGAGAGGAGGAAGAAGAGGAGGAGAGAGGAGGAGGAGGAGGAGAGAGGAGGAAGAAGAGGAGGAGAGAGGAAGAGGAGGAAGAAGAGGAGGAGGAAGAGGAGAGAGGAGGAAGAAGAGGAGGAGGAGGAGGAAGAGGAGGAAGAAGAGGAGAGAGGAGGAAGAGGAGGAGGAGGAAGAGGAGAGAGGAGGAGGAGGAAGAGGAGGCAGAGAGAGGAGGAAGAGGAGAGAGGAGGAGGAGGAGGAGAGAGGAGGAGGAGGAGGAGGAGGAGGAGAAAGAGGAAGAGGAGAGAGGAGGAGGAAGAAGAGGAGAAAGAGGAGGAGGAGGAGGAGGAGGAAGAGGAGGAGGAGGAGAGAGGAGGAAGAGGAGGAGGAGAGGAGGAAGAGGAGGAGGAGCAGACCACTGTCCATCCTGTTACTGATCCTCTCTCTCTCTCTGCATCAGTAACGTTTTCACAGTGAAAACATCCCAGCAGCCAGCGGAGAGCGAGGCCGTCGCCGCGGTTACATAAGAGTGTTTTGGGAGTTGGTGGAGTTTAGTTTTAACATGAGGATTAGCTGCTCGGTGCTCGGTGCTCTCTGCTGCTGCTGCTGCTGCTGCTGCTGCTGCTGCTGCTCTGTGTTGACCAGACAGTCTCTCTCTGTTCCGCCTGATGTTTTCACAGCGCTGAGTCAACACGCTCTGCTGCGCTGCATCAGAACATACAGGACACACAGCCGCTCGGGCCAGACCCACACTGCTAAAGGTGCTGCACTGTAAAAAATAAAAATTAAAAATAATGTCCATCTGCACTCAGGGATCCAGAGACGGGACATTTTGCCCCTAAAATTTGAGACAGTGCAACCGGTTTCATTTACTTGCACATCATAGATAGGCTATATATACGTGACTAGATGCCGCGTTCTGCTTCTCAGCGTACGTCAATAGCGCCGCCATCTTGGTCCGGGGTTCTGACCATAGACAATAATATACGTCTGACCAGCAGTCAGACCCGGTCAGACCCTGTAGAACACATTTCACTGTATTTATGCATGTGGGTGTGTGTCTGAGTATCTAAGTGTATGTTTAATACATAAAAACAAAAATTATTTAAAGGGACAACGAGGAGTTTCTATTCGGTTATAAAAGAGTCTCACGTTAATGTGGATGAATCTCCGCTACCCACACTTGTTAATGGGCCCATTTTCGATAAATATATCGTTCTGTCTCTATCGTTATTTTGTTATTATTAGTGGTGGCGGAGATGCTGGTCGAGCCGACCAGCGTTTTTTACTTTCGGTTTCGCAACGAATCATGAGAATAACGCAGCTGAATCGCCGTTTATGGTCGGAACTACGACGGTATGTGAACCTCTTTGAACCTCTGACTTTAATTCTTGATAAATGAAAACATGAGTCCGTCTTGCGCCGGTCAAAATAATTTTACGGTGCGCGCGGAGGCTCATAAATGTAGTGTGAAAACGCTTCGCTTTTCCAAAACTCCTCGTTGTCCCTTTAAAAAATTAAAAAAAAAAAAAAAAAAAAAAAAAAAAAATGTTGTTGTATCATAAATATATGTCTGACATTTATAATAAACCAAACGGCTTGAAAATCGGTTGAATATTCGGTGAGTTATGGTGATGTTAATGGTTGATAGACGTCTGCCTCTGTTGACTAGTGCAGGAAGTAGACACGGCTTCCCCCTGACCAAGATGGCCGCCGCGTTGACGTATTTCACTCAATAGAGTTGCCTAGGAACGCGGCATCTAGTCAGTATATATATCTATGCTTGCACATGTGCAACCAGTGAATTTGCTGCTGTTGTTTGTTTTTTTTAAAGGCCCCATGGCATGAAAAATGTGATTGTGGTTATTTTTTCATGCTTGGGGAGGTCTCTGGGCCTTATGCATCAAACTGGTCATAAACGGAGAAACACACACTGCCCATTTGTAGGAACTGTCTCTTTGAGACGAGCGGATAGCACTTCCTCCTTTCTGTGATGTCACACATAAGGTAACTCCGCCCACTGTGACCAGTTGTTTTTTTTTGTTTTTTTTTCAATTTGTATGAATGCAGCTTAGGTTTCAGTTACTTGCCTGTGATTGGCCCAACCACATGCCACTCTAAAACAGTCAGCCAATCAGAGGAGAGGTTCTCATTCTCTCTTCTGATTGGCCAAATGACCTGTGCCTGCTAGAGCTCCAGAAAGAGGCAACAGAAAGGGGCAGTATAAATGATATTAAGCAGATCACAAAACCAATGATACATCTTGTTAGGGATATCAGCAGGTAAATACACCCAGAGGAAAGTGCACAGCATGAGGCCTTTAACTCAAATAATCTGGAATCAGTCATTACAGGAATGAAAAATAAAAGTGAATATTTCCTTAGCAAGTCTATCTACAGTGTTGTGCACTTTCTGCAGCAGCTCAACCTGCATCAGTCTCTGTTAAGACGCTGGAAACATACGGGTCCAAAAGGAAAGAAAAAAGGATTTCCACACACTTAAATCTGTGCAATATTTCACAAGTGTGTGGAAATCCATTCTTTTCTGTTTTATACTTTCTAAAATGTAAGGTTATAGGGGGCCTCTCCTGCTCCTCTGTTGCCCTCAGGGAAACGTTACAGGTCCATCAGAACACGCACCACAAGATTCATAAACAGTTTCTACCCCAAGGCTATCACCATACTCAACTCTGACCTGAAACAAATCCACCAACATCTGCCAACATAACAGCAATAACTCCCACAATGCACTGCACTTTGTACCATATACAGCATATGCACTCGTTTTTAATGCATACAAGGTAGGCCTACTGAGTAAATGGTGTGAATGATGTATGATGACGTGAATGTGACTGAATGGATGTATGGATGAGTATACTTTTTAATTTAACTAGAGTATTTAATTGTTTTTATTTTGTTGCTACTGAGCCCGGCATATGAGTGCAATGAAATTTCGTTGTATCAACCATACAATGACAATAAATCTATCTTATCTTATCTTATCTAGTGACTCTCTGCAGTCACAGAGCTTCACATCAAGGCAGTGGACATTTATAGCAAAATGAAGAACAACGGCAAGGATTCTGTAAGATAAAATAAAATAAAATAATCTCCTCTTAAAGAGTTTGATCCACAATCGTCCTAAATGTAGCTACGGCTGCAGTTACACTGCAAAAACTCAAAATCTTACCGAGAATATCTGTCTTATTTCTAATCAAAACAAATCTAATTCTACTTAAAATGAGACTCATCACATTAAAAAGCAGCTTGTTTTTAGACACTTTTTACTTCTTTCAAGCAGATTTTCACTTGAAATAAGTAGAAAAATCTGATAGTGGAGCAAGTTTTTCTTTCTTATTACAAACACAAAAAAAACTTGCTTTCACTGGCAGATTTTTCTACTTATTTCAAGTGAAAATACGTTTGAAACAAGTGAAAATGATCTAAAAACAAGTAAATTTTTAGGTGATGAGTCTTATTTTAAGTGGAAAGAGATTAGTTTTGACTAGAAATGAGACGATGTTGAGTTTTTGCAGTGTAAAGAGTTTCTCAGCTCCATGTGTCCCTTAGCTCCTAGTGCTGCTTAAATCAATGACTTGCTCCATGGATTCATTTCTCACCGGCTTCGTTCTGGTTATGTGTGTTTTTTTTTAATGATTATTTCTTGGTCATGATGACCGACCAGTAACTTTGTGGAGTTTTTGCTTGTTGCCTGGCAACAGCTTAGAGCTAAGAAGGATCAGTCCTGCACATCCTGTAACTCTGCATGTTGTATAGCTACTGTTGTGTGTGTGTGTGTGTGCTGCTGGTACAGAAAGTGGAGATGTTGTTGTTAACCTTCGTATAGAGCAGTGTGTTCAGCCTGTATCTGCCCAAAGAAGTAGAAGAGTTGTGGATTAATGCATTCTTATTGAACTGTAGATAATCTGACATCGGCCTAATGAAGAACAGCCTATTCCAGATTCTGACACTGTCAGTGTTTTGGGACAGAACCAGTGGAGCTGCAGAGATTTAGGCGTGAATGAAGCAGCTGATGCAACAAGTGTGAACTAATGCTGCTACATAGGATGTGATCATGAGTTTTTAAACCATTTTTGTGTACAAACTGCACAATTTATTCCTGTAGTCCCAACTCTGTGCAATAGTTTCTCTTCTACCTTACAATTTTTGTAAATAACTGTATATAGTCTTGGAATAATTTGGCACACAACTGTACAGAATGTCTTTATCTCTCTCTCTTTTTTGTTTTATAGGTTTGTTCTGTATCGTTTTCTTTTCTATTTGCATATTTTTCTACTTTTTTTTTTTTTTGCTACTGTAACAAAGGAAAAAAGGGTCTTCCGCACACTGTCCTATCACTTGCAAAAAAAACTTTATTATAAAAGAGACAACGTTTCGGTCCTCAGGACTGCTTGAAAAAGACCAAAACGTTGTCTCTTTTATAATAAAGTTTTTTGCAAGTGGGAGACCCTTTTTTCCTTTGTTGACTCCAATCCCATGCTCCTACGCACCTGTCTTTTAAAGATTTATTTAGGTATGCATCGGCCTCTTTGCTACTGTAACAACCAAGTTTCCTACAGTATGTGCAGGATGAATGAACAGTCTTATGTGGAACCTGTACACAGATAGATCAGGATCGTGCTGTGGAGGAGCAGTGCACTGCAAAACCCCCAAATCTTTCCAAGAATATTTGTCTTATTTCTTGTCAAAATGTCTCATTTCTAGTCAAAACTAATCTCTTTCCACTTAAAATAAGACTCATCACCTAAAAATTAACTTGTTTTTAGATCATTTTCACTTGTTTCAAACTAATTTTCACTTGAAATAAGTAGAAAAATCTGTCAGTGAAAGCAAGTTTTTTGTGCTTGTAATAAGAAAGAAAAACTTGCTCCACTATCAGATTATTTCTAGTGAAAATCTGCTTGAAAGAAGTAAAAAGTGTCTAAAAACAAGCTACTTTTTATGTGATGAGTCTTATTTTAAGTAGAATGAGATTTGTTTTGACTAGAAATAAGACAAATGTGCTTGGTAAGATTTTGAGTTTTTGCAGTGTGAGTTGATCGTTGTGTCTCATCAGTTTGTGTGTTATTTGGTGTTAATGATGAGACTGAACTCAGATGCAGTGACTGTGGACATTTCCTGCAGTGTGTTGGGCAGCTGGGCAGCTGGGCAGAGAGACGTGTGTTGGGCTCGGTCCAGAGGAACCAGAGGAATGAGCCATTAGCAGGACCAGCAGCGGTGAGGGGTGGGGGGGCAGTGGGGGGGGGGCAACTGGCCTTTAACGAGTCGACGCTGCAGGCAGTTGTGGGGCTTATCGGCCGGAACGCAGCAGAACATACAACATGTCTGACAACTGGGAGAGCAACTGTGTGAACGGGCGTGTGTGTGTGTGTGTGTGTGTGTGTGTGTGTGTGTGTCTGTGTGTGTGTGTGTGTGTGTGTGTGTGTGTGTGTGTGCTTCAGTGTCGGGTTTCATGTCTCGACAACAGGGAAATCTATTTCCAGTATAATCTATATATATAAAAGCAAAGACTCATGACGGAGCTGTAATGATCATTGAACTGATCTTTATGAAGCCGATATCTATATAGATGTTGAAAAATCTTAAAGGTACATTGTGTAGGAATTACTGCGGTTGTATATCGCAAGCATCTCAATCGTATTTTTCATGCTGCATTCACCTGAAATTGGGCAGACGGCAGATGGACTGGGTTGAACACTTTGCTCAGCATCACATCGATGGACATTTAAAACACTGATCTAACAGAGAAATATTAAGTTTGATCAGATTCCAAAACATGTTCATTAATCAGCTGTTTGATTAAAAGAATCAACAGATCGTCAGCGTCGTCGTGTCAGGAATTAACTGGGATGCTCAAAATAAAAACTTAAGTTGAAGGAAAAACACAAATGAAAAATATGACTTTAAACTTTTATGACCGAGGAGCAAATCATTAGTTTTAAAGGTACATTGTGTAGGAATTCCTCCCATCTAGCGTTGTGGTTGTATATCACAAGCAACTCAATCGTATTTTTCATGCTGCATTCACCTGAAATTGGGCAGACGGTAGACGGACGACAGCCGCTGCAGGTAACGGCATAAACAAGCCTCTATGTAAACAAGTGGTCCGTCATCACGAGGCAAAACAATACACCTGACAATATGTTGTCATGGCGATGTGGTATTGTTTTACCCACGTCTTTCTCTGGACTTCTGTGACTAAAATGACATCTGGTTTGTTAGCGACGGCCGTCCGCCCGACTGCAGGTGAATGCAGCATCAGTGTAACGCTCCATTCCTCCTCACTGCGCTACCGTGGTGACTTTTCACAGACGCCACCTCGACCTGAGCCGACAGCTCCGGTGTCTCCGCTGAGTTTCCGTGGTTTCCTACCGTCACGCTGCCACTGAACGTAAAAACATGGAGACACCACATGGCAGCCACACTGCAAAAAATCAAATATCTTACCAAGAATATTTGTCTTATTTCTAGTCTAAATGTCATTTCTAGTTAAAACAAATCTCATTCTACTTAAAATAAGACTCATCACATTTAAAAAGTAGCTTGTTTTTAGACACTTTTTACTTCTTTCAAGCAGATTTTCACTTGAAATAAGTAGAAAAATCTGATAGTGGAGCAAGTTTTTCTTTCTTATTACAAGCACAAAAAACCTGCTTTCACTGGCAGATTTTTCTACTTATTACAATTGAAAATCTGTTTGAAACAAATGAAAATTATCTAAAAACAAGTACATTTTTAGGTGATGAGTCTTATTTTAAGTGGAAAGAGATTAGTTTTGACTAGAAATTAGACATTTTGACAAGAAATAAGACAAATATTCTTGGAAAGATGTTGAGTTTTTGCAGTGCAGCACCGAGCTTACCCGCTCCATGTACTGTAGATATGAATGATATGAACGGCTCATTCAGAGCTGAAAGGAACACTTCAGTTTGTTGATGGGGGGGATTAATTACTGGTTAATGAAAAACAGACTTTTGGACCAAATAATCGATTTTCCTGAAGGAATAACAGGAGAAGTTACACAATGTCCCTTTAAATGACCACAAAAATAATCTAAACGTGCTCATGCAGCCTCGAATAACTCTGTGTTTGTTATTAAACTGTTTAACCTTTCAGAGCTGCTGCTGACTATACCAACACACACACGTACACACTGTTTGGGGTTGCTAATGACAACATGCTCTTGTTTAGTATTGGGCAAATCCAGGTCACTCTGTGCACAGGTGCATGGGATGTCTCGTCTTTTGTCTCTTGCCAGACACACACACACCACACACACACACACACACACCACACACATGCTTGTAAGTGCTCACATGTTGCAGTGAGGTTGGGTCGAGCAGCTGTGAGTCAGACTGAAGCACCTGTGCTGCCGTCGCTTCGCTCGTCCCTCTAAACATTATGAGTCCAAACAGACCAACAGGGCCGTTAGCTGACGGACAGCCCAGATCAAAGCTGCTGTTTCTGCAGAGCGACAAACAAAGAAGCCGTTGAGCTCTGCAGAGCTTCCTCCTCCTCGTCGCCGTTTGCAGTTTGCAGGTTGCAGTTTGCTAAATTCCCCCGTTCTACAGTACATGCACTGTAAAAACTCAAAATCTTTCCAAGAATATTTGTCTTATTTCTTGTCAAAATGTCTAAATTTTAGTCAAAACGAATCTCTTTCCACTTAAAATAAGACTCATCACCTAAAAATTTACTTGTTTTTAGATAATTGTCACTTGTTTCAAACAAATATTCACTTGAAATAAGTAGAAAAATCTGCCAGTGAAAGCAAGTTTTTTGTGCTTGTAATAAGGAAGAAAAAAAAACTTGCTCCACTATCAGATTTTTCTACTTATTTCAAGTGAAAATAGACTTGAAAGAAGTAAAAAGTGTCTAAAAACAAGCTACTTTTTATGTGATGAGTCTTATTTTTAGTATAATTAGATTAGTTTTGACTAGAAATGCAATCCCTAAAATCACCTAGGAATAAATCAACTGTAATATCAGAGTTTAATACAGTTGACCAAAAAACCTTAGAAGAAACAGTTCAGCATCTTAAAACATCGACATGTTGTCTTGACACAATACCATCTGACTTTTTTAAAACTATTATAAGCTCTGTCCAAACAGATCTGCAGCAAATAATAAATTGCTCACTTCAATCAGGCATGTTTCCTAAACCCCTGAAAGTAGCTGCCATCAAGCCACTCTTAAAAAAGAGAACATTGGATACTACCATTTTAACCAATTACAGACCCATCTCAAATCTTCCCTTTATAGCCAAGATCGTTGAGAAAGTGGTTTTTAATCAACTCAGCAACTTCTTGAACTCCAGTGGACTCTTTGACAAATTTCAATCAGGCTTCCGACCTCACCACAGTACAGAAACAGCTCTTATTAGAGTGTTAAATGACATAAGGCTGAACACTGACTCGGGCAAGGTGTCAGTTCTGGTCATGTTGGATCTCAGTGCTGCGTTTGACACTGTGGATCACAGTATACTGCTGGACAGGTTGGAAACCTGGGCAGGACTCAGCGGGACAGTCCTAAAATGGTTCAGGTCCTACTTAGAGGAACGGAGTTATTTTGTGACCATTGGTAGTTATCAATCCGATCGAGTGGCTATGACATGTGGAGTTCCTCAGGGGTCAGTCCTTGGACCCCTTCTGTTTAACCTGTATATGCTGCCTTTGGGTCAAATTCTACAGAACTCTAATGCCAACTATCATAGTTATGCAGATGACACACAGATATATCTTGCACTGTCTCCAGATGATTGCAGTCCAATAGAGTCATTATGTCACTGTTTAGAGCAAGTCAAAAATTGGATGAGCCAAAATTTCCTTCAGTTAAATCAAGAAAAAACTGAGGTCATTGTTTTTGGAAATAAAGAGAAGAGGGTTGCTGTCAGTAAACACCTTGAGTCACTGTCTTTAGAAACTAAAGACCAAGTCCGAAACCTTGGCGTGCTGATAGACTCAGATCTGACCTTCAACAGCCATATCAAATCAGTCACCAAATCAGCCTTTTATCAACTTAAGAACATATCCAGAATTAAGGGTTTTATGTCCCAAACTGATCAGGAGAAGCTGATTCATGCTTTTATCTCCAGTAGACTTGACTACTGTAACGGTCTTCTGACTGGTCTCCCCCAAAAAAGTATCAAACAGCTGCAGCTCATTCAGAACGCTGCAGCTCGAGTTTTAACCAGAACAAAGAGATCAGATCACATCACCCCGGTTCTTAAGACCTTACATTGGCTCCCAGTCAGCTACAGAATAGATTTTAAAGTTCTGCTACTGGTTTACAAATCACTGAATGGTTTAGGTCCAGAATACATGAATGACATGTTAGTAGGATATAAACCCAGCAGAGCTCTGAGATCTACTGACTCAGGTCAGATAGTGGAGCTCAGAGTTCAGACCAGACATGGTGAAGCAGCATTTAGCTGTTATGCTGCTCACAAGTGGAACAAACTACCAGCAGAACTGAAATCAGCCCCAACTGTGAGCACTTTTAAATCCAGGTTAAAAACATTTCTCTTTTCATGTGCTTATAGCTGAGAACTTAAAACTTTATCTTTTTTTTCTTTTCTTTTACTTTTATTTGCTCTTGCTTTTAACTCTGTTTTTAGTGTTTTGTTTGTTTTTATTCTGTCTTAAGCTTCTTTTTTTTTTAATGTTTTGTCTTTATGTAAAGCACATTGAGTTGCCTTGGTATGAAATGCGCTATATAAATAAAGATGCCTTGCCTTGCCTTGCCTTGTCTAGAAATGACATTTTGACTAGAAATAAGACAAATATTCTTGGTAAGATTTTGAGTTTTTGCAGTGTGTCGGCTACTTTTCCGTCTGCAGCCTGTTTTCCACTCACTCACTCATTCATTCATTCATTCATTCATATGCAGCAGCAGCAGTCATGTGTTGTAGAAGTGGAGTGAAATGAGCGGTTTGCGTCCTGTAAAAACCTAAAAGAGCTGCTCTCATTTTCCAGACATTTTTTTTTCTTCTTCCTTTTTTCAGATATTTTTTTTTCTTTTATAAGAGGAACAGCTGCTGCGACGCTAATTCCCCCCTTTGCCTCCTGTGCACTGTAAAGATGGACGACGTCTGCAGCCGTTGCATACATTCATATTGCACACACACACACACACACACACATGCACACACACACACACACACACACACACACACACAGGGGAGGGAGCGGCTCTTAAGTCTGCCAGCCTGTGTGCTCTTCTATACGGAGAAAAACCTTCAGTAATAAAAGCTGTCGTCCATCTGCGCTACTTTACTGGATATTTGACTATGTTTGTGTTTTCACTGCAAAAACTCAAAATCTTACCAAGAATATTTGTCTTATTTCTAGTCAAAATGTAATTTCTAGTCAAAACAAATATCATTATACTTGAAATAAGACTCATCGCATTAAGAAGTAGCTTGTTTTTAGACACTTTTTACTTCTTTTAAGCATATTTTCACTTGAAATAAGTAGAACAATCTGATAGTGGAGCAAGTTTTTATTCCTCATTACAAGCACAAAAAACTGCTTTCACTGGCAGATTTTTCTACTTATTTCAAGTGAAAATTTGTTTGAAACAAGTGAAAATTATCTAAAAATAAGTTCATTTTTAGGTGATGAGTCTTATTTTAAGTGGAAAGAGATTAGTTTCACAGAGAACAGACAACAACAACGTGTCCACACCCAGAGACGACTGGAGGAAACTCTACAGCTTCACCTACTCCTCCTCCTCTTCCTCCTCCTCCTCTTCCTCCTCCTCTTCCTCCTCCTCCTCCACCTCCTCCTCCTCCTCGGCCCTGACTGACCTGAGGAGTCGTCTCTCTCTGGCTGCACTCACAGCGCTCCGGGGAAAAATCGATGGAGTCAGTGGGTCATTCAGCGACAGCAAAACAGGGGTTTTAATGGCTGAGGGTTAAAGGACAATTCCGGGCAAATTCAACCCAGGGGCTGCATGTGTTTTCCTAACATTTTAGATTCTAAAAGAAGGAATCTGAAGATTTTCAGTTTAATTGCTTTTAATTTTGCGGTAGTTGTGTCTGTCCCCGCATCACCACGGCAGCGATGATGAATGAGAGCAGATTGAAGTTCTGCTGCTTTTATATTGCAAAAACTCAAAATCTTACCAAGAATATTTGTCTTATTTCTAGTTAAAATTGAATTTCTAGTCAAAACAAATCTAATTCTACTAAAAATAAGACTCATCAGATTTTTCTACTTATTTCAATTGAAAATTTGTTTGAAACAAGTGAAAATTGTCTAAAAATAAGTTAAAGCAGAAGTAAGCGATATTTTTGTGTTAATATAAGTCTTAAATAGTTGTATCTTCCGACAGCAATCACTTCTATAGAGTGTTTGGACCGAAACACGGGTCTCTCAGTCACTCTGCTCTGCTCTGAGCCGAGGAGAAAACATTTCTCGTATCCTACAAGTTTTATCCAATGAGGAGAGAGAACGGCATAAAGGGGCGGTCCTCTCTGTGTGTGCAGCCAAGGGACGCCGTGAATGTGGTGACGTAGGGACGAGGACCAATAGATCCATGACGAGGGCGGGGGCTGCTAACTCCGTCGGCTGACAAGAAGTTATGGTGCGTTCAAGGCAACTCGTAACTCGTGTTTTTCCGACCTGTGAAGTCGTACCAGTTCGATCTGGTACGAGTTCACGGGACGGAAGTTACGAGTGGCCGTTATAGTGACTTTCACAGGTAAAACAGGTCGGAAAAACACGAGTGGGTTGCCTGGAACGCTACAAAATCGTAAGTTGTGACTTGAAGCTGTAATTTACGGTTTCAAAAGCCTGCCTGGAACGCAGCATTAGCCAAAACGACCGGATCGCTTACTTCTGCTTTAAAGGTGATGAACCTACTGCTATGACTATAGAGGTTATGGTGGGAGGAGGAGCTGACTAAATGTTGAACTGTCCCTTTAAGGTGAATACATGCAGAAGAAAACCAGTTTCCAATCGCATTATCTGGGTGTTTTATTTGCACTAACATGTTTACATGAACTTCAGTTGTCCAGTTATAGTTAGATTAAGGCCATAATTCAAAACTGTGATGTAAACATACTGAGTCTCTCTCTCTCTCTGTGTCCAGACTTGTTGATTGTCATTGATCATCTTTATGTCCGTTCGCTTCTGTGATTTCACTTCCTCACATATGCAAACCAGCATATACTGTAGTAAATAGAGTGTATATGTTACAGGCTTTCACACACACGAGCCAAGAAGAGCTGAAGGAAAAGAATCCAGCTGGTGGAGATAGATACAGTTTTTATTTTCTATTTAATTTTTTTTATAAATTTTTTGGGTCGTGTCTTTCTCCTCCACTCATTCTGGACACACAGGCTCCGTTCTGTCGTATTTCAACTCCCACAGCTCGAAACCAGAGGATGACTCAAACACACTGCACCTACACACACTCTGTCTGTCTGATGCAATGCATGTGCATGTGTGTGTGTGTGTGTGTGTGTGTGTGTGTAGATGAAAGTAACTGGGGCTGATATGGTGGTTTAGTGCATTAATGTGCATTATTCATGACATGTAACAACGTTGACTCTGAGCCAGTTTTCCAAAGGGCGCTTGCTTGCTCGTTGGCCTCGGCTGCAGGAAGAAGGTCGTTCACCGCGACCCATTAACAGCTGCTCAGGATGTAGAGCCGCATTCAGAGCGTCAGGGGTTAATAAATAACTCCCTTTTAATACCTTAATGACTTCCACTTGTGTTAAGTCGGGCTAAAGTTCACTCCGCCGTGTGGATGTGGATCATTTTAGTGTCTCTCTCTGTCTCTCTCTGGCTGAAACTGGAACGTATGTACGGCCGGGTCAGAGCAGGAAAAGTGTACACTGCAAAAACTCTACATCTTACCAAGAATATTTGTCTTATTTCTTGTAAAAATGTCTAATTTCTAGTCAAAACAAATCTCATTCTACTTAAAATAAGACTCATCACATTAAAAGTAGCTTGTTTTTAGACACTTTTTACTTCTTTCAAACTGATTTTCACTTGAAATAAGTAAAAAAAATCTGCCAGTGGAGCAAGTTTTTCTTTCTTATTACAAGCACTAAAAACTTGCTTTCACTGGCAGATTTTTCTACTTATTTCAAGTGAAAATTAGTTTGAAACAAGTGAAAATGACCTAAAAACAAGTTAATTTTTAGGTGATGAGTCTTATTTTAAGTGGAAAGAGATTAGTTTTGACCAGATATTAGACATTTTGACAAGAAATAAGACAAATATTCTTGGAAAGATGTAGAGTTTTTGCAGTGTAGTAGCAGGAAATCCAGATTTATCTCACTCATCATCATCGATCCCCGAGGATCCCGAAGAGATTCTGAGTTACAATCACACAACAACGAGACAAATGGATGTGACGGTAACAGTTTGTGCAGGTGTTGGCTGAACTGAGCTTTTATTTGTCCCACATGAGGAAAAACATGGAGGGAAAAAATAAGTCCGAACAGATAAAACGAATGGAAGTAAAAAATAATCATGTTGTGTCAAAGGGATGGTTCAACATTTTGTCAAATTGGCCCATTGCCATAATCCCTATAGTCATAGCAGTAGGTTCGTTACCTTTAATTGACGGTGCAAGCTGTTTTTAGAACGGCGGAGCAGAGCCGTGAGCTGCTCAGAGCTACGCTACGGAGGCTCATTATGGGATTTCTTGGTTTCCCTCATCAAACTCATCAAATACACAATCCAACAACTCCACAACGCTCTGGTGGACAAGTTGTGACCTGCACATTCACCACACTATGAGATAATAACACAACGTTACCACACAGAGTTGTTGTAGAGGGAAATTCATGCAAAACCACTGATGCACGTTGCCTTCAGGGACAGTTTTTCATCAAGCAGTCTCTGTATTCACCTTTATATTACTGAGAGATTATTGTAAATTAAATGAGCAACTGCACTTATTATAAGGGAATGAGATGTTAATGAATGATTTTTAGTGGACTTTGTCATTTGACTAGTTGATTCAGATAACTGATAATCTTAAATATTAAACTATATGAGATATGCCATGTTTTGGCAATACTTTGTAGTATGCAGAGTTGTTTTAGAGGGAAATACAGAGACTGCTTGATGAAAAACTGTCCCTGAAGGCAACGCGCATCAGTGGTTTTGCATTAATTTCCCTCTAAAACAACTCTGTGTGGTAACGTTGTGTTATTATCTCATAGCGTGGTGAATGTGCAGGTCAAAACTTGTCCACCAGAGCGTTGTGGAGTTGTTGGATTGTGTATTTGATGAGTTTGATGAGGTGAAACCAAGAAATCCCATAATGAGCCTCCGTAGTGTAGCTCTGAGCAGCTCACGGCTCTGCTCCACCGTTCTAAAAACAGCTTGCACCGACAATTAAAGGTAACAAACCTACTGCTATGACTATAGGGATTATGGCAATGGGCCAGTTTGCCAAAATGTTGAATTATCCCTTTATATATATTACATAGTTTCCCTCAGTGTTAGTGTGAACAGTGGGGACTCTGCTCCATTACTCCCATATTTAAACAATTATCACGTCTCTCACCTCCCCGTCCCGCTCTCTGCTGCCTCTATTCTTATCTCACTTCCAGAATGATTAACAATTTTTCAGTTCCAGGCTTTTTAACACTTTGTTTGTTTCAGGCAAAGTGAAATTTCAGGAGTCGGTCAGTCTGTCAGTCTGTCGGTCTGCTGCGTGTGTGGGCGTTGATGGAGAGTTGATGCTCGGTACAGTTCAGAGGAGAAACCGGCCAGAAGACGCCCACTGGAACAAACCAGCATCTTCAACCTCACTAACTTTATTTATCTGTTCAGAGCTTCATCTGTGCACTGCAAAAACTCAAAATCTTACCAAGAATATTTGTCTTATTTCTAGTCTAAATGTCATTTCTAGTCATAACAAATCTCATTATACCTAAAATAAGACTCATCACATTAAAAGTAGCTTGTTTTTAGACACTTTTTACTTCTTTCCAGCAGATTTTCACTTGAAATAAGTAGAAAAATCTGATAGTGGAGCAAGTTTTTCTTCCTTATTACAAGCACAAAAAACCTGCTTTAACTGACAGATTTTTCTAGTGAAAATTTGTTTGAAACAAGTGAAAATTATCTAAAAACAAGTTAATTTTTAGGTGATGAATCTTATTTCAAGTGGAAAGAGATTAGTTTAGACCAGAAATGAGACATTTTGACAAGAAATAAGACAGATATTCTTGGAAAGATTTTGAGTTTTTGCAGTGTGTGTGTGTGTGTGTGTGTGTGTGTGTGTGTGTGTGTGTGTGTGTGTGTGTGTGTGTGTGTGTGTGTGTGTGTGTGTGTGTGTGTGTGTGTGTGTGTGTGTGTGTGTGTGTGTGTGTGTGAAAGATACAACAACAGTCTGCACACGTGTCTGTCGAGTAGCCGTCCACCCAAACTAGTGGTCAGAGCGGCTGTAAAACACATATCCAGTAAAGTAAAGAGAAGTCTCTAATATCCTTTTATATGTCGTCTTTATTTTTTCTTCCTGTCTAAACAGCTTTTTCCTGTGAAACTGCATTTTTCTTTTTCCCAACCATTGAACAACTGTACTACAGCATTAACAGCTTCTACTGAGTCACAGAAGCTCGGAGAATCAGGAAGAGATTTTAACTCGACTTTTCACGCTGATGGGACGATAAAGGGCTTCAGGAACGTTTCCTCAATTAACTGACATTAGATCGCTGTGTAAAACCCACACAGCTCCTACTGCAAATAAATAACCCAAACTATGCTTTTAATATGAGGACATTAGGTCAAAAGAAAGATGGATTCAACCAGTGATAAACTACAGTAGGCTATACAGAGCAGCATACATGGTCGTTTATTTAACCATCACATCTCCAAGGTCTTGGTCTGGTCTACATTAAATATGGTTTAGATTTTACATCAAATCATCTTTTTTCTGTGTAGCTAATGACCGTAATACAGCTCCTACAACTCCTCCGTCTGATTCATTCACTATAAGCATCCTGAACCCAGCACTTTTATCCACATATTTTGTGTTTTAATACACTATGTGGTTTTTTAAATGTATTTTTCCCGTGTCTCTTGATCTGCTTTGTTTTTCTCTCCATTGTCATGTAGCCTATGTTCCCTTTGCTGCTGCTTGTGACATTTTAAATTTCCCCTTGGGGATTAATAAATCTATCTATCTATCTATCTATCTATCTATCTATCTATCTATCTATCTATCTATCTATCTATCTATCTATCTATCTATCTATCTATCTATCTATTTATCTATCTATCTATCTATCTGTTATTATGAGGACAGTGATGAAAACGTCTCTCATTGGACTCGGTCTCGGTCTCAGGTGACTCGGTCTCGACTACAAGAACATTAACTACATGTTCGTCACTGGAGCAGCAACAAGCTTTGACATTTATCACAACTGCACAAACAAACCTGTTGGGTGAAGTGTTTCTGTGTGTGTTACTGTGTCTTGTGTGTGTGTTACAGTAATGTGTCTATAATGATGAGGAGCTCTGGTAGTCGTACAGTAATCCCGTCCTTACAGCTGCTGCTCAGTGTGTTTATCCAGGGACCGGCGCTCTAAGTGTCTCTGTGACTTAACGGTCGGGGGAAAAGCACTTAGAGCTCCTGAGGGTCTGAGGACGGACAGGAGGACAGATCGTCTTCTGCTGCTGCTGCTGCTACACGGCTTTATTCAACGCTACATATACTCTCTACGACAGATGATGCTCATCAGATTGTTACACAAAATGAGAAAGTGATTGAACGGGTTTCAGTCTACAAATACTTGGGATTTTACTTGGATGAAAATCTGTCTTTTAAATACCATACTGAGTGTCTTACAAAGAAACTCAGGGTTAAACTGGGTTTCTATTATAGAAACAAAAGTTGTTTCTCCTTTAGTGCGAGAAAAAGACTGATTTTAGGCAACTTTCATATCAATACTTGACCATGGTGACATCTTATACATGCATGCAAAGCTGCACTGCAAAAACTCTACATCTTTCCAAGAACATTTGTCTTATTTCTTGTCAAAATGTCTCATTTCTGGTCAAAACTAATCTCTTTCCACTTAAAATAAGACTCATCACCTAAAAATTAACTTGTTTTTAGATCATTTTCACTTGTTTCAAACTCATTTTCACTTGAAATAAATAGAAAAATCTGCCAGTGAAAGCAAGTTTTTAGTGCTTGTAATAAGAAAGTGTCTAAAAACAAGCTACTTTTAATGTGACGAGTCTTATTTTAGTATAATGAGGTTAGTTTTGACTAGAAATTAGAATTTTTTACAAGAAATAAGACAAATATTCTTGGTAAGATTTTGAGTTTTTGCAGTGTGGATTCGTTGTATCATGCAGCATTAAGATTTGTAACGGATGTAGGTTTTCGTACTCATCACTGTTAGTCTTTATGAGAGTGTTGGCTGGCCTTCTCTGTACAGTCGTAGATGGGAACACTGGTATTGTTTTCTTTATAAGGCCGTCCTGTGTGACTTAGTTGCCTCCTTATTTATGTTCTCTCTTGGCTCGTAAAGTCAACACCAAAAGCTGTAGTCTCAGGCACGATAGATTGATAATGTATAGGCTACTATTCCTCGTACACGGACTGTCTTTGGTGCCTTCAAAGCATTCGCTCCCTCGTCCTGCTATAAATTACAGAGTCATCTTAAAGGGATAGTTCAACATTTTGGCAAATTGGCCCATTGCCATAATTGCTATAGTCATAGCAGTAGGTTCGTTACCTTTAATTGTAGGTGTAAGCTATTTTTAGTACAGCGGAGCGCAGCAGCAGGCTGCTCAGAGCTACGCTATGGAGGCTAATGGAATTTCTTGGTTTCCCTCATCAAACTCATCAAATACAAAATCCCAAAACTCCACAGCGCTTTTGTAGACAAGTTGTGAGCTGCACAACCACTACGCTACGAGATAATGACGGAACGATACGAAACGGAGCCGTTTTCGAGGTAAATTCATACAAAACCGCTGATGCGCGTTGCGTTCAGGGACAGTTTTTCAGCAAGCAGTCTCCGTATTTACCCTGTATTTACCTCGAAAACGGCTCCGTTTCGTATCGTTCCGTCATTATCTCGTAGCGTGGTGGTTGTGCAGGTCACAACTTGTCTACAAAAGCGCTGTGGAGTTTTGGGATGTTGAATTTGATGAGTTTAATGAGGGAAACCAAGAAATTCCATTAGCCTCCATAGCGTAGCTCTGAGCAGCCTGCTGCTGCGCTCCGCCGTACTGAAAATAGCTTACACCTATACAATTAAAGGTAATGAACCTACTGCTATGACTATAGCGATTATGGCAATGGGCCAATTTGCCAAAATGTTGAACTATCCCTTTAAATTGGATTATCTCCCAAGTTTGGAAGATGTTAAAGCTATAGGATCAAGGACTATTTGACTGCTGCATGCACATGTTCTTTCACCGAACGCAGCTGGTGATTATACTGTAGTGATGTGATTTGGCAAACTGTTTTAACTGTCTTTATGTTTGTTTAGTTGTTGTTTTTCAAGTGTGTACACTGCAAAAACTCAACATCTTACCAAGAATATTTGTCTTATTTCTAGTCAAAACAAATCTCATTATACTTAAAATAAGACTCATCACATTTAAAAAGCAGCTTGTTTTTAGACACTTTTTTTTTACTTCTTTCAAGCAGATTTTCACTTGAAATAAGTAGAAAAATCTGATAGTGGAGCAAGTTTTTCTTCCTTATTACAAGCACAAAAAACTTGCTTTCGCTGGCAGATTTTTCTACTTATTTCAAGTGAAAATTTGTTTGAAACAAGTGAAAATGATCTAAAAACAAGTTCATTTTTTAGGTGATGAGTCTTATTTTAAGTGGAAAGAGATTAGTTTTGACTAGAAATGAGACAAATATTCTTGGAAAGATTTTGAGTTTTTGCAGTGTACTTTATGTGGACCTACTGTGCTGCTCTCTTGGCCATGCAGGACCCCCTTGCAAAAAGAGATTCTGAATCTCACTGGGATTATTCCTGGTTAAATAAAAAATAAAAATACATCCCTCTCTCAGCTCCGTCTCTCTCTGTCTCTCTCTGTCTCTTAGTTTTACCGGCGGTGGTGTCCCTGCAGAGCTGAGCCGAGGGGACGAGGAGGAGAAACGAGGCGGTGGCAGGAGATGTCTGATTGATTATAATGCGCCGGCGGCTTGATCGGCCGTCACACGGAGCCACGGGGGGAAGAGGAGGAGGTGGAGGGGCGATAGAGATCTGACCTCAACCCTTCACTGTGCCTCTCTCTCTCTTGCGTGCATCACAGTTTCTCTGGGTTTATGAAAAGCAGAGGAGAGGAGACGCTGGTCCACAGAGGATGAGAAGTGGTACACAGGACATCCTGCAGAGCCCTGTGAGCTCCCTGACCTCTGACCTCTGCTCTGCTGGAAACATAACATCTCCACCAGCTGTGGCTCCCTGTGGTCTGCCATCGCTGCAGAGCCAGAGCCCCGAGGCTGGTACACAGGAAGAGAAGAGAGGCCTTCTACAAGAGCAGTTTGTTTGGGAATTGAAGGGATAGTTCAACATTTTGTCAAATTGTTCCCATTGCCATAATCCCTATAGTCTTAGCAGTAGGTTTGTTACCTTTAATTGTCGGTGCAAGATATTTTTAGAACGGCGGAGCAGAGCCGTGAGCTGCTCAGAGCTACGCTGCCAACGGAGGCTCATTATGGGATTTCTTGGTTTCCCTCATCAAACTCATCAAATACACAATCCAACAACTCCACAACGCTCTGGTGGACAAGTTGTGAGCTGCACATTCACCACGCTATGAGATAATAACACAACGTTACCACACAGAGCTGTTTTAGAGGGAAATTCATGCAAAACTGCTGATGTCCCCACTGCTTGATGAAAAACTGGTTTTGCATGAATTTATTTAAAGAAAGTCACGTGACCATGCCTTTTAGCCGACATGTCACAAAAAACTGTATGGTACATGGCCATATAAAATGAAAAAAATGCTGACAAAAACCTCTGAGGCGTGTTGCGTTCAGGGACAGTTTTTCATCATCAGTCTCTGTATTTCCCTCTAAAACAACTCTGTGTGGTAACGTTGTGTTATTATCTCATAGCGTGGTGAATGTGCAGCTCACAACTTGTCCACCAGAGCGTTATGGAGTTGTTGGATTGTGTATTTGATGAGTTTGATGATGAGGGAAACCAAGAAATCCCATAATGAGCCTCCGTAGCGTAGCTCTGAGCAGCTCACGGCTCTGCTCCACCGTTCTAAAAATAGCTTGCACCGACAATTAAAGGTAACGAACCTATGGGCCGATTTGACAAAATGTTGAACTATCCCTTTAACAAAGAACCCTAACTCTGACCATACAGCTGTTTGATTGACAGCTGATCTCTGCAAAATGCAGCTGTGGAAGAGAGAAACTCTAACTCCTCTAACCCGTTGCAGGGAACAGTTTGATTCATGAGACGGTGGCGCTCTATTTATAGAAAGTTGGTACGAGTGTGTGTATCCGTGTGTGTGTGTGTGTATCCGTGTGTGTGTGTGTGTGTGTGTGTGTGTGTGTGTGTGTGTGTGTGTGTGTGTGTGTGTGTAAACTGTAATGACAGACTGTGAGACTGAGGCCTAACTAATAAAAAACACAGGAGGATGAAGTACTGGGGCTTTCCTGCCTTTATCTGGCCTGGAGCGCAGACAGAGAGAGAGAGTTCACTTAACTTTTTCCATCTGAAATATAAAGCAACGGAGCTATTTACAGAGAGAGGGAGTGGGCGATAGAGAGAGAGAGAGAGGGGTGGTGGGGTGGTGGGGTGGTGGGCAGAGCTGCAGATATGTTCGTTCTCATTTCACACCGTTCAGTCAGGATTAATGAACGTGAAACGGAGAGACGAAGAGGAAGACGACGATGAATAAGCTCAGATCTGTGGCCTCTAAAGCAGCGTCAAACATCTGATCGGTCTCTCTCCTTTACACTGTGATGATGCCACCTTGGGTTGTTTATGATGGGATGGACTGTTACTCTGAACTCTTAACCCTCCTGTTGTCCTGCTGGGTCAAGAAAGGAAGGAGGACGAAGGGAAAGAAGAATGAGGGAGAGAGGGAACAGATTGGGTCAACTGGGTCGAAAAGGAAGGAAGAAGTCAGGACAAAGGGAAAGAAGGAAGGAAGGAAGGAAGAAGTCAGGACAAAGGGAAAGAAGGAAGGAAGGAAGGAAGGAAGGAAGGAAGGAAGGAAGGAAGGAAGGAAGGAAGGAAGGAAGGAAGGAAGGAAAGAAGGAGGGACGGAACAGATTTGTTCAAAGAAGGAAGAAGAAGGAAGGAGGATCCGAAAGAAGGGACGAAAGTGGGAAGGGAAAAAGGAAGGAAAGATGGAAGGAGGGAGCAGGTTCGTTCAAGAAAGGAAGAAAAAGGAAGGGACGAAAGAAG
The DNA here is from genome assembly GCF_905171665.1 of Trachurus trachurus. Classification (NCBI taxonomy): domain Eukaryota; kingdom Metazoa; phylum Chordata; class Actinopteri; order Carangiformes; family Carangidae; genus Trachurus; species Trachurus trachurus. The sequence goes on along the minus strand of NC_139893.1, from coordinate 3,358,858 downwards.
GAAGGAAAAAAGGAAGGAAAGAAAGATGGAGGAAGGAACAGATTTGTTCAAGGAAGGAAAGAAGAAGGAGGAAAGGATGAAAGAAGAAGGGGAAAAGGAAGGAAAGAAAGATGGAGGCAGGAAACATATCAGGTCAATTGGATCAAAAGAGGAAGGAAGAAGAAGTAAGGACGAAGGGAAGGAAGGAAGGAAGGAAGGAAGGAAGGAAGGAAGGAAGGAAGGAAGGAAGGAAGGAAGGAAGGAAGGAAGGAAGGAAGGAAGGAAGGAAGGGAAAAAGGAAGGAAAGAAAGATGGAGGGAGGGAGCAGGTTTGTTCAAGAAAGGAAGAAAAAGGAAGGGAGGGGGAAATGATTGTGGAAAGAAGGATAGGAAAAAGGAAGGAAAGAAAGATGGAGGGAAGGAAGGATGTTTTTTTCTGATTTAATTTAATTATTTTAACATTTTATCTGTCTTACAAAAGCACTTCTGTTTTTTTTATTCATTCATAGCTACAGATTCATTTGTAATGTACCTTGTATGTACATATAAACTTATTTGTACTTTGTGTCTATTCAGGTACCCATGCACTAACTACAGTATGCACTTTATGCACATTTTTAAAGTGATTGTTTTAGTTATGTCGTTCCCCTTTCTAACTCTCTTTTTGTAATGTGAATGCACGTAAGAATTTCATTGCATGGTTTTTAATCTGTGTAGCCTACATGACAATAAACATCTTGAATCCTCTTTTGTAATGTTTTCTCTGCATTTGCTGAGAAAGTACTATATAATTTTAAAAAAAAAATCATTATTGTTATATAAATTTGAGTTGTTGTTATTGTAATTATCTAACTTCTCTGTCCGTCTCTTCCTCTTCTCGTCAGATTTACAGCCCTGAGCTGATCCGATCTGAGTGGTGCTGAGGGAGGAAGTTGTTTTCCGGTCCTGGGTGAGTTTTGCTCCTCTCACAGACCTCGGCCAAGTCTCAGCACGCCGTGGCATCGTTTACAAAGAGACACGCACACACACACACACACACACACACACACACTCTCATGCACACACACTCTCTCGTGCACACACTCTCGTGCACATCCCCCCCGGCCCTGCCAGCCTTTCCCATAACTCTGCAGCCTCCTGGTTTGTTTACTACACTGCAAAAACTCAAAATCTTTCCAAGAATATTTGTCTTATTTATTGTCAAAATGTCTCATTTCTAGTCAAAACTAATCTCATTCCACTTAAAATAAGACTCATCACCTACAAATTAACTTGTTTTTAGATCATTTTCACTTGTTTCAAACTAATTTTCACTTGAAATAAGTAGAAAAATCTGCCAGTGAAAACAAGTTTCATGTGTTTGTAATAAGAAAGAAAAACTTGCTCCACTATCAGATTTTTCTACTTATTTCAAGTGAAAATCTGCTTGAAAGAAGTAAAAAGTGTCTAAAAACAAGCTGCTTTTTATGTGATGAGTCTTATTTTGAATATAATTTGATTAGTTTTGACTAGAAATGACATTTTGACTAGAAATAAGACAATTATTCTTGGTAAGATTTTGAGTTTTTGCAGTGTAGTTCACTCGCTCTAACTCAGTTACAGTGGGAAGAAGATTGGGTTCATGAAGCTCCGTCACTCTCTGACCTCAGAACGAGCTGCTGCTGTTTCCTCTTCATCACCCACATGTAAACTCACTTCTCTGTCCATTACATAGGCTACATTACATAGAAATCTATACTGTAGTAGCTACTGGGCATGAGAGTCTCTCTCTTTCATACAGAAACATATAGTCCCCCAGGATTTAGAATTTATTTATAGCCAGGTTACAAGATTGGGATTTTCTATTTTTATTATTTCTTTTTCCAAAAGAACAGATCCTGCTGTGGAATATCTGCAGCTTTTATTGCTCGATTCAATTCAATACTTTATCGTCAGTGTTGTAATAACACAGTTACAAATAGCAATGAGGTGTTGTTTGAGCATCTGGCATAGCATATTGAAGAGCATCTCCCAAAAAAAAAAAACCTTTATTGTGTTTGTATGTTTGAGCTGAGACACTACAGGCCAAAACAGCGTTTTTTCATGCACTGATCAATTTTTAGATTTTGGGCTATTTTGCTTCCTTAACACAGACACCAAACCTTCCAGTTTGATCCCTTTCTTTATCCTGAAGGTTTTTACAGAGGGGATTGTTGATAAATCATTCAAAACCTGATTTATACAACATTTTATTCCTAAAAACATGCCAAAAAGTGATTTTTTTTTAGGGCTGGTGACAGTAGTGATAAAAAGAGATATCCAAAATCCTCCTCTGTAAAAACTTCTCACTCAACAAAATAAAACAACAAACATTTTGAAAGTAGCTTTATCCATTGTTCAGATTTCTGTTCTAGAAATGTATGCAAATGAGCGCATATTTCATTAGATATTGCCTCATTTACATAGCCTATTTAAACATAGGATTTGACAAAACTTGTAATACAAAAAATATTTGTGTTAATGTAAGTGATAAACTTGGGAAGTTTCATGGTGATATCTGTTAGTTTAAATTTTTACCCTATTCACCTGTAGTGTCTTCGTTGAAAACAAATGCACATGGAGGAGAGGAGGGTTAGCAACACAGAGAAGAGAGAGAGTTCAGCTTTAATGTGAACATTATCTACACATCTGTATCAGAGCCCAGTCAGTATTGATGCTTTAATGAAGTTGGCTGCTAATGATGAATAATACCAACAAAAAAAACCTCTACAAGTAGCTCCTTTATCAGAGACGTTACAAACAGCAGTAGAGTGTAAAGACCAGAGAGGAATTCAAAGCTTTTTATTTCTCCTGCTGCTCTGATAAAACTTTTACTCTTTGGACTTTAAACTTCGGCCTCGAAACGACGACGAGGACGAAACACTTAAGTGTAAAAACCAAAGTGCTGCTGCTGCTGCCTTGGCTGCCAACCCGCCGCTAACTAATGACCAGGAAATAACTGTGGTTCACACACACACACACACACACACACACACACACACACACACACACACACACTGACTTTTGTAGATGTGTTTCTGACTCTTTTAGTGACTGACTGCATTCCTGCTCCCAGTTTAACCCTCTCCTCTCTCAGCTCAACCTGAACCAGGTCCATGGAAATCTCACTTTTATTCCTCTGTAGCTACTTGTCCAGGAAACTAAAACACACAGACGTCATCGCTGCGTTTTATAGAACAAATCTCATTGTTTGTTTTTCACGCCACTATCACCGTTTAGACAAATCTGAAATGATTGAAGAAACATTAATATTTCTGTGTGTGTGTTTTGTGTTGCTATGTGTGGGATTTATTCACCATATTTATTCACAGTGTCTAGAAAGCATCAGTGGCTCAGCTGGCAGGGACAGCAAAGCTAACGGCAGTAGCTAAGCTAACGGCAGCAGCTAAGCTAACGGCAGTAGTGAAGCTAAGGTAACGGCAGTAGCTAAGCTAACGGCAGCAGCTAAGCTAACGGCAGTAACAAAGCTAACGGCAGTAGCTAAGCTAACGGCAGCAGCTAACGGCAGTAACAAAGCTAACGGCAGCAGCTAAGCTAACGGCAGTAGCTAAGGTAACGGCAGTAACAAAGCTAACGGCAGCAGCTAAGCTAACGGCAGTAGCTAAGCTAACGGCAGTAACAAAGCTAACGGCAGCAGCTAACGGCAGTAACAAAGCTAACGGCAGCAGCTAAGCTAACGGCAGTAGCTAAGGTAACGGCAGTAACAAAGCTAACGGCAGCAGCTAAGCTAAGGGCAGCAAAGCTAACGGTAGCAGCTAAGCTATTAACGGCAGTAGCAGAGCTAACGGCAGCAGCAAAGTTAACGGCAGTAGCTAAGCTATTACGTAACGGCAGTAGCAAAGCTAACGGCAGCAGCTAAGCTAATGGCAGCAGCAAAGCTAACATCAGGATGTCAGCTGAACCCTCCCGTTGTCGGACACGACATGAAACTACTCCAGTTAGCTCAGTCATGTTGTAACTAAGATATCTGCTGGAAAAAATATTTTTTATGGATCGTTTATTGAATCACTGAGTTATTAAAGTTAAACAGGTAGCTAACAGTTAGCCGCGCCAATTTACAATAACCATGACTAATTACAAAAACGTGCAAACAGAAATAGGTAGTAATGTTTGTCCAGTCATTGGTTTTATAAACTTTACAATCAGATTAGTCTAAACGGTGACGTGAAAAATGAGATATAGCGAAACTCTCTCACTATTGTTCTGATGCTGGTTTTCTACCTGGTAGTACTTTGTAAACAACAAGGAGATACGTTCTATTTCACTGTAACTGTCTCTAACAGATTTACAGTAACAGCAGCTCACTAACTGTTATAAGTCATACTGTATATTATTAAGCTCTTTCCCACCACCGTCCTATGGAGCTATAATCAGCACAGCTATTTGAGTTGAAGTGTGAAAAGCTCTGTGTGTGTGTGTGTGTGTGTGTGTGTGTGTGTGTGTGTGTGTGTGTGTGTGTGTGTGTGTGTGTGTGTGTGTGTGTGTGTAATTGCCTCCCACTCTGACTCTGGTTCTGTCGCCTACTTTTTTTTTCTTCTTTTCACTTTCTTCTCAGATAAAAGTGGAAACGTCTCTATTGAACTGGAGATAATCAGCGTGTTGCCGTGGTGAGGTCGAGTCAGGAGACGAGAGGTAAGAGAAACCCAGAGAAACCCAGACACACACGCACACACACACACACACACACACACACACACATTGATGCTGAAAATGTGTGTGAACAGTAAAGTTCGACTGTGAAACCAGAGACCTGGACCTAAAAACATACAGGGATAAAACTACCCAACACACACACATGTCTGTTACTGTGTCAGTAGCCATTTTTCCATCCAAAGTGATTCGTATAACTGGGAAATGCGCATTCGAATGAAATTAAAACCCCAGTGTGTAACTTATTTAGCTTTTTATTATCAAAAATCAAACCTGTCTTTCATAAATCCATATTTCACTCAAGTGGAATCACAGCTGCTACAAATGAAAGCTTTCTGGTACCTTAGAATGAGTTGTTACAAGTCGTTACAAATACATAAGTGGGCGACGCACCGAACCGAGGCGGCCATGTTGCATCGTGACCGTAGGTAACCACGGAAACTGAGCGGAGCTGTGGGCTCGGCCTGTTAAAACTGTCACCACTGTGTAGTGTGAGGAAGGACGGAGGCACTGGTGTTGCATTCAGGTGCAGTCAGGCAGACGGCCGTCGGCAAACCAACCGGATGTCATTTTACTCCACCAGAGAAAGACGGTAAAAAACAATACCACATCACCATGACAACATATTGTCACGCCTGTATTGTTGTCTGTCTGACGTCTGCCCGATTTCACCTGAATGCAACATCAAGAATACGTTCAGATATGCAACCGCACCGCTAGATGGGGGGAATTCCTACGCATTATACCTTTAAAAGTTCGGTGAAAACTACAAACTCGCGCGAGTGAGTTTTCCGCAGGTTGGCACGGCAACCGGCCTGTAAACGCTGGACCGGGGACCAGAGACCAGGAGGTTTTTCTCTGCAGTCAGAGGAAAACCTCTTTCTCCTGAGTCGCCTTTTCCACTTCCAGCTTCGCTTCTGTTTTCTTTTTTCTTTTTTTTTCTCAGTTCATGTTTCAACTTTCCAGAACCAGCTCCTGGTGTGTGTGTGTGTGTGTGTGTGTGTGTGTGTGTGTGTGTGTGTGTGTGTGTGTGTGTGTGTGTGTGTGTGTGTGTGTGTGTGTGTGTGTGTGTGTGTGTGTCTGTCTGTAATAAGTGTGTGTGTGTGCAGCTCTCTCCATCTGTGGGCCAGATTAAAGGCGGAGGAAAGAGACTCAGATGTGTAGAGTGAGTGAGGAGTGTGTGGGCATGTGGGCTCCAGTGTGTGTGTGTGTGTGTGTGTGTGTGTGTGTGTGTGTGTGTTTATCGGTGTATGGAGTGTGTTACAGTGATATAGTGATACAGTGTGTGTGTCTCTCTCATGTGTGAAGCTGCAGCAGCTGCAGCTCTGCCAACACGGCAGCAGCTCTTCTCTGAGGCGGCGGCCATGTTTTTAAAAGTGTGTGTGTGTGTGTGTTAACCAGGATGAACCTGTGTAGAGTGTGTGTTAGTGTGTGTGAAACGTGTCACCTGAGATTTAACCGTTAGTTGTGTAACCAAACAAACGACATCTGCAGCTGTTTACTACGGTGAGGTGCAAAACACAACGGCCAATCAGAAAACACAACACAAAAAGAGAAAACACAACGACAAATAGTTAGTAGCCTAATTTGCTGTTGTGTTTTCTCTTTTGCTGTTGTGTTTTCTCTTTTTCACTGCAAAAATGAACTTGTTTTTAAATATTTTTCACTCGTTTCAAACAAATTTTCACTTGAAATAAGTAGAAAAATCTGCCAGTGAAAGGAAGTTTTTTTGTGCTTGTAATAAGAAAGAAAAACTTGCTCCACTATCAGATTTTTCTACTTATTTCAAGTGAAAAATGCTTGAAAGAAGTAAAAAGTGTCTAAAAACGAGCTACTTTTTAATGTGATGAGTCCTATAATTAGATTTCTTTTGACTAGAAATTACATTTTTACTAGAAATAAGACAAATATTCTTGGTAAGATTGAGTTTTTGCAGTGTTGCTGTCGTGTTTTCTCTTTTTGTTGTTGTGTTTTCTGATTTGCTGCAACACAACTAGTGAGGAAATGAGTCAAAGCAGCGAGGAGTTGAGTCGTCTCCGTCTCCGTCCACCACAGGAAGGACTTGAGCATGAATCAGGCGTGTTCACTGCATGACTGGCTGAGTGGATGATTATCAGAACAAATATGAGCTTTTGTGTGTGTGTGTGTGTCATACAGTAGAGATGAGTGTATTGTGTTGCTGCTGTTTTCACTTTAACACAACTGAAGGTGGAGATTCGTTCAGCTCCAGGAGAACAAGAGGGAGAGAGAAGCTTTTATGAGGCTTCACAGTCCAAACCCTGACTGACTGGCTGACTGTCACATGATCACCTGCTGTCATAGACTCTGACCCACACGACGACCTCGATTCAACGATTCAAAGTGTTTATTGTCATTTGCACAGTAGAATGATTGTGAGTTGTCATGTTTGGCTCTCTCAAAAGTGTATTAAAGGGACAACGAGGAGTTTCTCCGTCGGCAGAACGAAAAATTCCGCGACAATAAAAAAGTCTCATATTAATGTGGATGAATCTACGTTACCACTTGTTAATGGGCCCATTTTAGATAAATATATCGTTTTGTCTCTATGGTTATTTTGTTATTATTAGTGGTGGTGGAAATGCTGGGCGAGCCGACCAGCGTTTCTTTACTTTCGGTTTCGTGGCGAGTCATGAGAATAACGCCGCCGAATCTCCGTTTATGGTGGGAACTACGACGGTATGTGATCGTCTTCCAACCTCTGACTTTAATTCTTGATGAATGAAAACATGAGCCTGTCTTGCGCCGGTCAAAGAATTTCACGGTGCGGAGGCTCATAAATGTAGTGTGAAAACGCTTCACTTTAACAAAACTCCTCGTTGTCCCTTTAATTCTGACTGGCTGAAGCTAACTGAATGAACTGCAGACATGGAGAAGTGAACTCTTCTGAACATTTCGGGCGCTTTCACACTGTCCTGGTTTGGTCCGCTTTAAACGGACCAGAGTTGGTTTCCTCAGATAGTCCGCTTCGTTTGGTGCAGCCGTGAAAGCTCATACCAACTCTGGTGCGGATCAAACAAACAAACTCTGGTCCGCTTGAAAACGGGGGTCTCCCTGGTGCGGTTCGTATGCCGTGTGAAAGCTCACCGGACTAAACACAGGACCAAATGTACGTAGTGCATGACGTAGTGCATGACGTAGTGCATGACGTAGTGACGCTATACGCAGTGCATCTTGGGTAGAGGAAGTACAGCACGCTCTCCAAACCAAAACAAACATGGCAAGACGACAGACTTGGACCAATGAGGAGCTCAAAGCTGTCCTTGAAGTATGGTCAGATGACTACATTAACAACCTACTGACATCCACTCACAAAATTATGACGTGTTTAAAGGGATACACCAACATTTTTTTTGTGTGTCTTGCCTCACTCCCGAGTCCATGACCAGCAGATAGACACCATCCTTTCAACTGTGCGTGCAGTAACAAGGGAGATACGAGCAGAGCTGGCGCACCGCTAATTAGCTTAGCTCAAACACTGGAAGTGTATGGGTAGTGTTAGCCTGCCTCCACCTAAAGTCATCAGAGAAACTCTTCAGCAACTCTAAATGGAAACCGGCCGGCCGATGTGATATGTGTGATATATTTGCAGAGTTTAGAGTGAAATGAAAATGAAATTTCAGCTTCTGACTGCTGATTTCAGCGGAGGGCGACCGCCATTCCGAAGGACCGCCATTCCGACGGTCTGCCAGTCCGAAAATTCCAGAAGGTCCGTCATTTCGAACTTCCCGAGGGGCCGCCGTTCCGAATGTGTTTTATTTTGAAAATTGACCGGATTCTCTCGTGGTTTGACTTCCTGCCCGGCTTGACACGACCATAGACTGTGGACACGACGCGCCCGACCGGCCCCTCCCCCTCCGCCTCCGCCTCCAAAGTTTCACCCAGGTGCGAGTCTGATGCATTACATCCATGGTCTGATGCAGCCGCGGCACTCCTGCTGAAAATAAATGTCCTTGCTCTGTGCTTTGGTTAGGTTTAGGCAATGTAGAAAGGAGTTGGTTAAGTTTAGTAAAAAGGTTAGGTAGAGGCCAATAAAATCGCAGTTAATATGTATCTCCCCCGGGAGTCGAACCCTGATCCACCGCGTCAAAAGCAGATGCTCTGACCACTACGCTACCACCGCAGTTAGGTTTGTTTACTCCATGCCGTAAACTATTCAAGATTTTTTCAGGTTCGGAATGGCACTCTTTCTTTCAGGTTCGTAATGGCACCCTTTTCCCATAAATAATTAAGGGTCGGCATTCCGACAAATTAAAGTAAACTTTCGGAGTGGCGGCCCTTCGGAATGGCACCCTGGAACCGATTTCAGCTCGGGTAGGAGGCAGGCTAACACTACCCATACACTTCCAGTGTTTGAGCTAAGCTAATTAGCGGTGTGCCAGCTCTGCCCGTATCTCCCTTGTTACTGCACGCACAGTTGAAAGGATGGTGTCTATCTGCTGGTCATGGACTCGGGAGTGAGGCAAGACACGAAAAAAAAAATGTTGGCGTACCCCTTTAAACTTTTTAGTGAGAAAATGGGGGGATGGGTTTCAAACGAACGAACGTTCAGAAACTGCAGTGTGAAAGCGGAACCGAACCAAGTGATAAATGCAACTCCACAAGCAAAACCGAGTCGGCTTGGTTCGGTGTGAAAGCGACCTAGACACAAAAATGACAGCACAACACAACGGTGCAGTGATGTAGAAGACTTTAGGAAACATAACATCACCAACAATAATAAAAAAAATTTAAAAAGCAGAACCTGAGGCTTTAGAGAAACAGACGTCAGACTCTCTCTCTCTCTCTCTCTAACAACAGCTCGAGGGCAAATGAGGCCGATGAAGCGTCACCGCCACCTGAAACTCAACACTTCAGTATTTACACAGAGAACAAATCCAGAAAAAAGCCCGAGGATCAATCTCACATCATCGTGGCCTGTTCCCTCATCCTCGGCCTGCGGGTCGTGTGTTTGTGTACGGCAGCTTGTTTTCACCATAACATCTGCTGCTCAGGTCGACGACGTTTGACCTTAAAGCATGAACCGAAGACTGAGGAGGAGAAACGGCAGCAACCAACCAACCAACCAACCAACCGCTAAAGCAGCAGCAGTGCATTGTGGGTATTATGAGTCAGGCTCTCTAACTTTCTCCAAATGTCACGTTGCTCATCATGTGTAACGTAGTTGGTTAATAGGTGGAGAGTGAATTCAGACACGGATGTGATCTGTAGGAAAAGCAGGAATGTTTCCATGAGTTTCCTCTCTGGCCGCGCGTCTGGAAAACAGCGAACACACCAACGGCCGAGGAGGAGAGAGAGTGGAGGGTGTGTGTGTGTGTGTGTGTGTGTGTGTGTGTGTGTGTGTGTGTGTGTGTGTGAGATCGGCTCGGCCTCAGCTGATGCTTTAACCTTCATCGTGTGTGTGTGTGTGTGTGTGACTGTCTGAGAGAGAGAGACTGACGACACATAAACACACCATCAGCTGACGGGGGACGCGTCTAAACTCTGGTTAAACCTCCTCTGACTGACAGACTCTGAGACAGACAGACAGTTAAACAGACAGACAGAGAAACAGACAGGCAGTTTAATAGAGAGACAGATAGATAGTTTAACAGACAGACCGGAGCAGATGGACAAACAAGACAGATTTTGGTTTAAAGGGATAGTTCAACATTTTGGCAAATTGGCCCATTGCCATAATCGCTATAGTCATAGCAGTAGGTTCGTTACCTTTATTTGTCGGTGTAAGCTATTTTTAGAACGGAGGAGCGGAGCGGCAGGCTATTCAGAGCTACACTATGGAGGCTAATGGAATTTCTTGGTTTCCCTCATCAAATACAAAATCCCAAAACTCCAAAACGCTTTCGTGGACAAGTTGTGACCTGCACAATCATCACGCTATGAGATAATAATGGAACGATACGAAACGGAGCCGTTTTCGAGGTAAATACAGAGACTGCTTGCTGAAAAACTGTCCCTGAACGCAACGCGCATCAGCGGTTTTGCATGAATTTACCTCTAAAACAACTCTGTCTCGTAACGTTCTATTATTATCTCATAGCGTGGTGAATGTGCAGCTCACAACTTGTCCACGAAAGCGTTTTGGAGTTTTGGGATTTTGTATTTGATGAGTTTGATGAGGGAAACCAAGAAATTCCATTAGCCTCCGTAGCGTAGCTCTGAACAGCCTGCCGCTCCGCTCCTCCGTTCTAAAAATAGCTTACACCGACAAATAAAGGTAACGAACCTACTGCTATGACTATAGGGATTATGGCAATGGGCCAATTTGCCAAAATGTTGAACTATCCCTTTAATGTGTCATTCTTATGCGTCACATGAAAACAAAATTGGGTAACACTTTATTTTAAGGGGTCCTTGTTCCTGTGTATCTACCTAATTAATTACAGTGTAATTACCTATGTAACCGTATGTACTAACATGTACTTACATTGTAAATACATAGTGTATTTTGGTGTACTTACAGGTCCTTGTTACACTTGTAATAAGAAATGCTTGTGCAAAGAGAGAGGCCACTTCGGCATTTCTTATTACAAGTGTAACAAGGACCTGTAAGTACACCAAAATACACTATGTATTTACAATGTAAGTACATGTTATTACATACGGTTACATAGGTAATTACACTGTAATTAATTAGGTAGATACACAGGAACAAGGACCCCTTAAAATAAAGTGTTACCCAAAATTGTGTTTCACACTGTTCCAGCGTTTGGAGTTCAGTGCAAAACATGGATAAATAAAACAGACAGACAGTTTAATAGACAGTTAGACAGTTTAACAGACAAACAGAGAGACAGATAGAGACACAGACAGTTTAACAGAGACAGATAGAGACACAGACAGACAGACAAACAGAGAGACAGACAGCCAGAGGAGCAGATGGACAGACAGACAGGTGGCCGGGGACTCTGGGTTCAGTGGAGCTTCTCTCTCTCTCAGCTGCCAAATCAACAGCATCATCATCATCATCAACTTTATTAAACCATCATCGCCGGGGGCAACGGTGGTGACGACAACAACACGCTCTGATTAATTATCCTGATCATCTGACGCCTCAGACAACAGACCATAATAGTCCACACTGACACCTGAGGAAGAGGAGGATGAGGATGAAGATGAGGATGAAGAGCTCATTAAAGCTCCAGTGTGAACCTTTGCAGAGAGGCTCCAGGAATTAGACCGATCCCCGAGACTCCTCTGATGATTCCCGACCTTTGACCTCAGGCTGTTTCATCTCCTGACTCAAATTTTCCACAGGTTCATCACAGATCAGTGGATTTAATTTACCCACAATGCAACGCTGCTGCTGCTGCTGCTGCTGCTGCTGCTGCTGCTGCTGCTGCTGGGAAACGTCCAACATCCAACTCCAAAGTCTCCTCACTGCACTGTAAAAACTCAAACTCTTTCCAAGAATATTTGTCTTATTTCTTGTCAAAATGTCTCCATTTTCATCAAAACTAAACTCTTTCCACTTAAAATAAGACTCGTCATCTAAAAATGAACTTGTTTTTAGATCATTTTCACTTGTTTCAAACTGATTTTCACTTGAAATAAGTAGAAAAATCTGCCAGTGAAAGCAGGTTTTTTGTGCTTGTAATAAGAAAGAAAAACTTGCTCCACTATCAGATTTTTCTACTTATTTCAAGTGAAAATCTGCTTGAAAGAAGTAAAAAGTGTCTAAAAACAAGCTGCTTTTTAATGTCATGAGTCTTATTTTATGTAGAATGAGATTTGTTTTGACTAGAAATAACATTTTGACTAGAAACAAGACAAATATTCTTGGTAAGATTTTGAGTTTTTGCAGTGCACAAACATGGAAAAGATGAAAATATATATAAATAGTTTTTTTTTTTTTAAAGTAAAGTGAATGTGTCGTCTGTAACTTTATGTCTTTTGGATCATTTCATCTTCCACTTGATGAACTGTTCACATTAACAGACATTTTAAAAGACCGGCTCACACTGCAGGTTCCCTCTGTTAACACTGAACTTGGAAAGACCAGTTCCTCTTACTGTTGCACCTACAACCTGAAACTCGCCTCACTTTTATCAATAGGACAATTTAAAACCATAACTACATCTTATTTTACCTCTAACTGCTCCGGCTTTTACAGTAACTACACTTATGTTTCAATTTAACTTCTCCTTTAACTTCCGGTATTCTGTTTTTGTGCTTTTGTATGTTTCAAATGTCTTCTTGTCTTCTGTCCTTATATGTTTTGTGTTTCATCTCGGCTGTATTGTAAATGAGGTTACTCCTCAGTATATCTCTATAGACACTGCAAAAACTCAAAATCTTTTCTAGTCAAAACAAATCTCAACTCATTATACTTAAAATAAGACTCATCACATTAAAAGTAGCTTGTTTTTAGACACTTTTTACTTCTTTCACACATATTTTCACTTGAAATAAGTAGAAAAATCTGATAGTGGAGCAAGTTTTTCTTTCTTATTACAAGCACTGGCAGATTTTTCTACTTATTTCAAGTGAAAATCTGCTTGAAACAAGTGAAAATGATCTAAAAACAAGTTAATTTTTAGGTGATGAGTCTTATTTTACGTGGAAAGAGGTTAGTTTTGACTAGAAATGAGACATTTTGACAAGAAATAAGACAAAAATTCTTGGAAAGATTTTGAGTTTTTGCAGTGTAAAGGCTATGAAATGAAAATGAAATGAAATGTTGTATCTTATGTGAGTTGTAACGTCCAGCTGTTAATAACTCGCTATAACAGTTGCAGTAAATCTTTCCCACCATAAAACAGTTTTAGTCTGAACTCTGATCACATCATCATCTCCTTTATTATTCCTTTTATCTCTCTTTAGCCCGACGTGTTGATGATGAACTAACGGCTGCACGTGTCGGAGCTTGTCTGTTCTGTTCCCGGTGCCAACTGACTCTCACTGAGCTTTTCATTTCATCCTGCAGACGGACGGACGGAGGGACGGACGCTCGGTCTGTCTGTCGGTCCGGTCTCATCTCATCTCAGCCTCTATCACAGAGCTCAGAGCTGCAGCAGCTGCTCCAACAACTCCTTTACTTAGATCTCAAGCTGCTGAAGCTGCTGAAGCTGCTGAACACATATATACACTGCAAAAACTCAAATATCTTACCAAGAATATTTGTCTTATTTCTAGTCAAAATGTAATTTTTAGTCAAAACAAATCTCACTATACTTAAAATAAGAAACATCACATTAAAAGTAGCTTGTTTTTAGACACTTTTTTACTTCTTTCAAGCTGATTTTCACTTGAAATAAGTAGAAAAATCTGATAGTGGAGCAAGTTTTTCTTCCTTATTACAAGAACAAAAAAGCTGCTTTCACTGGCAGATCATTTATACAAGTGAATATTTGTTTGAAACAAGTGAAAATGATCTAAAAACAAGTACATTTTTAGGTGATGAGTCTTATTTTAAGTGGAAAGAGTTTAGTTTTGACTAGAAATTAGACATTTTAACAAGAAAAAGGACAAATATATATAGTTTTTGCAGTGTATGTGAGTTTTATATATATATATGTGTGTGTGTGTTTTGTGTTGTATCTGAGCTCGTGTGTGTAGTGAAGAGCAGCTGTGGTGCAGATGTTCCTACCTGGAGAGAGTTCTCCGTCACTCTGCTCTCCCGAGTCTGAATCCATCTCTCCTTCTCCTTCTCCTTCTCCTGCAGATTCAGAAGCTGCTCTCTCTTATCTGATCCCTCGTTCTTCTCCTTCTCGTCCTCCTCCTCCTCTCCTCGGCCACAGATGGAAAATCTAAATGATATTTTCTTCTGTTTGTCCTTCTCTTCTCTTCTTATTCTTCTCCTTTGCAGCTGAACTTCCCCTCCCAGCAGCTGTGTGTGAGAGGAGGAATGTGAATGTGAACTCCTTCTCCAGTCCTTCTTCTCCTCCTCCTTCCTCCTCCTCTTCTGTTCTCTCTCTCTCTCTCTTCTTTTAGCTCTCCTTCCTTCCCCTTCGCCGCTCTCCTCTCTTCTCCTGACTCCCTACGTTTCTCTCTCTCTCACATCTACTTTCTCTGATGGGTCCCTCCCCTTCGCTCTCGGTCCGTCCCTCCCTCCCCTTCGCTCCCGCCCTCGTCCCTCCTCCTCCTCCTCCTCCTCCTCCTGTCACACTCGGCCTCTTCACGCTCTCTCTCTTTCTCTACCTCTTTCTGTATGCTGTAAGTGCTTCCCTCCCTCCCTCCCTCCCTCCCTCAGCCTCTGAGTGCTGCCTGTGTTTCAGCCGAGCAGTGGGAGAGAGTCATTCATGGCGACTTGAAATTCATCTCCACCAGTTTAAAAAAAAAATCCCATGAGCACAACTAGTCCATCTCTCTGTGACTGACTGATTACAGTTACGTGTAACTAAGTGTTAAGTGTTTAATTAAAGGGATAGTTCAACATTTTGGCAAATTGGCCTAATCCCTATAGCAGTAGGTTTGTTACCTTTAATTGTCGGTGCAAGCTGTTTTTAGAACGGCGGAGCAGAGCCGTGAGCTGCTCAGAGCTACGCTACGGAGGCTCATTATGGGATTTCTTGGTTTCCCTCATTACATCAAACTCATCAAATACACAATCCAACAACTCCACAACGCTCTGGTGGACAAGTTGTGACCTGCACATTCACCACGCTATGAGATAATAACACAACGTTACCACACAGAGTTGTTTTAGAGGGAAATTCATGCAAAACCGCTGATGCATGTTGCCTTCAGGGACAGTTTTTCATCAAGCAGTCTCTGAATATACCTTTAAATTTAAATTACTGAGAGATTATTGTAAATTAAATGAGCAACTGCACTTATTATAAAGGAATGAGATTTTAATGAATGATTTTTAGTGGACTTTGTCATGGAAATGTTTGTAATTTGACTTGTTGATTCAGATAACTGATCATCCTAAATATTAAACTATATGAGATATGCCATGTTTTTGCAATACTTTGTACTATGCAGAGTTGTTTTAGAGGGAAATGCAGAGACTGCTTGATGAAAAACTGTCCCTGAAGGCAACGTGCATCAGCGGTTTTGCATGAATTTCCCTCTAAAACAACTCTGTGTGGTAACGTTGTGTTATTATCTCATAGCGTGGTGAATGTGCAGGTCACAACTTGTCCACCAGAGCGTTGTGGAGTTGTTGGATTGTGTATTTGATGATTTTTGATGAGGGAAACCAAGAAATCCCATGAGCTCTGCTCCGCCATTCTAAAAATAGCTTGCACCGACAATTAAAGGTAACGAAACTACTGCTGTGACTATAGCGGTTATGGCAATGGGCCAGTTTTGCCAAAATGTTGAACTCTCCCTTTAAGTGAGATAGAAAAGTCGTGTTGGAGTTGTGAGTTTCATTAGAAGATAAAAATAAAGCTGCAAAGTCTAAAAAAAAAATGTAAAAAAGTACACTAAACGTGGTCTTGACAATAAGAGATGTGTTCTCACACGATCACCTGACTCTGTGAGTGTCGCTGCTTCGAGGCCAAAAACTTTACTCTGATAAACAAACTGCAAAGTTAATGAGGAGATTTTTTTTTTTTTTTTTTTTTACTAAAGTCAGAGTTTGTGTTGGATTTATATTCAGTTAGTGGCCAAATACACCATACTGTAGACCAACCTGACCTAAAACTACCCAACTCCACGTTAGATTTACATTATGCATTTATTAACAGTGCTGTCAATGCAGTTATTAGTGTTGACTCAGCAGTATTCGGTTACACTGCTCCTAGAAGTCACTGGTTACGGGGTGCGTCAACGTTTTGTCAAATTGGCCCATTGCCATAATCCCTATAGTCATAGCAGTAGGTTCGTTACCTTTAATTGTCGGTGCAAGCTGTTTTTAGAACGGCGGAGCAGAGCCGTGAGCTGCTCAGAGCTACGCTACGGAGGCTCATTATGGGATTTCTTAGGTTTCCCTCATCAAACTCATCAAATACACAATCCAACAACTCCACAACGCTCTGGTGGACAAGTTGTGACCTGCACATTCACCACGCTATGAGATAATAATGCAACTAGGGCTGACCCGATTATCATATTTTGATAATCGAAGCTTCGCGGACATAAAATTGATCAAAATCGAAGCTTCGACGGCGATCGTAACGGAAGTATTGAAAATAATGGCAAACAAACACTGCATATCTACAAAATCAGGCAGGTGCCACGTAGCCAACTCATTTTAATGTAACAATTGCCGATGAGAACCGTGTCAAAAAGGAAGAAAGGAAAGAAAAAAAAAATCTATCACGGACTTCATGATCGATTACCATGTCAACGAACGAAGCTTCGAAGCTTTGATTTTTTTGGGTCAGCCCTATATGCAACGTTACCAGACAGAGTTGTTTTAGAGGGAAATGCAGAGACTGTTGATGAAAAACTGTCCCTGAACGCAACGCGCATCAGTGGTTTTGCATGAATTTCCCTCTAAAACAACTCTGTCTGGTAACGTTGTGTTATTATCTCATAGCGTGGTGAATGTGCAGGTCACAACTTGTCCACCAGAGCGTTGCGGAGTTGTTGGATTGTGTATTTATTTATTTTTACTTACCTTACCCTCGGTAGCGTAGCTCTGAGCAGCTCACGGCTCTGCTCCGCCGTTCTAAAAATAGCTTGCACCGACAATTAAAGGTAACGAACCTACTGCTATGACTATAGGGATTATGGCAATGGACCAATTTGCTAAAATGTTAAACTATCTTTTATAAGGTTCAAATGGAGCAGAGTTAATAAGATGGAGGAGTTCCTCTTTAGTGATGCAACACTGTTACTGGATGGTTTCTTCTTATGCACGGCTAAAAAAACTAGACTAGAGGACACAGACTGAGGAATTCTGGGAAATGGTGTTTTACTGTAGGAAGAATCAGACAGAATCTGAGCTGAGGTCAGGGTGGGTTTCTCTTTTAATTAACTGCGTGTTTTTCAGTGTGAAGAGGAGGAGGAGGCAGGTGTGTGTGCAGTTGGTGGTCCGTCAACGGTTGCAGGCGATACCCCTCCCTCCCCCCTCCCCCCAGGTGTTGAGCCGACTGTTGCTCAGCAGGAAACACCGGGCACCAGATGGCACCGGCCCGTCTGTCTGTCTGCCCGTTGCCCCCGGCGCCTTTTATTCATCTTTCACTCCAATATATTACACACAGACACAAAGCTGCTGAGCTCCTCCTGTGATCCTCCTCCTCCTCCTCCTCCTCCTCCTCTCATCTTTGACCTGGTCGGTGTGAAACGAGTCGACGACGACTCAGAGCAGGAAATGTGAATCTTTTTTTTCTTTTTTATATATATATATATATAGGCCTATATATAAAGTCAGAAGTTATGAAAACAGAAAACATGAAACAGAAAGAGAAGATTCTTCTGAACCTCCGGCCTTCAGCGTGTGAGAAGTTTATACTTTTTATTTTACTGTATTATGAAAAAAAAGTTCACCGAGTCAGATAGATAGAGAGAGAGATAGATAGATAGATAGATAGATAGATAGATAGATAGATAGATAGATAGATAGATAGATAGATAGATAGATAGAGAGAGAGAGAGAGAGAGAGAGAGAGATAGATAGATAGATAGATAGATAGATAGATAGATAGATAGATAGATAGATAGATAGAGAGAGAGAGAGAGAGAGAGAGAGAGAGAGAGAGAGAGAGATAGATAGATAGATAGAT
>NC_139893.1:3048051-3325551 GCF_905171665.1 Trachurus trachurus | reverse complement strand
GTTAATAAAGTTTTTTTAAAGGTGCAAGCACAGCCAATGGGTGACCGCGCTTTGTTCTACGTCATTAAAGGGGCGGGGCATAACCCGGTAGTTGTTGCTGTTAGCTCCGCCCCTTCCGTTGCCGCTCACTCACCACCCAAACAAACGCGTCTCCTGCTGCTGCTACTGAAGTTTTTACAGCAAGAAACAGAGATAATTCACTTATTTCTCCACTTCGACGAGTCTGAACCCTCTCGTCCTGTCGGAGAACAGCGACTCTGTGGTTTAGAGTTGTTTATTTCTGTGTTAAACACCGATGAGAAGCAGCGACGGACTGAAGCGACGTGTGGATGCTAAGTGGCTAAGCGGCTAACTAACTGCTGCTGCTGCTGCTGCTCCGTGATGGCAGCGACCACCGCTCCTCTTTCTGCTCCTCTCATGAGGTCTGTGTTTCTGTTCACATCTAATCAATAACCTGCTCATGTTAAAGACTACTGCACCTCAACAACACGACACATAATAGACCTCTAACTGTCTTTATTCTGTTGTTGCACTGCTGCACAGTGCAACTTCCGGTTTAACATTGTTATCTTTCCATCTGCTGCCCATACCTGCCCAGGGACTGCAGCTGGAGATGAGCAAATGCTGCTATAATCAATCAATCAAATCTTTATTGCAGACACAATAACTGGTCTATATTAGCAACCGAAAAGAGAAAAAAAACATGATAAAACAGATTAAGAAAGACAGACAGACAGAGAACTCAACACATAATCCATCCTCAGACTCAAACCATCTTTTCTTGTTCCTACAACATTAATGTTTATTTGTGCATCGCCACTGTTTTAGATCAATAACTTCCTGTCCTAACTGTACAGATGTCATCAACACTGATAACAACCTGATCACTTCTTAACCCTCCTGTTGTCCTGGAAGGAAGGAAGGAAGGAAGGAAGGCAGACAGGAAGGATGAAGGGAAAGAAGGAAGGACAAAGGGAAATATGGGAGGAAAGAAGGAAGGGAAAAAGGAAGGAAAGATAAATGGAGGGAGGGAACAGATTGGGTCAATTGGGTCAAAAAGGAATGAAGAAGTAAGGACGAGGGGAAGGAAGGAAGGCAGGGAAAAAGGATTGTGGAAAGAGGGAAGGGAAAAATAAAGGAAAGAAAGATGGATGGAGGGAATAGATTCGTTCAAGGAAGGAAGAAGGGAAAGAAGGGAGGGAGGGGAAAGGGGATTGTGGAAAGAAGGAAGAGGAAAGGAAAGATGATGGATAGAACAGATTTGTTCAAGGAAGGAATGAAGGGGAAAAGGATTGTGGAAAGATGGAAAGGAGAAAAGGAAGGGAACAAATCAAGAGAGTTAAACCATAAAACTATTTGTGTAAAGTCAAAGGTGAAGGTTTTAGCTCCTTCCAAATGTACTAATGCATTATAACGACTGTATATCATGTGTTATATATCTGATGGTCAGATTTAACTGGTTTGGTTTAATTTTCTATTATATTCTTTCAGTCAAAAGCAACGCCGAGCCGCTCAGAGGAAGGAGAGGAGGAAACGGAAGCGCCAGGCCCTCGCCCAGGCCAGAGAGAGAGGTACATTTATAGAGTTGTTTCATTGGTTGGTTGTTGTCACATGTGATCAGTTGTTACCTGATTGATCGATCAATTGATGTAGTTTTTTTTTATCACTTAAATTTTTTATTGAGTTTTCACATGTATATAGAAAACAAAAACAATACAGCAAACAAGGTACAAGTTAGAGTAACAATAATACCACTAACATACTGTCTGGAGATACCACTGTTGAGTCCACTGTTCCAGTTAGCATTCGTTCAGTTTGTGTCATGTCTCATATAAATGGTCAATTTTTCCCAGTTTCTTTCAAATACGTTCTCAATTATGTCAATTTTTCCATAACAAGGATTTCCTGGACAATTTCCAACCACTGCTCCTGGTTTGGAGTGTTCACATTGAGCCGGTTTCTTGTGACCTGTGCTTTCTTGCTTGCTGCGAGTAATACTTTAGTCAAGTACAGATCTTCTTTCATTACAACCTTCTTAATATTCCCAAGATACATCCTGGACAAGTGTTTGGGATTTCATATGTATCCCAAAACATCTTTTACAATGGAGTTAACATTTTGCCAGTATATCCTCATTTTTATACAATTCCAGAAGATGTGTGCATTAGGGCTGGGACGATATGCTTTTCTCCCGATTCGATTCTTCTACGATTTTTGGGATGCCGATTCGATTTAAATTGCGATTCTACGATATTGCAGATTTTCTCGATTTTTAGTCTGCATTATTAACACCGGTGAAACAGTTGAATGATTATGATTGTCTCTACAGACTATTCCAGGAACGATATTTCCCCAAAAAATACACATCACATGTAAATCAGTTTTTACGAGACTGCATAAAAGAGGCAAAAATAAAAGAGTACAGAAAAAAGCAGGCTTCTGAAACCTTTCTGACAAAATGAGATAGAGACTGAGGTAAACTGCTACATTTTAACATTTATCTGCACACAAGTACTGTAGGAGCCTATAAATTAACATACTCCATTATCAGGGATGCAAACAGCGCGCCGAAAAGCGAAACTCGCTTTTTTCATGACCAATTAGGTGACTTGTGTGAATCGTTCAGATCCGAAGAGTTTTTGTTTTTGGGAGGGGGGGGGGGGTCTCAGCGTCTCAGCTGTTTTTCTAACAGGCTGACAGTGACAATCACGTGAAACTGAGGCGAACTCATTCATGGTTGTCTCTGGTTATACTGATAACTGCTGACCTCCAATGTTGACGCGCGACGCCCCCCCGTGCATGTCAGGCAGGTGTTTCCCACGGAGCTCTGCCCCGTTTCAGAGGTGAAGGAGAGACGTCGCCTCCGCGATGGAGAATGTGTTCAATTAAAGTGAAACTAACACATTATATAGGCCTATATGTCCATTACACACTTTTAGGCCTTAAAATGTCTTAAATTTGTTGAATTATTGTGTTCAAGACTTAAATAAGACAGCTCTTAAATTTTCTTATGCCCACCATGGACGAGCATTTCACTCGCATTTGCCCCTAAAAAAAAAAAATACATGTGTGAACCAGGAAAATCACAAAAAAGAAAGAGCACAACCTGCGATTGGTCAAAAACTACAAATCCCACAATCCTCTGCCTCAACAATAACAGTAGTTAGTGTAAGTAAGGGAGAGTGGAGCTGTAGGTGAAAAGAGGAAACAACGCCACGTCTGGTCCTTTTCTATGTTGTTCGTTCACACCGTCACCGTTTATTCGTTACGTCCGCGGTGTAAAAGGCCGTGACGCAAAGACGCGATTAGGCGCGAGACGCGGTATACGCGACTTTTTTTTTTTTTTGCGACGCTACACGCGATTCTTTTATGGCGACGGGACCTTCGCGTCTTCGTCTATTTCATCACGAGGAACGCTTTTTTTTCGCTCGAGTTGTGACGCGCGACCAAACGCGAGATACGCGATTTATCGCTCGTTGACTCGTGTCAAAAAAAAAAAATTTCACGAGCCCGCCAACAACTTTTTTTTTTTTCAAAGGAAGTTCAACTGGACTTAGTTATTTGTCTAGGAAGACGTTTCACCTTCATCCAAGAGGCTTCATCAGTTCATGTAGCATCTGACCAGGCTGGGACTGGACCAACTAACTGGTGTGGAGACTCAGTATAAGTCCAGTTGCTTTCGATTTAACCTCCTTTGAAATACTATGACCTGGACAAATGAGAATATGCACAGGCCTACAACAACATTTCTGCTCTCACCAACCATGGTTGAGGTCACAACGCTGCTGTAGCTGCTCTGGAAGTCCGAGACACTGAGGCCAAACGCCGCCGTCGCTTCTGGTCCATGAGGCGAGTTCCAGCTGATGAGCTACAGAGACTTTAGGGTCAAAGAGGAGCAGCGCGTCGCTGTGTCGGACTGTTTGGATTTAATGAAGAAGCTGCACAGAGTCAGGTGAGCAGAAGCTGCCCCCCTCTCACCGTGGAGCCGCTGCTGTCTCACAGCCACCACCGACCCCTAGAATAAAACACCACCGACCCCTAGAATAAAACACCACTGAGCCGTGGACGGTCGCTGTGTGGATAAAATGCTGACGACCAAAACAGCCGCCACCAGGTCACTGACTGGAGAGTTTTAAAGTCGGCACATGAACGCAGCTCAGACCGGCCGGTGCCTCAGCGCGGTGATCAGCAGGACGCTATACCCAGTACCGGCCAGCTCAGTACAGAGGGGGGGGGGGGCGATAACGTGACGCACAGTATACTGTTATGAGACACATTATGCATCCCAACTGTCATTTTTTAGAGGATTTTTTTTTTTTTTTTTACCAAGAATGCGCCCCAAAAAATCATGATCCAGGGGCCAAAATTCGAAACAAATATATATATTTTTAATCATAATTCTCATTATTCTCCTGATGTCGGTTTAATGTAAACAGATTGCGCTGATATGCGTCATGTGACAGCGGGGCAGAGCTGCAGCTGCTGTGCTGTGATGGACCTGATCAGACTGGTGGTGGTCCACAGTCAATCAGTCCCAGATCCTCCACCGTCAGCAGATCCCCCGAAAGCCCCCGCAAATAATACATCGACAAGAAGTTAAGTGGCAAGTTGCACCTTTTCGTCGGCTTATTATTTGCGGATTTTTTTTTATAGCCTATATAACGTCACTGCAACACGTGGCTCTCAGTGCTTGTCGGTGTTGTGTCTATAAATTGTGAAATAACTTTTCCTGGATATAAATATGAGACGTGGTCGATAGGTTTCATTCATTCATCCATGTTTTGGCAGACAATACAAATAACCAATGATAATGAGATTTCCACCGCGCCGAACCAATCATGTGGCTGGAATAGAGCCAGTCAACAGTAACATGTGCATTTGTTTGGGTTGCTGCAGATGTGCACATCAGCTGACACCGCCGGTAAAAGAGAGAGAGAGAGAGAGATAATGAGTGTTGTCTCGGAAAAAAAACAGTGAAGGAGAACTTGGACAAGTGACTGAAAAGACGCGTGGTGCGCAATGGGGACACCAGGCAGCTGGAGCGGACCGTGGTCACGGTGCGGCCGCTCTGCTGCTGCTCACCTCAGTGTGCGACAACTCATTCATGGTTGTCTCTGATTACACTGGTAACAGCCTTCCTATTCACCTCCAATGTAGACGCGACGTGCGCGCTCGTTACCCAAAGCGGCGCGTATCCGCGTGCATTCGGTGCGTGCACGTGTCAGGCAGGTGTCTCCCACGGAGCTCTGCCCCGTTTCTACGGTGAAGGAGAGACGTCGCCTCCGCGATGTAGAATGTGTTCAATTAAAGTGAAACTAACACATTATATAGGCCTATATGTCCATTACACACTGAATGGGATGTTAAATCCCATGTCTTTATTTCTTCAGTTTATTTTAATAGTAATAATTATGACTAACATTCAGTGAAGACCTAAAAATCAGTATCTCCAAAATTGAAATATTGCAATGGTTTTTATTTTTTTTAAGCATTTTTAATATAGAAATGTTGGCCTTCTGAAAACTGTCCATCTATATGCACTCAATACTTGGTTGGGGTTGAACTACTGGAAACTGACTTTTCTGTGATATTGTTAATGGTGAGCCCCCCCCCCCCCCCCCCCCCCCCCCGCCAGACAATTCCTCTCTTTTTTGGTCCTGACCCGTTTGCATCCCTGCATTATAAAGTGAACTTAAACCCTTTTCAAAACCTGGACTCTCTGGATGTAAAAAAGTGAAAAAAAATGTGAATCGATTTTTTCTCCCTCCCCTAGTGTGCATGGTCTGCCTCAACGCTCCCACATAATCTCCAGCAGTCTTGTTGTATAGCGAGTTGCCTAGATTTTATCTTTGGTCTTATAAAATAGCGAGTTCCATCAGAACTCCCTCCATATTAATGAATTTGTTGATGTACATTGTGTCTCACACATGTGGTACCACTCCTCCTCTTGTATTCGGATTTTTAGTTCTGCTTCCCATTGATCTGATGCAGGTTTAAAACCCGGAGCAGCTGATGCACCCGGAGAAGAAGAAGAAGAAGAGATAAATGATGAACACGATGAAGAGGAGGAAGAGGAGGAGGTCGATGCAGCTGAGGAGGAACGGTGGGTCACTCTGCGATAAATGACTTTAGATCCTTTGATTCATAGCGCTGGATTTATTGATCTTTACTTGTTTTATCTGCTCAGGCTGCGTCTGCACGCCCGGTGGCTGGAGAGAGAGAGAGTCGCTCAGGACGAGTTCAGGACGAAGGTGGAGAAGGAGGAAGCTGCTCAGAGGAGGAAGGAGGAGGAGGAGGTAAAGTCCTGTTTGTGTCCGTCTCAGAGAGAAGAACAGCTCAAGAAGCTTCACTTTGATTTAAAACATACAGTTGTGCTCAAAAGTTTACATACCCTGGAGGATTTTGTAACTGTGTACCGTTCATTAAGGAAAACATGAGTGATCAGACAAAACAGTTTTCTCTTATTTTTAATGGAATTCAAATTAAACTGTTGAGACATCCAGAAATAACACAATCATTAGAGCAGTGGTTCTCAACTGGTGGGTCGGGACCCAAAAGTGGGTCGCGGACCCGTTCTGGATGGGTCGCGGACAGCTGGTCAAAAAAGTAAATAATATTTAATGCACATCTGATGTTGGACATGTCTTTTATTTTGAAAAATAACTTATTTTGAAGACACGTGAACACATGCAGTTGTAATGGTCCTCCTCACTTTCTTATTATTTGCTCCATTTACTCTGAATGCAAAGGTATCAGTTTCTTATTAATGTGGCCTGAATGCAGTGAAAATACCTTGTTTTGTTTTGTGGGTCTTTATTTTGTGCAATTTGATATTTATTCACTTTTGTGAACATGCTCTGAATGCAGAGATGCATTAGAAGTCAAATATATCATTTTGTTGGTCTCCATTTTGTGCAGTTTTATATTTTTTAATTCACTTCCGTACATGCAGTTGTCATGGTCCTCCTCAGTTTCATTCATGTGCTCTGAAATGCACTTTGCTCAATAAAGAGCAAATTGAGTTTTTAAAGGCTTTAAAAAAAAATCTTGGTTTGAATTCTATAAAAGTGGGTCACGACTTAATGACCATGGGAAAATGTGGAGCCCAGAGTGAGACTAGTTGAGAACCGCTGGTTTAGATCATCAGAGAGTCTGACCAACAAATGTTTGATGGTACCAGACGAGGGCAAGACACGAAAAAAAAAAGTTGGCGTATCCCTTTAAAAAAGTAAAAAAAAATAAAATTAGGATGTATTATGATGAAAAACAAGTGAATTGAGGAATTCCTGGAATACTTTATGATGAAATGTATTTATTACGAAGATATAGCTTATAATAACTCAGTCGGGTTGTTGTGTATCAGAGTTTCAAACAGATAAATCTTGATGATGTGTTTGTGTTGTTGTTGTTGTTGTTGTTGTTCCAGCGGATGATAAAGGAGGAGTGGGAGGCTCAGCAGAAGAAGGAGCGAGACGAGAAAGAGCAGAAGCAGCAGGAGAAACGAGACAGAGAGGTGAAACGGGCCCCGGGAGGATAGAAACAGAAAGACATATATCCTCTTTACTTCACCAGCAGGAGCTTTTTTACACACACACACACACAGAAGTGAAGATTAAGACGAACAAACATGTTTTTAAAACTTATCATCGGAGCAGTTGGGTGTTTTCTTTTATTGTGAAATGTGTTCTTTGCCTCGTGCATTGTTGTTCTTTTTAAAAACCCTTTCCTTGACTGAGCGGCACAAGCAACCGTCGCCACTCCTTAACCAGAGCTCAGAGCAGCTGCAGCTCTCACAGCCAGGACGTATCTTTTACTCTGTGTGAAGTGAATGAACCCTCTTCTTTTAATTAATTAATAACTGTTGTGTTGTGTTGTTGTGTTGTTTGTGTTGTGTTGTTGTGTTGTGTTGTTGTGTGCCGATGAGTTGATGTGAACGTGGTCTTAACCCACAGAAACAGACACGCTGCCGTTTGTTCAGTCATGTTCACCAGACGTGTCTTTAACCATTTGTAGGAGGCCGTTCAGAAAATGTTGGACGAAGCTGAAAATCAGGTAGAAACAAAAAACACACAAGACACAACATCTCACTGTAGTTTAAAGGGATAGCTCAACATTTTTATGCAAATTGGCCCATTGCCATATTAATCCCTATAGTCATAGCAGTAGGTTCGTTACCTTTAATTGTCGGTGCAAGCTGTTTTTAGAACGGCGGAGCAGAGCCGTGAGCTGCTCAGAGCTACGCTACGGAGGCTCATTATGGGATTTCTTTGGTTTCCCTCATCAAACTCATCAAATACACAATCCAACAACTCCACAACGCTCTGGTGGACAAGTTGTGACCTGCACATTCACCACGCTATGAGATAATAACACAACGTTACCACACAGAGTTGTTTTAGAGGGAAATACATGCAAAACCGCTGATGCACGTTGCCTTCAGGGACAGTTTTTCATCAAGCAGTCTCTGTATTTACCTTTAAATTACTGAGAATTTATTGTAAATTAAATGAGCAACTGCACTTATTAGAAGGGAATGAGATGTTAATGAATGATTTTTAGTGGACTTTGTCATGGAAATGTTTGTAATTTGACTTGTTGATTCAGATAACTGATAATCTTAAATATTAAACTATATGAGATATGCCATGTTTTTGCAATACTTTGTAGTATGCAGAGTTGAGTTTTAGAGGGAAATACAGAGACTACTTGATGAAAAACTGTCCCTGAAGGCAACGCGCATCAGAGGTTTGGCATGAATTTACCTCTAAAACAACTCTGTGTGGTAACGTTGTGTTATTATCTCATAGCGTGGTGATTGTGCAGCTCACAACTTGTCCACCAGAGCGTTGTGGAGTTGTTGGATTGTGTATTTGATGAGTTTGATGATGAGGGAAACCAAGAAATCCCATAATGAGCCTCCGTAGCGTAGCTCTGAGCAGCTCGCGGCTCTGCTCCGCTGTTCTAAAAACAGCTTGCACCGACAATTAAAGGTAACGAACCTACTGCTATGACTATAGGGATTATGGCAATGGGCCAATTTGACAAAATGTTGAACTATCCCTTTAAAGGGATAGTTCAGCTTTTTCAAAGTGGGGTTGTATGAGCTCCAGATGTCCACTACTAAGTATAAAACCTGCAGTAGAAAGGTCTCTCTATCAGTGGTGGAGTGATACAGCGCGTTGTGGAGGAATACTGAGTGAGTTGGTTAGTTCCAGATAAAATTACTGTTTTTCCGACCAGCTGATGCATTGTACATTTTTTACTTTTCTATCGTACTCTTCAACTGGTGTATTATTTATTATTCTGAGACAGGACTTCTCGTAATACGCTGATTGATACGCCGACTGCAGGTATTATAGTTAGTGGGCATTTGTAGCTCATACAATGCCACTTTACGAAAAAGCTGAACTATCCGTTTAAAGACGTTATTATACAGTTGGTGTCTATACTTCTGTTGATGTTGTCAGTTGCAGCTGGATAACGGAGGAGGAGGAGGAGGAGGAGGAAGAGGAGCCTGGATGAATCCTGAGGCTCCGCTGACAGACAAGTCAGAGAACTACGGGACCGAGTGCGACGTCAACAACTGTCCCTTCTTCCTCAAGACCGGAGCATGTCGCTTCGGAGACAGGTGAGGATCTTCCCCTCACAGAGATCATTATTGTTCTTCTTCTTATTATTATTATTATTTGGTATTTACAGATATAAAGAAGACAAAAAGACTCTTAGTGAATCGATCTGTGTTCAGTGGTAAATATGACAAATTGTGTTCAGTTTGTTGCAAGTTCAGACCAGATGTTGAAAGCAGAGGAAAAGAAACAGAACACACACACTCAGTGGTGCCGTCATATTAACACAAGTTTAGTTTGTAGGAAGTGTTAGTTTACTTTTATCAAAGGGACGACAGTTCTGGTAGAATTAAGCAATATTGATTAATATTAATATTGTGATTATACAACTATTACCAACAAAATAAAATGTATCATCAAATATATTAATTTTGATGGACAATTTGCTCTCAAATTTGAAAGGTTTTTTGCGAGTGTGCTTCCCGTTTCCATGGGAATACATGGGGGTCCGACTAATACCTGAAAACACAATCAGTCACGTCAGTAGACTCCTATGTGTAATGGAACCTACTTCACCTCTACAGCAAATAATCCAAACCTTAGTAACGACCTAGCAACAGAAAGGATTTTCTAGTCCCAGATGATGATAATAATAATAATAATAATAATACATTTTATTTGTAAAGCACTTTTCATAAAGTAATCTCAAAGTGCTACAGAAACCAAAAACAAAATAAACAAAAGACTAAGAGAAAAATCAGACACGATTAAAATCAGACACGGTTAAAATCAGCAGAAGAAAGAATAGCTAAAGGAGGAGAAGAAAGTGCAGAAAGAGAATAAAAACATCTAGGAACGACCTAGGAAAGCCTGTCTGAATAGAACAGTTTTAAGCCCTTTTTTAAAGGTAACGACAGACTGGGGTTGTCGTAGGTTTTCAGGGAGGGAGTTCCAGATGTGGGGGGCAGTGGAGCAGAAGGCTCGGTCTCCCATGGTGCGGAGTCGTGTGCGGGGCTGATGGAGGAGGTTGGTACTTTGGGACCGGAGGTTACGGGTGGATGAGTGAGGGGTAAGGAGGTCTTTGAGGTATTGCGGGGCGTTGCTGTAGATGCAAAGGTGGGTGATGAGGGCGATTTTGTATTGGATTCTTGAGGTTATGGGAAGCCAGTGTAGGTTCTGAAGAATGGGGGTGATGTGGTCGTATTTGCGGGTTTTCATCAGAGTTCGGGCAGCACAGTTCTGAATGAATTGAAGTTTCTGAAGGTGTTTGTTGGGTATACCGATGAGCAGGCTGTTACAGTAATCAAGCCTGGAGGAGATCAGGGCGTGGACGAGTTTTTCTGCATCAGAGAAGGTGAGGAATGGGCGGAGTTTAGAAATGTTCTTGATATGGAAAAAGCAGGTTTTGTACAGATGTTTGTTGTGGTTTACAAAGGTAAGTTGTGGGTCCAGCTTCACACCGAGGTTGGTAACTGAGGTAGAGAGGGGGATGTCTTGACCAGAGAAGGAGATGGTGGTTATGGGTGATGACTGATGATGATGAACTCCGAGCTGACGTTCATGTTTTATCACGATCTCGGACTTCCCCGAACTAAATCAATCAACTAACCGCGTCGCCGACACAGCTGATGGGGGAAGCCAAACATTTCCATTACTCCAGATTATTTAAAAGCCCAAAAGTCGCAGAGAGAGAGAGAGAGAGAGAGAGAGAGAGAGAGAGAGAGAGAGAGAAAAACATAGAGGTATCTTCCGTTTTATCCAATGAAATATTCAGCTCCAGGCAATATTTTATTTTCACCGCGGTTACAACTAGTGTCTCTCTGACTGTAACGTTACACATACGGAAGGGAACAAACAGCCTCTCGGTCGGTTAAAACGGGGCAGTTTACAACATATTCACTAAAAAATGGTTATTTAATTGTTCTAAAATTTGAGTTTGGCATCTGACAGGAGAAACTCTCTACAGGAGGTTTGTGATTCATTTTCACGAGTAACATAACGTTTCTAAAAGAATAAAACTAAGAATCCATGGATGGTTACCATGGAGAACGATACAACAACACGACATGGCGGAGTAATATTTTTACTGTAGTGATGGGTCAGGCGTGCTGTCATGCTGATTTGAGCACGTTCTAAATGTCTTGTTGACCAATCGGATTGCTTGGTCGGAACTACTTGTTGTAGAATCAGTCTTCACATCTTTGTTGTTGTTCTTCTTTCTGAGCTGTGACTTGATGAAGCTGCAGCTTGTTTCATTCTGACTCATCAGTGTGTTTTCTCTCTCGTCTCTTTCTTCTCCCTCTCCGTGCGTCCAGATGTTCTAGGAAACACGTCCATCCGTCCTCCAGCCCGACGCTGATGCTCCGCGGGATGTTCCGGACGTTCGGCATGGAGGAGGCGCGGCGCGACGACTACGACATCGACGCCTGTCTGGAGCACAGCGAGGAGGAGCTGCACGAGTCCTTCGTCGACTTCTACCACGACGTGCTGCCCGAGTTCAGGAGCGTCGGCCGAGTCGTTCAGTTCAAGGTCAGAGGTCACGGGGAAGCGCTGGTTTCTGAGTGTGGAGGAGAGTCATGTTGGTTCATGTGAATGTGATGGATCAGAAAACCAACAATCATATAGATTAGAGGTGGGAATCTTTTACTATCTCACGATTCGATTCGATTTGATTCTGATTTTTGGGGCTACGATTCGATTCAAAATGGATTTTCGACTCAAAACGATTTGATTCCTAATGATTTCTGCTTCAGTCTGTCGGTGTGCAAAGGATCCTCATGATCTCCTCCAGTCTGCTTTACAAGACAGAATGACTAACGTGTCTTTTTCACATTTATTGAGCTTTAAACATTTATCCATGCTTAGATGGAATTGTTGAAACTGTTGCATAAAACCAATATCACATATTGCTTAAGTAACTAAATTAAAAGTGCAGTTAAACATGCTGCCAAGGAAATGGAGGCCGACAGCCAGCAGATTTGTTTCATTTTTGTATTTTTTAAATCGATTTTGGGACATTTTATATCGATTCTGAATCGTATTAAATGAGAATTGCGATTCTTATCTGAATCGATTTTTTGGCACACCCCTAATATAGATCATATATGTAGATGATGTCATAAGTGCCAATGTGCAAATATGGACTGTAGCTGTACCTCAGTATAAAGTAGGAATAAATGAATTTACACGTTTGGTTCATTTGTTTCAGATCAGCTGCAACTACGAGCCGCACCTGAGAGGAAACGTTTACGTCCAGTTTGACACGTACGTTCTCACTTTTAACTTTTCCCAGATAAATAAACTGTGCACCACAGTTTGAATACAACTCCTGACTGTGTGTGTGTGTGTGTGTGCAGAGAGGAGCAGTGTAAAGACGCCTTCATCCGGTTCAACGGGCGCTGGTACGCCGGCCGCCAGCTTCACTGTGAGATGTGTCCTGTGACTCGCTGGAAGAACGCCATCTGTGGTGAGGATTATTTTCCCTTTTGATATAACTGCTTGTTGGCTCTTTTTGATTTTTGTCACAATAAACACTTTAAACTGATCGTGGACCCATGGGGTTTTGGACGCGTCACAAAAGAGCTTTTAAGTTCCTCAGCGGCTGCAGCTTGTTGAAAGACAGCCACAACACCAGGCCTCAGTCAGGAGAGTGGGGGCTAATTGTGAATAATATATTTTGTATCTTAGTTAGAGCTCTTATTCTTTTCCCCCTGATCCACAAGACCTCAAAGAACAGCTCTATAGTGTTTAAAAAGAACTTCATAATCATTTTCTGTGTGTTTCCAACAAATGTGAGATTTATTTTCTATTTTTAACTTCCTTTCTCTTTCTGATCATAAATATTTTCTCTACATTCATATGACGCCGCTACAGACTGAATACTCTGAAAGCCCAGGTTGTCCTGAAAAAAAGGACGTTAGTAACTCGATTGTTGCATCGCAGGGCCGAGGTTTTCTAAAGATGAATACACAAAGAGACCAGGAGAAAGAGCCGAAGTTTATTTACCGTCTTCTTGTCGTCTTTGGTTTTCTCTCTCTCTCTCTCTCTCTCTCTCAGGTTTGTTCGACAGACAGAAATGCCCCAAGGGGAAACACTGCAACTTCCTGCACGTTTTCCGAAACCCCGGCAACGAGTTCTGGGAGGCGGACCGGGACTGGCACCTGTCCCCGGACCGCAGCGCGAGGACGCAGAGTCGCAGGGACGGATGGCACTCGGAGCGCCACCGGGAGCGGCCGTGGAGGAGAGAGTCGCCGTGGACGGAGAGATCAGAGAGGTCGGAGAGGACGGAGAGATCGGAGAGATCCCAGTACAGACGGAGGAGCCACAGCCGGGAGAGGAGGGACAGGGAAGACAGAGAGGACAGGGAGGAGAGGAGGGACAGGGAGGAGAGGAGGGACAGGGAGGACCGACGGACGTCCGGCTGGTGGAGACACAGCGAGCGGAGGAAAGACGAGTCGAGGAGCAGGAGCAGAGACAGAGACAACGACAACAACAAGTACAGATAAATATGACACACAGATATATCTCGCAGTCCAATAGAGTCATTATGTCTCATTATGTCACTGTTTAGAGCAAGGCAAAAATTGGATGAACCCAAATTTCCTTCAGTTAAAGGGACAACGAGGAGTTTTGGAAAAGCAAAGTGTTTCCACACTACATTTATGAGCCTCCGCACCGTGAAATTCTTTGACCGGCGCAAGACAGACTCATGTTTTCATTCATCAAGAATTAAAGTCAGAGGTTGGAAGACGATCACATACCGTCGTAGTTCCCACCATAAACGGAGATTCGGCGGCGTTATTCTCATGACTCGCCACGAAACCCAAAGTAAAGAAACTAGGGATGCACATTTTGAATTTTTTTTCTGACTGATAACCGACGCTCGTTAACCGATTATTAACCGTTAACCGATAAGATTAAGATGCTTGCGGCGCACGGCAAAAAAAAAAAAATTAACACTCCAATTTTTATTTTTTTTTTGCCGTTAAATACACACGTGCGCTCCGACAGAGCAGCGCCACATCCACTGAGCTCTGTCTCAGCTGATCGCGCTCTGGAGGTTAGATCGTCCAATGTAGAACTGTTTTTATACAAAGTGCAGCCAAACACCAGGCTGAAGGAGCAGCAGAGCTCCTCTGACAGCTCCTCTGTGGAGCTGCAGGTGAACAGGCTGGAGAGCAGCGACGTCCTCGTCCTCTTTTTTTTTTCTCAGCCTGTTACAGGTGATTCACATCTATGTCCGTGTAGCTACATTTATTGTCTGATCTTCCTTCATGGGGGCTGCTGCACATACTGTCAGTCCTCCTGTGTAACTTTTTGCTGCGAAATATGACTGAAGGCAGTGAACTCTGCACGTGTCGACACGCCCCCATGAGTTGACGACATAAGGAGCTAATAATAATAAAAAAATAACCGATAGTATTAATCGGTCAAAGTTCTTGTTATCGGTTAACAGTTAATCATGTGCATCCCTAAAAGAAACGCTGGTCGGCTCGCCCAGCATTTCCACCACCACTAATAACAAAATAACGATAGAGACAAAACGATATATTTATCTAAAATGGACCTTTAACAAGTGTGGGTAGCGGAGATTCATCTACATTAATATGAGACTTTTTTATAACCAAATAGAAACTCCTCGTTGTCCCTTTAAATCCAGGTTAAAAACATTTCTCTTTTCACGTGCTTATAGCTGAGCTCTTTTAAGAACTTAAAACTTTATCTATTTTCTTTTATTTGCTCTTCCTTTTAACTCAGTTATTTGTGTTTGTTTTTATTCTGTTTTATGCTTCTCTTTAAAAAAAAAAAAAAGTTGTGTCTTTATGTAAAGCACATTGAGTTGCCTTGGTATGAAATGCGCTATATAAATAAAGATGCCTTGCCTTCTTGCTTTGCCTTACAGGAGGAGAAGCGAAGACGGAGAAGGAGAGACGAGAGGACGGTCGAGAAGCACGAGCGCAGAGAGGAGAGGGAGGAAGAAGAGGAGGAGGACGAGGACGAGAGACAGCAGAGAGACGAAGACACAGAGCGACGACGACGACGACCGAGAGGGAAACAGCAACAACAACAACAACTCACACCGGCGCCACAAACACTCCTCCTCCAAGAAGAGCAAGAAGAAGAGCAAGAAGAAGCACAAGAAGAGGAGACACCTGACCGCCGAAGGGACGAGCTCGTCGGACGAGTCGGAGAAGGAGAAGACGGAGGAGAAGAAGGAAGAGAAGGAGAAGACGGAGGAGAAGATGGAGGAGAAGGAGAAGACAGAGGAAAAGATGGAGGACACAGAGAAGGAGAAGACAGAGGAAAAGATGGAGGACACAGAGAAGGAGAAGACGGAGGAAACGGGAAACTGTTCTGCTGCTACGGAGACGATGCTGAAAACCGGCGTCGTGGGTCAAAGTGTCGTCATGGAAACGGCAGCAGGTCAGATGGACACGTTGACATGAGGACGGTTTGACAGCTGCTTCAGTTTGTTTCGTCTTGTTTTGTGTGTTTGAACTCTTGAGAGACAGGAAGTGATAATAAACGTCGTGGACCGGTCGTCTCGTCCGTCTGTACATGTACGTGTAAATATTTAAAGGGATAGTTCAACATTTTTTAGCGAATTCTTCCCATTGCCATAATCCCTATAGTCATAGCAGTAGGTTCGTTACCTTTAATTGTCGGTGCAAGCTGTTTTTAGAACGGCGGAGCAGAGCCGTGAGCTGCTCAGAGCTACGCTACGGAGGCTCATTATGGGATTTCTTGCTTTCCCTCATCAAACTCATCAAATACACAATCCAACAACTCCACAACGCTCTGGTGGACAAGTTGTGAGCTGCACATTCACCACGCTATGAGATAATAACACAACGTTACCACACAGAGTTGTTTTAGAGGGAAATTCATGCAAAACCGATGATGCGTGTTGCCTTCAGGGACAGTTTTTCATCAAGCAGTCTCTGTATTTCCCTCTAAAACAACTCTGTGTGGTAACGTTGTGTTATTATCTCATAGCGTGGTGAATGTGCAGCTCACAACTTGTCCACCAGAGCGTTGTGGAGTTGTTGGATTGTGTATTTGATGAGTTTGAGTCTCCGTAACGTAGCTCTGAGCAGCTCACGGCTCTGCTCCACCGTTCTAAAAATAGCTTGCACCGACAATTAAAGGTAACAAACCTACTGCTATGACTATAGTGATTATGGTAAATGGGGCCAATTTGCCCAACATGTTGAACTATCCCTTTAAACTCTGAGAGACAGGATCCGTCTGTGTGTAAATATTTAAACTCAGTAAAGAAACAGAAACATCAACACGTGTTTGTTTGTTTTCTTTCTTTCTTTAATACATTTATTGTTAATAACTTTCAAATATAAGAAAAAGAAGAAAATGTTGGCAAACGTGTCGGCAGTGTTTAATACAAAAGTAAGAGATTTATTTTTTATTTTTCTGCTTTTTTTTTTTTTTTAGCACAAATCAAAGATGAAGCTTTGTAATAATGAAATATTTTCTGATGGATGATCGATGAAAACACTCGAGTGCAGATAATAAAAAAAACTGGACTGCCTTCGGTTTGGAGCGAGCGTCTGTCTGAGCTCGTTGAGGTGAACGAGCCGACAGACCGAGGAGGAAGATGAGGATGAGGAGGATGATGAAGATGAGGATGATGATGATGTACCTGATATGTGCACTTCTTCATCTTCTACGTTTCCAAACAAACTCAGGATGTCTGTCGTTCACATGGACTGGAATAATTACATAATACTGGTGTAATACTGGTTTATTGTGTATCGCATTCACTTGAAGACTAAAAAAAAACAACTTTTTGTTTTCTGAGTAATTTCAGTTTTTGAGTTTTTTTATTTTCAGTTTTTCTGACTAATTTATTTCCCGACTTAACGTGATAATTTAAAATCCCACGAGAAGTTCCCACCAACCCCTAACCCTCAAAGATTACAGTGAAGCTACTAAACAGCATTGATTGTACTGTATATAATGCAGAGTTTGAGAATGATTTCAAAATAAAGGTAACTTTTCCCAAAACGGATTAAATTGCATACTTTTTACAAGTTTATTTAGATTTTCAAAAGAAAAACCCTCTATTTTTTTTCTTATTTTCACTTTTTTCACTGCAAAATCAGATTGATAATGAAAAGAGACCATGTAGCAAACAGGGAACACCATTTAAATACATAGGCTACATGTTTATGGGGCTTTTATTCTGAAATGCCACCAGATTGCAAACGTTAAACGGTGAAACATGACTTCTCACAGGATTTTAAAGTGTCTTGTTAATTCAGAAAGAATAATTAATAAAAAAAAAAACTAAGAAAACTTTAAATTTCTTCTTTTTTTTCTCCAAGTGAATGCAACACGCTTCTGTAACTGTGGGTGAATAAACTCCACCTACATGTTTATTCATCCTGAATCCCTTTCCCTCCACAGACGCCATAGAGAAGGTACAACACAGTGTTCTTTGGTCAAAGGTTCGTCTTTAAGTGTCAGAGCCAAAGTGTCATCACACAGGAAACAGGGTTTTCTTCTACTACTAACTAACTATAACTACACTGTAAAAACTCAAACTCTTACCAAGAATATTTGTCTCATTTCTAGTTAATTTCTAGTCAAAACAAATCTAATTATACTAAAAATAACAAAGTAGCTTGTTTTTTAGACACTTTTTATGTTTTTCAAGCATATTTTCATTTGAAATAAGTAGAAAAATCTGATAGTGGAGCAAGTTTTTCTTTCTTATTACAAGCACAAAAAACCTGCTTTCACTGGCAGATTTTTCTACTTATTTCAATTGAAAATTTGTTCGAAACAAGTGAAAATGATCTAAAAACAAGTTAATTTCTAGGCGATGAGTCTTATTTTAAGTGGAAAGAGATTAGTTTTGACTAAAATTTAGACATTTTGACAAGAAATAAGACTTATTATATATTCTTGGAAAGATTTAGAGTTTTTACAGTGTATGATCCTACCGTTGGCTCAGACTACGGGAGAAACTGACCTACGATTCGTCTCCAGAAGAGGCCACGACGACGACGACACAAACTCAGTGAGACGAGGAACAAAA
This sequence comes from Trachurus trachurus, assembly GCF_905171665.1. Classification (NCBI taxonomy): domain Eukaryota; kingdom Metazoa; phylum Chordata; class Actinopteri; order Carangiformes; family Carangidae; genus Trachurus; species Trachurus trachurus. The sequence continues at coordinate 3,306,927 of NC_139893.1, read as the reverse complement.
AAAAAAGTGAAATGAACAGAAGAAACAGTTTCACAAACACGACAACGACGACACTGAACGACACAGAGAGAGAAACAGACGTGAAGCCAAAGCAGAAGGAACCGAGGTTTCACCAAACTTTACTCTAAATGTTTACACTGATCGATGGATGGAGAACGGGTTTCTGATTCAATTCCAGTTAATCAGCTGGTTGATTGTAAAAAGTGTCAGTCATTGATTCCTACAGCAGCTGAAGCTTTGTCGTGTTTTTATCAACACATCTGAATCACAGAGCTTTAAAAAGAACATTTTCTCGGTCCAGAAGTTCGTCCTGCTCTCCAGACGGAGTGAATATTAAAGGGATAGTTCGACATTTTGTCAATTAGCCCATTGCCATAATCCCTATAGTCATAGCAGTAGGTTTGTTACCTTTAATTGTCGGTGCAAGCTGTTTTTAGAACGGCGGAGCAGAGCCGTGAGCTGCTCAGAGCTACGCTACGGAGGCTCATGGGATTTCTTGGTTTCCCCTCATCAAACTCATCAAATACACAATCCAACAACTCCACAACGCTCTGGTGGACAAGTTGTGAGCTGCACATTCACCACGCTATGAGATAATAACACAACGTTACCACACAGAGTTGTTTTAGAGGGAAATACAGAGACTGCTTGATGAAAAACTGTCCCTGAAGGCAACGTGCATCAGCTGGTTTTGCATGAATTTCCCTCTAAAACAACTCTGTCTGGTAACGTTGTGTTATTATCTCATAGCGTGGTGAATGTGCAGGTCACAACTTGTCCACCAGAGCGTTGTGGAGTTGTTGGATTGTGTATTTGATGAGTCTGATGAGGGAAACCAAGAAATCCCATAATGAGCCTCCGTAGCGTAGCTCTGAGCAGCTCACGGCTCTGCTCCGCCGTTCTAAAAACAGCTTGCACCGACAATTAAAGCTAACGAACCTACTGCTATGACTATAGGGATTATGGCAATGGGCCAATTTGACAAAATGTTGAACTATCCCTTTAATGGTTTTTAAATTTCTTCTTAATTTGTTCCTGAACTAAACATCGACGGTTCTTTTCCAGTTTTCTATATTTACATCGAACCAACGCTGATGTATTTCGCTGTTTAGCAGCAGCAGAAAGAGCCGGGAGGAGGACACACCGGTGCAGCTGGAGGTTTTTTATTTTATTTTATTTTATTTTATTTTATTTATTTATTTAAAGTGAAGCTGAGTGTCGATTCCTTCAGCTCTGTGACTCGTGACATCGTGTGAAGCTGCAGCAACAAACAAACAGCTGCAGTGAGATGAGTGGATGGTGTCGTGTGTGTGTGTGTGTCGCTACATTGTTCTCTGTGGAGTTTCACCCAGAAGAAGTCGTCGGGGTGTGTGTGTGTGTGTGTGTGTGTGTGTGTGTGTGTGTGTGTGTGTGTGTGTGTGTGTGTGTGTGTGTGTGTGTGTGTGTGTGTGTGTCAGGTGACTCAGTGGGAGGAGCTTGTTACAGGAGGAAACACATTGAAACCACAGTTGGCACCAGACTGACAGGACGTTACAGGAGAGCAGAGTGCAGAGCGATACGGAGAGACAACACACAGACAGACTGACTGACGACACGGACACAGCCACCAGGAGGAGGAGGAGGAGGAGGAGGGAGGAAGATAAGAGACACTGAAGGGTCCAGATCCACATCTGGAGAGCTGCTGAACATCTGGGAGGTTCGTCTATGTCAGCCCAATCTCCTCTAGGACGCTGCGTGGCGCCTCGGCCTCCTGCAGACGGAGAGAAGAGGAAGAAGAAGAGACGTCAGAGTCGGTTCATCTCTGTATTAGGGATGTCACGATAACTTGTTTTCGCAATTAAAGTATAATTACCGTTTTTTACAATCTGGACCTTATTTCTAGCATAAAATACGATAATTTCCTCCCCCAGATAACTTTGGTGTCATTACAAGTGGTTGTGATGAAATGAGCTCCAGCCGAGAGCCGCGTATATCCGTATAATGGAGTCTACAGGGCAGCAGAATGCAGCCTCTAAATAACACATTATCTGCAGAGAAACTCCTTCATTTCACCAATATTTAGTTCTGATAGGCTAGTGCTATTCCCCTCTGAGTCCGGGGTTAGCTGTTATCAACATCCGGGGTCTGTAGGTTGACCTACTGACCTCTGACCTGGATGATGTCATCTCTGAGCTTGTTGCTACCGCTAATGCTACGGTTCGTTTCTGCGTGTTAGGGGTTAGGAAATGATCGGATTTTATGCTAGAAATAAGGTCCAGATTGTAAAAAACGGTAATTATCCTTTAACTGACAGAGGAAATAAATAACCGTGTGTGTGTGTGTGTGTGTGTGTGTGTGTGTGTACCTCCTGCAGCAGGTCGGCCTGCTCGATGGCCTTCAGCACGTTCTTCTTGGACGTTTCCTGAGCTTCTCCTCCCAGCAGGAACTCGTCCAGGATGAAGTAGGCTTTCTCAAAGTTGAAGATGATGTCCAGCTCACACACCTGAGAGGAAACACAGAGAGAGAGAGAGAGAGAGCAGGTCAGAGGAGAAACACACACACACATATACACATATATAATCAATAAACAGGTGTGATGCTTCATGAACTCACGCTGCCAAAGTATTTGTCCAGCAGCTCCACGTATCTGTGGATGATCTCCAGAGTGATGAGCTCGTTGTCCTGGTCCTCCACCGCACAGCAGAAATACAGGCTGGCATATCTACACACACACACACACACACACACACACCAGAGGTCAGAGGTCACCTTCAGGTCTGAACGTCGTCAAGGAAACACAACAGAGAGTGAAGCTGAAAACATCTGGTTCCTGTTTTGGTTCAGTTCACCACAACTACAACAACTTTAGTTGTTAAAGCAGATATCAGTGGAATGTTTTTGTTAATATAAGTCCTAAATAGTCCTATTTTCCGTCAGCAATCACTTACATGAAGTATTTCAGCCTAAACACGAGTCTCTCCGTCACTCTGCTCTGCTGTAACCCGAGGAGAAAATTTTCCTTGTGGGATACAAGTGTTATCCAATGAGGAGAGAGAACGGCATGAAGGGCTGTGTGTGCAGCCAAGGGATGCGCGTGAATGTGGTGACGTAGCACGAGGACCAATTGATGCCTGACAAGGGCGGGGGCTGCTAACTCATGGTGCGTTCAAAGAAACTCGTACTTTGTGTTTTTCCTTCCTGTGAAGTCATACCAGTTCGATCTGGTACGAGTTCACGGGTCGGAAGTTACGAGTGGCCGTTATAGGGAACTTTCACAGACAACAGGATGGTAAAAACACGAGCTACGGGTTACCTGGAACGCTACCAAGTCGTAGTTGTGACTTGAAGCTGTAACTTACGGTTTCAAAAGCCTGCCTTGAACGCAGCATTAGCCGAAACGGCCGTGAAGCTGATATCTGCTTTAAGTACGACGGAGTATTAGGGCCACATAGACAAATAAAAAAAAACACAAACTTCGAGAATTAAGTCGTAAATTTACGACTTTAATCTGGTAATGTTATGACTCTTTTCTTGTAGGAAATGTACGACTTATTCTCATTAATTTACGACTTTATTTTTGTAAATTTGTGACTTTAATCCCGTAAATTTACAACTTTATGCTCGTAATGTTACAGGGTCTCTGCAGGTTTCACCAGCTCAAATTTAAGACTTTTTAAGACCTTTTTAAGACCATCATGGATGAAATTTAAGACCTATCATGACAAATAAAAAACGTACAAAAGAAATGCGGAGTCACAAAACTAGAAATTGATTGCAATATATAAGTTGCGTGTTAGGCTTGTTTTTAGTTGAAAAAAATACATTCAATAAAGCACAATGAAGTGTCGCAGGAGCATCTAAAGTAAACTATTTGGGGGCACAAAAAGAAATTGGGGAGTGAAATTAAAAATGTTTATGTAACACATTATTTATTTAATTCACTGGCAACCAGCAGGCAGATGGCTTTAAGCCTTGAATAATGTTAAGGGTCACACGTGACCCCTTTTTACATTGGAGAACAGTAAAAACACCAACACTTCCCCTTTGGCCTGAAATGTGATGACTTCTAAATGTGACCCAGAATAGACAAACATGGAAATATTTCAACTTCTTTGATCAACAGACACGAGCCACAACCTGTTCTGTATTATGACCAGCACAATATTTGACACATGAAGTAAATAAATTGGCTTTTGGTCACCCCTATATATTATGGTATTAAATAATGCTTGAATAAATGTGAACTACCCTAAATTCCGGACTATTAAGCGCACCTGAATATAAGCCGCACCAGCTAAATTTTAAAAGAAAATAGATTTTGTACATATATAGGCCGCACCTGAATATAAGCCGCAGGTTTTTCATGTTGTAACATGAGACACAGAAAGACGGTACACGGAAGATGTGTGGAACTATACAAGTCCGCTCGCTTTTCCGCTGTTTTGGTTACGCTCCTAGCCATGTGCATTTGTTGACAATGAAGCCATGTGCATTTGTTGACAAGGAAGCCGGCGAAAAATCAATAAATGGAGCGGTGGATAACAACATACGATGTTACGCGTGTGTGTTTGTGTAGTCTTAACCGTCATGAACAAAAGATTATGGGTTACGGAGCGCGTTCGTGTCACGGTGCAGCAGAGACGAGAGCTGGGACACGGTGCAGCGACCAGGTGCTGTAGTGATGTTACAAGGTTGGTTTTCAGCCGTGAGACGCCAGGTGAAGACAGAGAGCCTCCGTTCTCACACGTAACAAGTCATGTAGCGAGTTAAACCATCACAATTACTCCGGAGGCACCAACACGGCATCAACACAGCACCAACAGACAGTAACATGACTGGTTAGAAAATAAAACACTGCACCAAAACGCAAAACTAGTGTCTTCTTCGGCGCATAATCCTTCCCCACATGTCTGTCTCACTTGTGCTTCCTGCTAGAGCGCCCCCCCCCCTCTCCCGGAGGCCGTTGGCCGGTAAAAATCTATAAATTAGCCGCATCGTTGTACAGGCCGCAGGGTTCAAAGCATGAGAAAAAAGTAGCGGCTTATAGTCCGGAAATTACGGTACATCTTTTTATTTAAAAATGCTCGCCCATGCTCGCCCATGGTGGGCATAAGAAAATTTAAGACCTGTCTAAAATTATTTAAGACTTGAACACAATAATTCAACAAAGTTAAGACATTTTAAGGCCTAAAATTTAGATTTTCAAATTTTAGACTTTTTTAGACTTTTTAAGACCCCGCGGATACCCTGTGTTATGACTTTTTTCTCGTATGAAATTTACGACTTTATTCTCGTAAATTTATGACTTAAATTTCGTAATGTTATGACTTTTTTGTCATAGGAAATGTACGACTTTATTCTCGTAAATTTACGACTTTATTCTCGTAATGTTATGATTTTTGTCTCGTAGGAAATGTACGACTTTATTCTCGTAAATTAGTCGTAAATTTACGACTTTATTCTTGTAAATTTACGACTTTATTCGCATAATGTTATGACTTTTTTTCTCGTATGAAATGTACGACTTTATTCTTGTAAATTTACGACTTTATTCTTGTAAATTTACGACTTTATTCTCGTAATGTTATGACTTTTTTTCTCGTATGAAATGTACGACTTTATTCTCGTAAATTTACGACTTTATTCTCGTAATGTTATGACTTTTTTCTCGTAGGAAATGTACGACTTTATTCTCGTTAATTTACGACTTTATTCTCGTAATGTTATGACTTTTTTTCTCGTATGAAATGTACGACTTATTCTCGTTAATTTACGACTTTATTCTCGTAATGTTATGAATTTATTCTCGTTAATTTACGACTTTATTCTCGTAAATGTACGACTTTATTCTCGTAATGTTATGACTTTATTCTCGTTAATTTACAACTTTATTCTCGTTAATTTACGACTTTATTCTCGTAAATGTACGACTTTATTCTTGTAATGTTATGAATTTATTCTCGTTAATTTACAACTTTATTCTCGTAAATTTACGACTTTATTCTCGTAATGTCATGACTGTTTTCTCGTAGGAAATGTACGACTTTATTCTCGTTAATTTACCACTTTATTCTCGTAAATTTACCACTTTATTCTCGTAATGTCATGACTGTTTTCTCATAGGAAATGTACGACTTTATTCTCGTTAATTTACGACTTTATTCTCGTAAATGTACGACTTTATTCTCGTAATGTTATGACTTTATTCTCGTTAATTTACAACTTTATTCTCGTTAATTTACGACTTTATTCTCGTAAATGTACGACTTTATTCTTGTAATGTTATGAATTTATTCTCGTTAATTTACAACTTTATTCTCGTAAATTTACGACTTTATTCTCGTAATGTCATGACTGTTTTCTCGTAGGAAATGTACGACTTTATTCTCGTTAATTTACCACTTTATTCTCGTAAATTTACCACTTTATTCTCGTAATGTCATGACTGTTTTCTCATAGGAAATGTACGACTTTATTCTCGTTAATTTACGACTTTATTCTCGTAATGTCATGACTGTTTTCTCGTAGGAAATGTACGACTTTATTCTCGTTAATTTACGACTTTATTCCCGAAGACTGTCTGTAGGCTGATGATGCACGGGACTGTTGGACACATTTTTATTTATTTCATTTCAGTTCATTATTCAACTAAACCACAACACTGTAACTTCAAACTGATAGAATTTATTCTAAGGAGATTAAATCATATTTTTACATCGTACATGAGACAGAAAACACTTTGTTTGTGGTTGTTTATCATAGTGAACAACATATTTAGATCATCGTAATGTCCTGACTCAGCAGTAATCTGTCCCAGTCTGAGTATTATTGAGTCATTGCTTATATACTGTATATTAATATTTGTGTGGTTGTCGTTGTCCGTGGCTCAGCTCTTGTTGTTACCAGAGCAGTGGGAGGTTCTGGATTCACACGGCAGCAGAAGGAGAGGTGGAGAAAACACCAGAAACCTCAGAGTTGGACTAAATAACCAGTGAATCACTGCTTCTCTATAACCACATCAACAACAACAAACTATCTCAGATAAAGAAGTGATGTAACACACGATCGTCCTCTAAAACATCTGACACCACATTTTGATTTTTTTTATTAAATATTTAACAAAGTTTGATAATAACACAACGTTACCACACAGAGTTGTTTTAGAGGCAAATTCAGCCAGAACTACATTTCAGACACGGCTGCTGGGCGGAGGGATTTCAGAAGAGAAAGTAGTTCAGAGTATTTGCTTCATGTAATAACTATACGTTATTATCTCAAATACACAATCCAACAACTCCACAACGCTCTGGTGGACAAGTTGTGTCCTGCACATTCACCACGCTATATAACCAAATAACCATGTAACATTGTGTAACATTACGACACATGAAGTATCTTCAGTATCTTCTGAAATCCCTCCGCCCAGCAGCCGTGTCTGGAATGTAGTTCCGGCTGCATTTCCCTCTAAAACAACTCTGTGTGGTAACGTTGTGTTATTATCTCATAGCGTGGTGAATGTGCAGGTCACAACTTGTCCACCAGAGCGTTGTGGAGTTGTTGGATTGTGTATTTGATGAGTTTGATGAGTGAAACCAAGAAATCCCATAATGAGCCTCCGTAGCGTAGCTCTGAGCAGCTCACGGCTCTGCTCCACCGTTCTCAAAACAACATGCACCGACAATTAAAGGTGATGAACCTATATGACTATAGGGATTATGGCGAGAGGAGGATCTGAATAAATGTTGAACTGTCCCTTTAAAAACAACAACACACACAGACCTCTTGTAGACGATCTTCAGGTCCCTCCACTCCAGGAAGCTGCACATCTTGGGCTTCCGGGCCAGGATGGTCTGGACCAGGTCCCGGGAAATCTTCTTCCTCTCCTTGTCCGACAGAGGAACGTACCACTTCTGCAGCCGCAGCTTCCCCTGGCGGCTGAACAACAGCATGAACTGCATCTGGGGGGGGGGAGGAGGAGAAGAGGAGGAGGAGGAGGGAGGGGAGGGGGGAAGGAGGAAGGAGAGAAGAGGAGGAGGAGGGGGGGGGGGAGGAGGAGGAAGAAGAGGAAGAGGAGAGAAGAGGAGGAGAGAGGAGGAGAGGGAGGAGGAGGAGGGGGAAGAGGAGGAGGAGGGAGGAGGAGGAGGAGGGGGGAGGAAGAGGAGAGAAGAGGAAGAGGAGGGGGAGGAGGAGGAGAGAGGAGGAAGAAGGGGGGAGGAGGAGGAGAGAGGAGGAGGGGGAAGGGGAGAGGAGGAGGAGGAGGAGGAGGAGAGAAGAGGAAGAGGAGAGAAGATGAGGAGGGGGAAGAGGAGGAGGAGGAGAGAGGAGGGGGGAGAGGAGGAGGAGAGAAGAGAAGAGCAGAGGGAGGAAGAAGAGGAAGAAAAGCAGGAGGAAGAAGAGAGGAGAGAAGAGGAGGGGGAGGAGGAGGAGAGAGGAGGAAGAGGAGAGGAGAGGAGGAGGAGGAGAGAAGAGGAAGAAGAGAGAAGAGGAGAGGAGGAGGAGGGGGAGGAAGAGAGAAGAGGAGGAGGAGGAAGAAGAGGAGGAGGAGGAGAAGAGGAGGAGAAGAGGAGGAGGAGAGAAGAGGAGAAGGAGGAAGAAGAGGAAGAAAAGCAGGAGGAAAAGGAGAAGAAGAGGAGTCAGAGTTGTGATGGTCCAGACTGAGGTCCATATAAATCTAGTTTTATCTCTGGTTCTATCATGTTAAATCTCTGTGATCAGTGAGACTGTGAGTTACCAGAGCAGAGTGAGGATGAAGATGAGGATGATGGAGACTAAAGTGAATCTGAGATGAACTGTTTCCATCATGTCACATTTATTCATCAGACACATTATTTTTTCCCCATAAAAACAAACTTAATCCGATGAATCTGATGAAATTAACAACAACATGAGACGCCCAACAACACACGAACACACAGCCTTACGTTACATTATATAATGTTAATATGACGAGGCCCAGCACGTAGATATTATAACTAGTAGCTTTTTACTTTAATTAAAGTTTAACACCACTAACTAAATGTCCATAACAACACATTAACATGAACAACACGTCTGCTGCTGCTGCTGCTGCTGCGGCGCTGAGCTAACGGTATTAGCTACCGGAGCTAACAGCGGCTACAGCGGCTACCAGCAGTAAACAACGCCCGTTACCTCGCTCTGTCCTCGGCCTCACGGCTCCTCAGCGACTCGGTCTTCTCGGTTCTTTTAGCGGAGAATCAACCAAACACATTCATAAAACCAGACGAGGAGAGCAGATGTTGGCAGATGTTTTATGTGTTTCTCTGCGTTTCTTCTCCCCGGCTGGATGCTAAAGTAGCGGCTACTAGCAGGAGGAGCGGTTACTGACTGGTGAAACATCGATTTAAGAGAGGGGCGCTGTGATTGGCCGCAGCAGCCACAGCGCTGCGCTCTGATTGGCTCAGAGATCCCGTTATCCGTTACGTTGTTTTTCTCAGCTCGCAGCAGCCTCAGCGAATTTCATGTTGCTGAAACTTTGGGTCGTTTTCACTTCCTTCTGCTTTACAGTCAGAGAAGTGACACTGATTGTTATTTTGTTCATGTAGATAACGAAACATTTTATTAGGTTATCTAACCTCTAACCTTTATTCATTGTTTTTTATTTATTCTAGTCTCAGTGCAATAAGCCTGTGCATATTCTCATTTGTCCAGGTCATAGTATCTCAAAGGAGGTTAAATCGAAAGCAACTGGACTTAGTTATTTGTCTAGGAAGACGTTGAGAGGTGAAACGTCTTCCTAGACAAATAACTAAGTCCAATTGCTTTCGATTTAACCTCCTTTGAGATATTCTCAATGCACAAATTTTTACTATTTTATGTCTTGCTGTTGAATGATGTTGTTTATTGTGCAGCTGAGAAACTGAATTTCCTCCGGGATAAATAAAGTATTTATCTATCTATCTGTTAATAATAAAAATATAACAACAAATTAGACAAAGACTCGTTGTTATTTTGTAATTTATCACATGTACAGTGGCATTCAAAGGTCTCTCTCCCCCCCCCTGGTCCAAATGTCTGTTATAGAGGACAGATAAGTTAAAATCTATAGACCCTTTCAGAGAGTATAAACAAATACAGGTGTTACCGAGGATACTAATTAAGGCTCCATTCAATTTAGTGTAGCAGAGCGTTTTCTAATGAGCCACACCTGTCTTTGTTTATACTCTCTGAAAGGGTCTATACAGAGGACTGTAGAATAGAATAGAAAAATATGATAAAGTGCTCCTATCTGTGTTAGACCTTTACCTTTTTACGTAGATATTTAAGTTTATTGTAGAGACCACAATTTATTTATACTACAACCTACGTCTTATAAAACCTTTGAAAATGGTGTATCATCAGCCTGTGCCTGCATGTTGTAGCTATAGTGACGTACTGAGGTGGTTAATGTATAAATCTTGTAGGAAGCCTATAGACTTATGTTAATTTATTCTTCTACAGCACAGTAGAGAGCTATTTTTAGTCAACTATGTGTTTAACATCTTGATACTTTGCATTAAAAACCAAAAACCAAATGAATAAATGAATATATAATGTGGTGCATTTCTATACAGTAAATAAACCAAGGAAGTATTGGCTCCATCACAGCTGCTGCATCTAAACACTGTTCATGTTAAAGCGCTGGTACTGATCATCAAACTATAATGTAACATCTATCTATGATCTATGTTCACATGTTACTTTTTATTTCTGTCTTATATTTTTATGTTTGTTTTATATCGTTTTGTGTTTCTATATTTTGCATATTTTTCAACTTTTAAATTTTTTTTTACCTTGTATGCTACAATGCTACTGTAATACTGTATCTATCTATCTATCTATCTATCTATCTATCTATCTATCTATCTATCTATCTATCTATCTATCTATCTATCTATCTATCTATCTATCTATCTATCTATCTATCTATCTATCTAAATAAACATTCTGATGTCCTGCTCATCTTATTATTTTGATTTATTCATATGACAAATAATGTGTTATATTTGTATATTTATGTAAAACAACTTGAACTTTATTTTTTTATTATTGTTTATTTACAGTAAGAAAAAGAGTAATTCTCTGCAGAGGAGGATGAAGTCCTTCAGCGCCACCTACCGTCCACTAGCAGAACAGCAGGGACATGATGTGTTTTTCACAGACTGGGATGTTCAGTTGAAGCCGAGCAGCGACGCTTCACGTCCTGAGAGAAGAGCTGCTGCAGGAAGGACCGAGTCTGAGTCTGCACAGGAAACACTGGCACCAGGACGCTCCTCTCTCTGTGTACGTGTGCGTGTGTGAGTCTGAGAGACACAGAGAGGCAGCGTGTGTGAGTGTATCTGTGTGTGTCTGTGTTGTTGTCGCTGAGAACAGCTGGATGCTACTCGGCTAACAGGCTGCAGCCGCGGAGCAGAGAGCAGAGAGCCGCAGCCGCGGAGCAGAGAGCCGCGTCTGATCCGCGCCGCAGCGCCGCAGGATGGGACAGTGACGGTAGGAGGAGAGCGGCCGCTGCACCGAGCTGCTGCTGCTGCACCGAGCTGCTGCTGCTGCTGCTGCTGCTGGAGCTGCTGTAATGAGCAGTGGTGGACAGTAACGGAGTACATTTACTTGAGTACTGTAGCTACGTAAGTACATATCCAGAGGATTTGTACTTTATTATTTGAGTATTAGATTTATTTGGTACTTATTACTCTTACTTGAATACATTTACAAGACAAATAGGCTATATTTTTACTTTTACTCGAGTTAATTTCTAGGAAGGCTGAAAAGTAGGCTACCGGTACTCGTTACTTTCAGGTCTTTTTTTTTTTTCTAAAATCCTATTGGACACAAGCTGTGTTTGTCAAAGAAGGAAACCCTAACCCCTAAAAGCAGCACATCAGTGCAGCTGCTTTCAAAGAGTTCATTCTCAGAAACAACAAGCTCCTTAAATTCATTTAGAAAAATATAGTAATTCATTGATATGAAAAATAAGAAATTTACTCTTACTCTTACTTAAAGGGATAGTAGCATTTTTTTTTTAAAGTGGGGTTGTATGATCTACAAATAGCCCCTAAGTACTTTAATTGCAGTAGAAGACTCTCTGCACTCCTCCCGTTAGTAACGCTAGCTATAAAAACTGTGTTTTTCCTGCACTTTGAAGGGCTGGAAAAAATTATATTATAGCGAACAATGGAACTGTGTATTTTTTTTCAGGTAAAACCTCTTTTAGGCCGTGAAAATAGGCCGTTTCTTTGGGTCTGTTCACAACACTGTATGTTGTAAATCTCTGGGCAGGGCTATTATGGGCTGGCGTTGCTAACGGGAGGAGTGCAGAGAGTCTACTGCAATTAAAGTACTTAGGGGCTATTTGTAGATCATACAACCCCACTTTTAAAAAAAAATGATACTATCCCTTTAAAGTAAAATTTAAAATCATGTACTTTTGGATACTTAAGTACCTTTTAAAAGCAAGTACTTTTTTACTCTTACTGGAGTAACATGTCGACTGAGCTACTTTTACTTGTAATGGAGTAAATTTTGACCAGTAGTATTTGTACTCTTACTCAAGTACTGGGGTCGAGTACTCTGTCCATCTCTGCTGTTGTGTAGCTGCCAGGACTGATGCATGTGTGTGTGTGTGTGTGTGTGTGTGTGTGTGTGTGTGTGTGTGTGTGGTGTGTGTGTTGTGTTTGCAGTGATCCTCCAGGATGAGGAGCCGCAGTAACTCCGGCGTGAGGCTGGACGGATATGCCAGGTTGGTCCAGGAAACCATCCTGTGCCACCAGGTGAGAGGAGAGAACAGTTCTGTCAGATTTTATGTTTAAATATGTAAATGAGGCAATATCTGATTAAATATGCGCTAATTTGCATACATTTCCAGAACAGAAATCTGAACAATGGATAAAGCCACTTTCAAAATTCTTGTTTTATTTTGTTGACATATTAGAGTCAGAAGTTTTTCCAGAGGAGGATTCTGGATATCTCTTTTTATCACTCTGTAAATGAGAAAATACTGTCACCAGCCCTAAAAAAAAATCTTTTGCCATGTTTTTAGGAATAAAATGTTGTATAAATCAGGCTGTGAATAATATATCATCAATCCCCTCTGTAAAAACCTTCAGAATATAGAAAGGGATCAAACTGGAAGGTTTGGTGTCTGTAAGTGCTGCTGAAGTGGAGATTTCTAGCTCAGAGTCTGAGTCTGAGAAAACGGCCTTTAAAGACTTGGACTGTAAAATTCCATAGATTGTTAATGTAAATTGTACTTTAACGATTGCGGATACAGAGGAAATGACCATTTTAGGAGAAATCTACGGAAGAAAGAGACAAAATAAAGTTAAAATAACCACCTTAATGTGGATTTTCTACCATTTATTTTGATTTTTCTGAAAGAAGAGGAAGAAAACGAGCCCAAAATCTAAAAATTGAACAACGCATGAAAAAACTGTTTTTGCCTGTAGTGTCTGGCCTTTATATACAATATGATATGATGCAAACTAAAACATCCAAACAAAATCAAGCTTTAATGAAGACTTCTTTATTTTAGTTTAGTTTATATTATTAATGCCTGTATTTTTTCCTGCACATCTTGTATTATTCCATCATAGAAATAATAATCATGCAATGTAGGAAAGTCAGTGTCCTAAAAATACATGAAAATGTTCAGTTTTTTGTTGAGCAACCTGCAGGCACAGGGACTGAGCCACACCAGCAGGAGAAAACTGAGTCACAGCCACCATGAGTTTGCAGCTTCACTCTCTTTAAAGTCAGTTTTTTTGTTGCGAAATGTTTGGGAACTTGCAGATACAGATTCTCTCAGTTGAGAAGAAGCTGCTGTCAGTGAATGTTCTGACTTATTTATTCAAATGAACAAGCAAATGAGTTCAGCTGCAGTGAACTGGTTGGTTGGTTGGTGGTTAAATAAGGAAGATACAACAATACAGAGCTCAGTTAGTTCTATACTGTAGTTATTATATATGTGTTATATTATATTACATCCTCATTAGTTTGTTCTGACAGCTGTTTTTGAGAAGTTCAGCTTTGCAGCACTTGTTGCTCATCGAAGCAGAACAGTAATAGATCAAGAGGGAAAACCACGGGAATGCCTCTTTTAGGAATGTTGACTGACGCTATAAAAGGAAACACAACTCTACTCTACTGTACATGCACCAGAGCTTTGGGGCTTGTGTGTAGTTTTGTGTGTGTTTTGTGTGTGTGTTGTGTTGTGTTGTGTTGTCGGTTGGACACATGCAGACAGATTCAGGTTGAACCAGATCGGAGCCGAGCAGCAGCAGCAGCAGCAGCAGAGATAAACAAGTGTTGGCCAAAGTTCAACCTCAGGAAACTATGCAGCTTTATCTCTCAACGCTCAAGTTCACAGTCGACAGCTGCACAAGTTCAACACCGTGACCCCACAGGGCACGTGGAGAACGTACTGTATATAGGCTGTAGGTTGGGTTTCAACAACAAGGCAGTTCTACAGACTTTAACTTAAAGAACTGAAAGTGAAACCATGTAAACTACTGCAGTATAACATTAAAGGGATAACTTTTTTTTTTTTTTACGTGTCCTGCCTCACTCCCGAGTCCATGACCAGCAGATAGACACCATCCTTTTGACTGTGTGTGTGTGAACAAATGTTTTCATTTTCAAACAGAAACATGAAAAATGAGTTTCAGGAGATTCTTCTCAAACATTAAACTGAACAACGTGAACAAGCTGAAGATGTTTCTGTAAACTCTGGGATGTGATGACCAGCATTTAAATCTGGTGTTTTCACAGACAAAATGATGACTAGATGAAGGAAATGATAATCAGATAAATGACACAATGGACCAGCAGGTTCATTGTTCAGCGGCAGCCACATATAAACATACAACCAGCGACATAGAGAGAACTAATCAAACCCGACTCTCTGGTTCTTCTACAGCAGAAACAGAAAAGTCTCGCTTCCTGTTGCTGCTAAAGGAACAAAGGAAAACAAACCATCTAGCTAGAGGGATGTCACAATGACTTGTTTTCACAATTAATCGCGGTATTAAACGCCACAGTTAATTAATCCTGAAGATTCATAAATACTTTAACAACAAAATACACTTTCTGAAACACATCATGTTGGAACCGTATCGGCAGATCAGCACCAAAGTAAAGGAAGATGCAC
Organism: Trachurus trachurus; assembly: GCF_905171665.1. Lineage (NCBI taxonomy): Eukaryota > Metazoa > Chordata > Actinopteri > Carangiformes > Carangidae > Trachurus > Trachurus trachurus. Next base: position 3,291,809 of record NC_139893.1, on the reverse strand, counting down.
AGATACTGGTCCATTTATCTAACGTAACATTGAACTGGTAGGAATTTAAATGTTAGCATGTCATTTGTAATAATAAAGTTAAACATTTGGGGTAACACTTTATGTGACGCCTATCTCTATAACGCATTATAACCATACTTATAATGAGTTATAATGCAGTTATAACACTGTATAACTATTATAAACACTCATAAATGATCATAATACTTAATAACAATGATCATAACACACTATACAGCATTTTATCTTGACTTATAAGGTCAGGTATTATAATACGTTATAATTGTTAGTAACTCGCTGACAATTCCCACATCAATAATACATTATGAATATAGTTATAATGTGTAGATAGATGTAGATGACAGTTAATGACTTGAATATTTCAAACACTTCCCCTTGGGGATTAATAACTGGTCCTTTTTTAAGAGATACTTAAATATTTTGACTATATTTGATTTTACATATTCATAAATAATGTTCTGGAATTAATTAATGCATAATAATCGTGATAATCGTAATACAGTGATTTTTTCTCTGACAATAATTGTACCAAGAAAATGTATAGGCTAATCATGACATCCCTAACTCTTTACTCCACTACACTGCTCTCACTTGTGTTTTTTTAACCCTGAATATCGTCTGCAGGCTGTTGGGAAACTTTACCTGAGAGAAAAATCCCAGGAATAAAAACCAACACGTTCTGATGATTCTTTTATTCTAATTGTCTTTTATAAAAGATCCGACTGAGTCAATGGACACGGATGTTAAACGTGTGTGTGTGTGTGTGTGTGTGTGTGTGTGTGTGTGTGTGTGTGTGTGTGTGTGTGTGTGTGTGTGTGTGTGTGTGTGTGTAGAACCCGGTGACTGGCCTGCTGCCGGCCAGCGCCCAGAAGACGGACGCGTGGGTCCGGGACAACGTGTACAGCGTGCTGGCGGTGTGGGGGCTGGGCATGGCCTACCGCAAGAACGCAGACCGAGACGAGGACAAGGCCAAGGCCTACGAGCTGGAGCAGGTGTGTTCGTCTCACACACACACACACACACACACACACTGGGTTAAAGGGATAGTTCAACATTTTGGCAAATTGTTCCCATTGCCATAATCCCTATAGTCATAGCAGTAGGTTCGTTACCTTTAATTGTCGGTGCAAGCTGTTTTTAGAGCGGCGGAGCAGAGCCGTGAGCTGCTCAGAGCTACGCTACGGAGGCTCATTATGGGATTTCTTAGGTTTCCCTCATCAAACTCATCAAATACACAATCCAACAACTCCACAACGCTCTGGTGGACAAGTTGTGAGCTGCACATTCACCACGCTATGAGATAATAACACAACGTTACCACACAGAGTTGTTTTAGAGGGAAATTCATGCAAAACCTCTGATGCTCGTTGCCTTCAGGGACAGTTTTTCATCAACAGTCTCTGTATTTCCCTCTAAAACAACTCTGTCTGGTAACGTTGTGTTATTATCTCATAGCGTGGTGAATGTGCAGCTCACAACTTGTCCACCAGAGCGTTGTGGAGTTGTTGGATTGTGTATTTGATGAGTTTGATGAGGGAAACCAAGAAATCCAATAATGAGCCTCCGTAGTGTAGCTCTGAGCAGCTCAAGGCTCTGCTCCGCCGTTCTAAAAACAGCTTGCACCGACAAACCTACTGCTATGACTATAGCGATTATGGCAATGGGCCAATTTGCCAAAATGTTGAACTATCCCTTTAACAGATCGTCAGCATCGTCGTGTCAGAAATTAACTGGAATGCTCAAAATAAAAAGCGAAATATCATTGCAAGTGAACTCATTTGGATTTTTAGCTGTTGAAGTAAAAAAAAAAAAAAAAGAAAAATATGACTTTTGTGACCGAGGAGCAAATCAATAGATTTAATTCCACTTCATTCGTTACTCAGCCACAATGAGTCTTATAATAAACTGCAGTTTGTATTTGTATTTGTAATGATTTATTCACTGCAAAAACTCAAATATCTTACGAGAATATTTGTCTCATTTCTAGTCAAAACAAATCTCATTCTACTTAAAATAAGACTCATCACCTAAAAATTAACTTGTTTTTAGATCATTTTCATTTGTTTCAAGCAGATTTTCACTTGAAATAAGTAGAAAAATCTGCCAGTGAAAGACAGTTTTTCTTTCTTATTACAAGCACAAAACAACTTGCTTTCACAGGCAGATTTTTCTACTTATTTCAAGTGAAAATTAGTTTGAAACAAGTGAAAATGATCTAAAAACAAGTTAATTTTTAGGTGATGAGTGGAAAGAGATTATTTTGACTAGAAATTAGACATTTTGACAAGAAATAAAACAAATATTCTTGGAAAGATTTTGAGTTCTAGCAGTGTTTCCCTAAAGTCAACTGAGTTTAAACAAACACAAGAAGGTCACAGCGCTCGCCGCTCACACATGAACTCTGGAGATGATGGAAATAAAATTAGATTATTGTTGTTTAGTGAGATAAACATAGAAACCATTTGGATCACGTGTTGTTGTACTGACGAGTGGTTTGTGTGTGTCTGCAGAGTGTGGTCAAACTGATGCAGGGCCTTCTCCAGTGCATGATGAGGCAGGTAAGACTAAAAAAAAACATTCTTTAGCTAAGATTTGTAACACTTCTGGATCTGTCAATTTGTACCTTTAATTTTTTTTATGTAAATTGTTTTTTTTTCTTTCTTTCATTAATTCAGTATCTTTCATTTTTCTATGTTAGTTTGTCTTTTTTTCTTTTCTATTTTTTATGTTATGAATTTCTGTATTATCGACCATCGCTGTATTTTTATAAGCCTTTTTTGGCTTCCACCTCTCCTGCACAATGTTTAATTTAGCTATTTTTATTGTTTATGCAGGTTATATAATGTGCAAATAAAAAAAATAAAAATAAAAAGACTCACCTGAGCTCACATTAGAATAATAATAATAATACTAATACTAATTCCTTACATGTTCCTTTGTGTTTGTGTTTGTGTTTGTGCGTGAACACTAACGTCATGTTGTCGTCACAGAAAATCCCATAATCCACTGCTGTGTTTCTGAGAAAGCAGCTGTGTGTGTGTGTGTGTGTGTGTGTGTGTGTGTGTGTGTGTGTGTGTGTGTGTGTGTGTGTGTGTGTGTGTGTGTGTGTGTGTGTTATCTGAGCTGCTGCTGGTTTTTGGCAAACAACATATACAGTAGAGGTGTGTGTGTGTAGGTGTGTGTGTGTGTCCACAGTCGACTGCACGTTGACCTCAGGCCTCAAAGTTTTTTTTTAGAAAAACTAAAGATTACCAACGTGTGTGTGAGAACGGTGGTTGGTTTGAACTTTTCCAACGTGTGGAAACAAAATTAAGAAGCTGAATTTACAGCGACGCGTTGAAACGCTGCAGAAGATTCAATGTTTGATCAGAAACCTTTGTGATGCTTTAAAGGGATAGTTCAACATTTTGGCAAATTGGCCCATTGCCATAATCCCTATAGTCATAGCAGTAGGTTCGTTACCTTTAATTGTCGGTGCAAGCTGTTTTTAGAACGGCGGAGCAGAGCCGTGAGCTGCTCAGAGCTACGCTACGGAGGCTCATGGGATTTCTTCCCTCATCAAACTCATCAAATACACAATCCAACAACTCCACAACGCTCTGGTGGACAAGTTGTGAGCTGCACATTCACCACGCTATGAGATAATAACACAACGTTACCAGACAGAGTTGTTTTAGAGGGAAATTCATGCAAAACCGCTGATGCACGTTGCCTTCAGGGACAGTTTTTCATCAAGCAGTCTCTGTATTTACCCTTATAGCAATGGGCCAATTTGCCAAAATGTTGAACTATCCCTTTAATCACACGAGACAGGATGTGGAGGACAAGTGTCAGTGTGAATGTGAACACAGGTGTTTACTGGGAGTTAATGTTAGTTTTTATATTTTGAAACAATGTTCAGGTGCTAAGCTGAGTCAGAAGTTCAGGTTAAATAATAAAAAAAAAAGATCCTGAAATTGTACATTGAGTTTAAAGTTCACTGAGTTGATTGACAAAACAACAAAGTGATGAGGAACAGACAAAGTAATGAACAGATCGATCAATAATAAAGATTATTGGGACTTACAGCGATCTTGGTTTTCCACCGCCTCTGGTCCATTTTATTGTATTTTCTGTCTTCGTGTGTTTCCAGGTGGAGAAGGTGGAGAAGTTCAAACACACCCAGAGTACCAAGGACTGTTTACACGCCAAATACGACACTCCCACCTGCGCCACGGTCGTCAAGGACGACCAGTGGGGACATCTCCAGGTGGACGCCACCTCCATCTACCTGCTGATGTTGGCTCAGATGACAGCCTCAGGTACACATTATACATTACTGATGCATTGCAGACATAAGTGGAATTAATATACTGTATATATCTAGGACAACTGAGCACAGATTTGTCAACAAGGTGTGAGTGATTAAAAAAAAGATCCTCTACTATGACAAGATGTCTCACTACGAGCTGCTCCAATGATATGAAATGGTTCAGCTTCACTTCCTGTCTCCTAAAGTGGGCATGGTCACCCATCCCCCCACCTTGTGTTGTGAACGTGTGTGTGGATTTATCAAAGTCGTCGGCGGACGAAAGTAAGATATTTATATTTTCTTATAATAACATTAAATATGTACACAGCTAACAGTCATATTTAACATCACGTAAATAAGTAAGCGCGGGTGTTTTTCGTGTCTAAATGTTCAGAAGAGATGTGTCTGGTGATAAAATGAGTCCAATATTTACTTCAGTGACTCTGGAGCGAAAGAATCGACCATAATCTGAGCTCACGTTCAGTTTTCCCATTGGAGTCAATGGACTCAAGACCTGCTGCTGCTGCTGGTCTCCTAAAGGGGGCGGAGTCACAGTCTGCTGGTCTCCTAAAGGGGGCGGAGTCACGGTCTGCCGGTCTCCTAAAGGGGGCGGAGTCACGGTCTGCTGGTCTCCTAAAGGGGGCGGAGCGATGGACTGCTGGTCTCCTAAAGGGGGCGGAGTCACGGTCTGCTCTTCTCCTAAAGGGGGCGGAGTCACGGTCTGCTGGTCTCCTAAAGGGGGCGGAGCGATGGACTGCTGGTCTCCTAAAGGGGGCGGAGTCACGGTCTGCTCTTCTCCTAAAGGGGGCGGAGTCACGGTCTGCTGGTCTCCTAAAAGGGGCGGAGTCACGGTCTGCTCTTCTCCTAAAGGGGGAGGAGTCACGGTCTGCTGGTCTCCTAAAAGGGGCGGAGTCACGGTCTGCTCTTCTCCTAAAGGGGGAGGAGTCACGGTCTGCTGGTCTCCTAAAGGGGGCGGAGTCACTGTCTTCTGGTCTCCTAAAGGGGGCGGAGTCACGGTCTTCTGGTCTCATAAAGGGGGAGGAGTCACGGTCTTCTGGTCTCCTAAAGGGGGCGGAGTGATGGAGAAACCCACGGGACACTGAGACAGGAAACTGACTCAAAACATATTTGATTCAGATAAGAGCGCGTCCAGGTTTTTTTAAACAGACCGCGGTGTAAATCACTGATTCACTGATGAAGAAGCTGAAAAGCTACGCGCTGCAGCAAACTGTTCCCTGAGCGAGCAGCTGCTCCTGCTGGAAGCGGTGGTTAAATATTTGCCTCTGCTTTCATAAAACTTCGACCAGGATAACTAGAAGATCTCGGCTGAATCTTGGTTTTGTGTAGAGATGCACAAAGATACAATACCCGGATCGGATATCAGCTCCGATATTGACTAATTAGCTGGATCGGATATCGGATGAATGAGGCAGATCCAGTCATTTCTTTTTTATTTATATCATACACAGCAATACAGTTACAGCGATCTAGTGTTATTTATTTATTTTTGCTGCTAATGTACACTTTGTTATTTGTTAATAAATAATGTTAAAGCAGAAGTAAGCAATCCGGTCGTTTTGGCTAATGCTGCGTTCCAGGGAGGCTTTTGAAACCGTATATTACAGCTTCAAGTCACAACTTACGACTTTGTAGCGTTCCAGGCAACCCACTCGTGTTTCTCCGACCTGTTTTACCTGTGAAAGTCACTATAACGGCCACTCGTAACTTCCGACCCGTGAACTCGTACCAGATCGAACTGGTACGAGTTCACAGGTCGGAAAAACACGAGTTACGGGCTGCCTTGAACGCACCATAACGTCTTGTCAGCCGATGGAGTTAGCAGTCCCCGCCCTCGTCATGGATCTATTGGTCCTCGTCCCTACGTCACCACATTCACGCGCATCCCTTGGCTGCACACACAGAGAGGACTGCCCCTTTATGCCGTTCTCTCTCCTCATTGGATAAAGGTTGTAGGATACAATAAAAGTTTTCTCCTCGGCTCAGAGCAGAGCAGAGTGACTGACAGACCCGTGTTTCAGACCAAACACTCTATAGAAGTGATTGCTGTCGGAAGATAGAACTATTTAAGACTTATATTAACACAAAAATATCGCTTACTTCTGCTTTAAGTATATTTATATCTGTGTTAAAGCAGATATCAGTGGAATGTTTTTGTTAATATAAGTCCTAAATAGTCCTATTTTCCGTCAGCAATCACTTACATGAAGTATTTCAGCCTAAACACGAGTCTCTCCGTCACTCTGCTCTGCTGTAACCCGAGGAGAAAATTTTCCTTGTGGGATACAAGTGTTATCCAATGAGGAGAGAGAACGGCATGAAGGGCTGTGTGTGCAGCCAAGGGATGCGCGTGAATGTGGTGACGTAGCACGAGGACCAATTGATGCCTGACAAGGGCGGGGGCTGCTAACTCATGGTGCGTTCAAAGAAACTCGTACTTTGTGTTTTTCCTTCCTGTGAAGTCATACCAGTTCGATCTGGTACGAGTTCACGGGTCGGAAGTTACGAGTGGCCGTTATAGGGAACTTTCACAGACAACAGGATGGTAAAAACACGAGCTACGGGTTACCTGGAACGCTACCAAGTCGTAGTTGTGACTTGAAGCTGTAACTTACGGTTTCAAAAGCCTGCCTTGAACGCAGCATTAGCCGAAACGGCCGTGAAGCTGATATCTGCTTTAATTTGTTACCTTTTTTTTAACAAGGCTAAATGTTTATGTCAAGCCTGATGCCTTCACTCATATGGCGAGGTATATGGTTCATTCATTCAACAGTAGTATCGGATCGGTATCGGGTATCGACCGATACGCTCAGCCCAGGTATCAGTATCGGATTGGATCGTAAAAAACTGGATCAGTGGATCTCTATTTTTGTGCAACAGTCAGAACACAACAGACGACACTGAGCATGAGTAGTTGGTTGATGTGTGTGTGTGTGTGTGTGTGTGTGTGTGTGTGTGTGTGTGTATGTGTGGTCGTCCTGCAGGTCTGCGCATCATCTCCAACCTGGATGAGGTGACCTTCATCCAGAACCTGGTCTTCTACATCGAAGCGGCCTACAAAGTGGCGGTGAGTGAGTGATCTGGTTCTGCTGCGTCCATTCACATTCAAACTGTTTAGAAATGATGTCATCATGACCTTTCTCCTCCTGCAGGATTATGGGATGTGGGAGCGAGGTGACAAGACGAACCAGGGCATCCCCGAGCTCAACGGCAGCTCCGTGGGAATGGCCAAGGTACAGGAGCCAAACCCAATTGGACAGAAATAGAAACGGCCTTTTTAACTGCATTATTTTGTAGGGGAGACTGGGGACAGTTGCAACACTTTTTACATTTTTCTCAGTTACTTAGAGACTATTTGGACTAGGCTCACCAAACTTTTATAGATTAAACATACATTTGTCAGCTAATTAGTCATACCATTTAAAGATGGTTACATATGACACATCAATCACAATATTCATTTGAATGGAAGAATCCAGACATTGCAACTGACCCCAAACGTGGGGACGGTTGCAGCATATTAAATATACATGAAATTTCACTAGTTAACTTTTTATTTTTGTCACAATAAGCAAAGTATTCCTAAAATATGCATTGTCTTACAATAATACTATAATATTATTTAGTTATTTAGTAATATTTATCAGAGAACAGTTGGAGTTTTGTTTTGCGTAGAACATAGCCCTTGAGTCAATGCGCAGAGGTTCACAGTGGTAATAAAACTCAATAGCTCAGTGTGAGACAAGAAGAATGGAACTATTTGCAATACAAGAAACTTTTATAAACATGTACTCTACTTTTGGATGATTTATTCACTGTATGACATCAAATAAATGTACTTTTCTCTAATTTTCATAGGAAAATATGTGGCTACGTCTGTCCCATAGAATAAGATACAACTACAAATTGCATATTTCATTATAGGAAGTTATCTGGAGAATTATTTTGAAATCTTAGTCTCTCATGGTTTAATATAATTGGCTGTTCTGTTCATCATGAGGGGAAAAAAAGATATATTGTGCCTATTTTAAGCTAAAAATGTTTCATTTTATACATTTGCATTTGCATGGTGCTTCCATATTCAAATGGCAATTGTTGCAACCGTCCCCACCCTGTCAGCCATGACAAAACATAATGTACTAGGCAAGGCAAGGCAAGGCAATTTTATTTGTATAGCCCGTTTTTACAAACAGTTTGTCTCAAAGGGCTTTACATGGCATCATAACAACATCCTCTGCCCTTAGACCCTCACATCGACTGAGGAAAAACTCCATGGAAAACCCTTTTAACAGGGAAAAATCGGAGAAACCTCAGGGTGAGCCGGTCAGCTCGATGGGAGGACTGGGTGGCAGACTCGTCCATAGGAAGGGAGGGGAGGCCGGTCTAACGGCAGGGGAAAGGGCGGGAGGGGGGGCGATGCAGGCGGCGGCTGGTGCAGAGAGATGAAGCTCCGGTGGATCTGTGGAAACACAGAGAGAGTGCGGGACACCAAGGCCAAACTACAAAGTACAACAGAAAATGACAGTTCAAAAATATACTGAGGAGAGGAGAGGAGAGGAGAGGAGAGGGGAGGAGAGGGAAGGAGAGGAGAGGGGAGGAGAGGGAAGGAGAGGAGAGGAGAGGAGAGGGAAGGAGAGGAGAGGAGAGGAAAGGAGAGGGCTCTGTGTAACCAGATGTGTCCCCAGCAGTCTAAGCCTATAGCAGCGTAGCTATAAAATGGTTCAGAGCTACCTGAACCAGCCCTAACTAAAAGCCCTGTCATAAAGGAAGGTCTTAAGTCTGGACTTAAATGTAGTTAGAGTGTCTGCCTCTTTGACCCATGGAGAGAGCTGGTTCCACAGTAAAGGACCTGCGTTCTGGGAGCGGAGTGCTCTGGTAGGACAGTAACGAATGATTAGTTCTTTCAGATAGGTTGGAGCTTTATCATTAAGAGCCTTATAAGTCAGCAGAAGGATTTTGAAGTCTATTCTAAATCCTACAGGAAGCCAGTGGAGAGAAGCTAAGGTGGGAGAAATGTGCTAGACACAATGACACTGACACATGCTAACCATGTCATTTGATAGTCAACAAAACAGTGATTCAAACTAGGTATGTTTGGATTAATTCATACAAAAGGTCAGGACAGTATGACAAAAATACAGCTCATGAAAAAAGCTACTTTCATACCCTTAAAACAACTTTGTCTCAGTACAAGCAGGAGCAGATGCTGAATATGTCTTTTCTATTCTTGGTGGGTAGAGGGTCTAACTGTGAATGTGCAGTGTGAGTGTCATCACTCTAGCATGTTTCTGATTGGAGAAATAAGGCTTGTTGCAACCGTCCCTTGTTGCAACTGTCCCCAGTCTCCCTATTTGTTAACAGTGCAGAGGGAAAATGTGTGATTTCATAAGTCGCTGTACCCTGAACATTCAACACCATCTTCCTGTGCGATATTTCACAATAAAAGCCCAAAGCCTCGTGTTGAGTTTGCAGTAACGGCGTAATGCAGTAAATTTAAAAAAACTATGTGAGTGAATCAAAAACATCAATGTGGCTTCTTATTAAAATATGACCAATTAAAACACATGGGACTGGGAATAATGCTTGAGCTTAGTTTAGCCTCTGCAGTTTAGGGAATATCGATGGCTCTGCTCACTTTTTTAGTCAAATGATAAATGTCTGTAAAAGTCATTTTATCGTTAAGTCCCCTTTGCAATTACACTTGGCTCATCTCAGCCACTGAAGCTGCAAAACTGTTTTTTTTTTTTTTTCCCCTTCTCTCCTTTGGTGAGGGGAGGGGGGAGGAGGGAGGGACGAGACAACCGCATAAGTGATGCTGATTGGTTGAGGCAGAGTAAGGTTTCATGCTAAGCCAATCAGAGGCAGTGTTCAGTTTGTACACAAACCACACACGCACGACGCAGTTTAGCCTCACACACACAAACTAGCAGAGGGAAGCTGCCGACTCGAGTTCGGAGGGAAAGTTGGCGTTTTCAAAGTGGAAGTACAGACAGACACTACTTTAATCTCCTTGAGGTAAAAGACAAGAACACACATGTGAGGTATAGCTACATTATGTCCCGGTGGCCGGGGTCTGAGCTGCGTTCATGTTCCTACTTTAAAACTCTCCAGTCAGTGACCTGGTGGCGGCTGTTTTGGCCGTCGGCATTTCAGCCACGCAGCGACCGTCCACGGCTTAGTGGTGTTTTATTCTAGGGGTCGGTGGTGTTTTATTCTAGGGTCGGTGGTGGCTGTGAGGCAGCAGCGGCACCACGGTGAGGGGAGAGGGGGGGGCAGCTTCTGCTCACCTGACTCTGTGCAGCTTCTTCATTAAATCCAAACAGTCCGACACAGCGACGCACTGCTCCTCTTTGACTCTAAAGTCTCTGTAGCTCATCAGCCCGGAACTCGCCGTCAGGGACCCAGAGCAGCTACAGCGCAGCGTTGTGACCTCAACCATGGTTGATGAGAGTAGAAATGTTGTTTTTGTAGTGAAAATGGGCGGGCTCGTGAAGACGCGAATTTACGCAAAATGGTCACGAGTCAAAACGAGCGTTAACTCGCGTATCTCGCGTTTGGTTGCGCGTAAAAGCTCGCGCGAAAAAAAAGCGTTCCTCGTGTTTGTGTGAAACACGATGAAATAGACGAAGACGCGAGGGTCCCGTCGCCATAAAAGAATCGCGTGTATTGCGTCGCAAAAACAAAAAGTCGCGTCTACCGCGTCTCGCGCCTAATCGCGTCTTTGCGTCACGGCCTTTTACACCGCGGACGTAAGGAATAAACGGTGACGGTGTGTATGGCGAGTGGATAGTGCCACGGTTACCCAGCCAAAGGAGACTGTCGTGTGGAATTGACGTCTGAACTACGTCGCCTCACCTACGTGTTGATAAGTACGTCGCCTCACCTACGCCGCCGCCCCCACCCCCCATCCCTCCTCCCCACCACACACACACACACACCTGCAGTTTGTAAAAAGTAGCTACTACTGCCTAAGCTGCACAAAGCACCGTCAGTGCATATAAAACACAGCTTAGGCCTAAGAAAAACAAAAAGTGAATCCAATATTGAAAGACTGGAATTCACTCAATTGGGGAAAGTGACGACGAGGGGATCGACGTAGCCTACTTTTTTTTCTTCCAACTTTATTGAACAACAGACAATTCAGACATTCCAGCTCACGTGTCAGTGCAATAGCTAGATTTACACATGACAGCATAAGAGTTAACTAAAGAGAGAACAATAGAATTAACAATAATAATAAAAAAAAAACATTTCTTGGTGACAGAGCTTGTAATCAATAATGTTCTTGTTATGATGTTTAAGTTCTATGATTTCCGACTGACTGGGCAGGTTGGATGAGAAACTGAGGGGCCGGGGTGAGTGTGAGGAAGACACAGTCCTGTGTGTGGGGGGGTAAGTGAGGGGGAGCAGAGAAAGAAGTGAGCTGTCAGATAAGTTTGTGTTCCCATGAGAATTGTAATTATAATAAGTGTGCGATTTGTGGGAAAAAAAAAAGGGGGGGACTCGTTGGGGCATCTCCAGGTTGTGGACCTGTAGTTTATATCTACAGTCACATCACAGTATGTAGCCTATAGACAGGCATCTATATGGGACGTTTTTAGCTATTTACTTTAAAACAAATGAGCTCAGCAAAGATGGGAAATAATATCTAATCATAATTAATTCGAGAATGGACGAGAATTAATGCACACGTCTGGCCGCAATAGCGGATCAGATCGGACCAGGTCAGGTCTTTAAGAACTGTAGCAGGAATTAAGCACTTGAGAGGTTTTGTTCATTCACTAGAACTTGTAGAAAACAGACCCGGCTTCTAACAGAGACCGGCTTTTATTTGCTCAAACCTGGAGACAGACCTGACCCAGTGCAACCGGCATCTCAGGCTCGCCTTTTTTTTTCTTCTTTTTGAGAATTTACAGTAAGCTACGGTGGTCTGGGAGACGCTGTGCGCTACTGTAGGGGGATGAAAAGGCTCGTGGTTCAAATGATGTAGACTTGATCTAAAGAAGCTCTGTCTGACCAGAGGGGGGGGCAACGAAAAAAGAGGGGGGGGGGGGTTACAATAGCCTATCCTCCAGTCTTTTAGCAGAGCTTCATTAAAAAAAAAGAAAAAAAAAAAAAAGAAGCGCTGGTCACGGTGGAGCTGAGAAGAGCGAGTTGCACTGCTGCAGATGATCAGCTGACATGTGGTCAAGACACAGACTTGTCCAGGACTTCAAACTCAGAGCTTTCTGTCTTCAGAATGTCCTGACCTGTCCCTGGACATCACACAGGGACAAATCACTTTATGCTGTGATTTAAGTAGGCTTTATACAGTAATCATCGTAATAGTGTAGGCTACTGGCCTAAATATGCTCAAATATGCTTAATTTCGATTAATTAGCCTAATTACAAAGCCTCTAATTAATTAGATTAAATCGAGTCCAGGCCCTATAATATTGTTATAATTATAATTCCTACTGAAGACGGCGTAGTAGCGACGACGTGTGTTTCACACGTCAATGGTGGCGACGTGAGTTTCACACGTCATTTCACACGTCTGTGGTGACGACGTACTTAGTTCAGACGTCCAGAGCAGGCGTAAATTTGTTGGTAATTCTAACATACGCCGTCGTCACGTCGCCGCCGTCACACGTTCCTTCAGTGCACTCGCCGTGACGTCGCCGCCGGTCTCTCATCTGCTGTCCCGTCCACTCCCATTCAAAAATCCACACGTTCAGACGGCGACGGGAGGGGAGGTTGCTCCTTCTCCTTCTCCTGGTAATCCTTGATTTGGCACAATCCACTCGCCATAGGTGTGAACGAACAACATAGAACAGGACCAGACGTGGCGTTGTTTCCTCTTTTCACCTACAGCTCCACTCTCCCTTACTTACACTAACTACTGTTATTGTTGAGGCCAGATAATTGTGGGAAATGTAATAATTTCACTTAATGTGGCCATGAATTAATTAATTTCGATGTTTCGCCTGTTATTGTTGCCCAAACGCAAATCTTGAATAGGTCTCCGCTGTTTTCACATTTAAAAAGGTCTTTGTTGTCTTTGTACAGAGACAATATGAGATTTGCTTGTAGCCACAGCACTTAAAAAACCCACTGTAACCTATTTTCATACGCACACCAGCCTCGCTTTCAATAAAACACACACTCGCATTCCATAATTGCGATCAGTGAAATATATGAAAACAATAAAATACAATTTAAAAATGAGAGAAAAAAAATCCAAATTCTTCGACATATTTAAACTTAAAAAAAAGAAAGAAAAAGTAACGCAATAGTTACTTTCCCTGGTAACTAGTTACTATTATAGTGAAGTAGTGGAGTTACTAACTCAGTTACTTTTTGGGAGAAGTAATTAGTAACTATAACTAATTACTTTTTAAAAGTAACGTTCCCAACACTGTATATAAATATATATGTATGAGTCAGTGACGTCGGCAACCCAATGTCAAGAGGTGTAACCACTATTTTTTCCATCAAAATTTGGAATAAATCTCGATTCAAATGTGAAATAAATGTTAATTTATACTTTTGCAATGCAACACTGTTTTTTGTTTGTTTGTTTTTTTTAACTTAATTTCTTGCATTATTTAGAAAAAAAAGCTGTGTCCTGCTCAGTGTTGCAAAAATGCATTAAACTTCAAGTATAGAAATACATTAAAAAAGTCTATTTAAAGTCTATGTAATGTTTTCAGAATAAAGTATAGTTTTTATAACTACACTTAAATCCACTGTAGGTAGGTGGATCAAATATTTAACATTCATCATTCTTTTTGTGGTTATAACATTTGAAATTTTCAGGGGCATTCAGTCTTACTTTTGTTTAAAAAAAAAAAAAGTTGAAATGTAATTTCAAATGACATGAATCCAACATGAATGCAAAATGTACTTTATAACAAATCTGATGCATGCTTTTTAATGTATTTATTTCCATTTATTTGAAAAACATAAATGTGTCACTGACCTATATGGTTGTGGTTGTGTGTTTTCAGGCAGCTCTGGAGGCCATCGATGAGCTGGACCTGTTTGGAGCTCATGGAGGTCCCAAGTCAGTCATCCACGTTCTGCCTGATGAGGTGGAGCACTGTCAGGTACCAGAGACTTTCTTTCTGTCTTTCTTTCTTTCTTTCTTTCTTTCTTTCTTTACACTCCTCCTTTTCCCTGCCTCCCTTATTGTTTATTATTAAGGATTCCCACTGCTAGTTTTACTGGGGTCCACATTTAAAAACATACATACAATACAATACAATACAAATTTATTTATTAAGAACGTTTAAAAATACAACCCTAGTTGTCCAAAGTGCTGTACAATAAAACACACAAGCAAAACTAGTAACAATAAAACTAAATGGGATACAGGTAATATAGCTACAGTAAAACATGCAATAAAACAATAAAACAAAGGTGAAGACGTATAAAACTAAACTAAAATGCCAAGGAAAAGAGATGAGTTGAGAGACTTAAAGGGACAACGAGGAGTTTTGGAAAAGCAAAGTGTTTTCACACTACATTTATGAGCCTCCGCGCACCGTGAAATTCTTTGACCGGCGCAAGACAGACTCATGTTTTCATTCATCAAGAATTAAAGTCAGAGGTTGGAGGACGATCACATACCGTCGTAGTTCCCACCATAAACGGAGATTCTGCGGCGTTATTCTCATGACTCGCCACGAAACCGAAAGTAAAGAAACGCTGGTCGGCTCGCCCAGCATTTCCACCACCACTAATAATAACGAAATAACTATAGAGACAAAACCATAGATTTATCTAAAAAGGGCCAATTAACAAGTGTGTGTAGCGTAGATTCATCCACATTAACGTGAGACTTTTTTTATAACCAAATAGAAACTCCTCGTTGTCCCTTTAAAGTGCTCGAGTGTTTGTGCAGTCCTAATATGCAGAGGTAGGCTGTTGCACAATGAATAAGACAATAAGACAAGTCAACAAAAACTTACACTAAACCTTACAATACATTATAAATCATCATCCTAAATCAAAAAACATACATAACATAAGACAACATAAACCTACTCAGTCACCACGCTAAAGTGAGGTATTGTTCTGTTATTTCTTTGTGAGTTTAGTTTTGGTCAGCGGTAAAGAATCTGTTCTCAGTTGTGAGCTTCAGTTCACAGTGTGTGTGTGTGTGTGTGTGTGTGTGTGTGTGTGTGTGTGTGTGTGTGTGTGTGTGTGTGTGGTTTCCTTCAGTCCATCCTGTGCTCCATGTTGCCGAGAGCCTCCACCTCCAAGGAGATCGACGCCGGGCTGCTCTCCGTCATCTCCTTCCCTGCATTCGCCGTGGAGGACGCCGACCTGGTGGCCATCACCAAGTCAGAGATCATCAACAAGCTGCAGGTAGAGGAGAGGCTCTTTGTTTTAAAGGGATAGTTCAACATTTTGGCAAATTGGCCCATTGCCATAATCCCTATAGTCATAGCAGTAGGTTTGTTACCTTTAATTGTCTGTGCAAGCTGTTTTTAGAACGGCGGAGCAGAGCCGTGAGCTGCTCAGAGCTACGCTACGGAGGCTCATTATGGGATTTCTTGGTTTCCCTCATCAAACTCATCAAATACACAATCCAACAACTCCCAAAACGCTCTGGTGGACAAGTTGTGACCTGCACATTCACCACGCTATGAGATAATAACACAACATTACGAGACAGAGTTGTTTTAGAGGGAAATTCAGAGACTGTTGATGAAAAACTGTCCCTGAAGGCAACGTGCATCAGAGATAGATAGATAGATAGATAGATAGATAGATAGATAGATAGATAGATAGATAGATAGATAGACAGACAGACAGATAGATAAATACTTTATTTATCCCGAAGGAAATTGAGTTTCTCAGCTGCACAATAAACATCATCATTCAACAGCAAGACATAAAATTTGATGAGGGAAACCAAGAAATCCCATAATGAGCCTCCGTAGCGTAGCTCTGAGCAGCTCACGGCTCTGCTCCGCCGTTCTAAAAACAGCTTGCACCGACAATTAAAGGTAACGAACCTACTGCTATGACTATAGGGGTTATGGCAATGGGCCAATTTGCCAAAATGTTGAACTATCCCTGTAAATGATTCTGAACTGAAATAAAAAGGTTTTTATTTTCCTCCTGTACATACAGTACGTGTAAGTCAGTCGTTGTGATGATTTCAGGGTCGCTACGGCTGCTGCCGCTTCATCAGGGACGGATACCACTGTCCTAAAGAGGTCAGATGTCGAACACACACACTGTTGTTGTGATTGAATGATGAATACTGTGAGCTGGAGGTTGAAGGTGACGGCTGTCGTCCCGTTAGGACCCGTCGCGGCTGCACTACGACCCGGCGGAGCTCAAACTGTTTGAGAACATCGAGAGTGAGTGGCCCGTGTTCTGGACTTACCTCATCCTGGACGGGATCTTCGCCCAAGACCAAGTGCAGGTAACGAAACTAGACGTCGTGCACTGAGTCGTTGTGCTGCAGGCGTGATGTTGACCTGAGTGTGTGTGTGTGTGTGTGTGTGCGCAGGTGCAGGAGTACCGCGAGGCGCTGGAGGGCGTTCTGATCCGAGGGAAGAACGGCATCAAACTGGTGCCTGAACTTTACTCTGTACCACAGGACAAGGTAACACACACACACACACACACACACACACACACACACACACACACACACACACACACACACACACACACACACACACACACACACACACACACACTCCCTCTGTTCCAGCTGTGCTCTGGTCTGTGAACTCTCCTGGACCTGTTGTCCAGCTTCTGCTCTCACTGCTTTAACATTTACATTTTAATTGATCAACTTGTTTTTGCTCTGTCTAAGGTTTAAAGAGGAACTCTGCAAGAGTTTTACCTTAATTAACCAGCAGCTCCAGAGTCCTAGTTCTGGTTAAATCAATGACTTGTAACTAGTTCCAGGGAGAATGGAGCGTCTCTTGGCTGAAAACCAACCTTGTAAGATCAGAGCCTCCGACCCGGTGTCTTATATCTTGTCTCATTAGAAACATGGACTGCTTTAAAAATCATAATCTCTTGTTAATGTTACCCACCCTGAAAACAGAAACACATGGAAGCTGTAGGGGAGCTCTGTAGACCTGCACACTTCCCCTTTAAACCCTGCAATATAAGACATAAGACTATTTATTGAGCCCACACATGGGAAATGTAGGTCAACAGGTAAACAAGGTAAAAAAAAAAATGCAATTTAAAAAAAGAGAGAGACATTCTGCACAGTTTGTGTACAAAGAATATGAGGCTTTATATAAACTAGAATAATATTCATATACACAGTATTGCACAGTTGGGGAGAGGGGTGTTTCCTGACAGTAATAAATAGATGAATAAAATACAGGTGAACTGTATAAATACAACCTGGGTAGTGGAGTAAAAAATACATGACTAGTAGGGCTGCAGCTAACGATTGTTTTTATTATTGATTAATCCATTGATTATTTAAATGATTAATGATTAGTTGTTTGGTCAATAAAATGTTAAAAAATGTATAAAATCATCAATCAGTGTTTCTCAAACCACCAGATGACCTACTCAAATGTCTTGTTTTGTCCACAAACCAAAGAGAAACTCAGTTTATTGTCATAAAGGAACAAAGAAACCAGAAATATTCACATTTAAGAAGCTGGAATCAGAGAATTTGGACTTTTTTTCTTTAAAAACGACTCAAACAGATTATTAGATTATCAGAATAGTTGAAGATGAATTTAATAATTGATTATTGTTTGATTAATTGCAGCAGCTCTAATGACTAGTGCAAACTATGTCATATGAACAGTGCAAGGTAATGTCTGTCTGTACTGTGCAGGCCTGAGTCAGGAAACATGAACCAGAAGAACATGTTGTTGTGTTGTTGTTGTGTTGCTGCAGGTGGAGGAGGAACATGTTGTTGTGTTGTTGTTGTGTTGCTGCAGGTGGAGGAGGAACATGTTGTTGTGTTGTTGTTGTGTTGCTGCAGGTGGAGGAGGAACATGTTGTTGTGTTGTTGTTGTGTTGCTGCAGGTGGAGGAGGAACATGTTGTTGTGTTGTTGTTGTGTTGCTGCAGGTGGAGGAGGAGTACCAGAGCCCTCACTCCGTGGACAGAGTGGCCCTGGGGCAGCTGCCTCACATGTGGGGGCAGTCGCTCTACATCCTGGGCTCTCTGCTGGCCGAGGTAACACACACACACACACACACACAACTACACCTCACACACACATTTTCAGATTTCAGATTTATTTATATTTTCTAAAATGGGAACAGTAGGCTACATATTAATGAACACTGTTGTGTAAATATGTGGGACTGCAGCCAAGTGGCTAATCTCCATCCCCAGTCCCATTGGCAGGTTGATGTTAGACATAAAAAACAATGAAGATAAAAGCACAAGAGGCAGGACTACGACAATACAACAATGATGCATCATGATAACACCTTGGCATCTTACACAAACATATATGACATGAACAACATACGTATATTAAAGCTGTAGCCTACAGAAAAGAAAATTGAATTTGATTCCACTCTGGGTCATAAAATTAGTGTAATAACTCATCTATCAGACGATGTAGCCCAAACTTTGTGCAAAAATTCCAATCAAAAGACCAATCAAATTCGTTTTCCTAACTCGGGTAAACTCGTGCGGCAACTCGTGACGACTCGGCGCGACAAACAGGACAAACGGCCATTTCTGAACACCTTTAATTGGCCGAAAAAGTATTAAGGGGACCAAGAGGTTACAGAACAGTTATAAAGTGCTACAGTGCTAATTAAAGTGCTATGTGCTGAAGTGACGAGTGCAAGATTCAATTTAATCTGAATGCACAATGCCCCAATAAAGTACAGGATTGACTTAAATTGCACTATGCCCAGGGCACACGATGCACCTGCAGATGTGTGTCTGTGTGTCTAATACTGCACTACATTTGTACATAAATGTATTATGTACACACTATTGTAAGGAATTGAAATACATAATAATAATAATAATTAACACACTTCAGCAGGAGTCTGTGGGTTTTATATTGTGTATATTTCTCCAAAGTGTTGTGAATGTGAACACAGTCAAACCAGTCGTCTTCACACTGACCCTTTGTCTCCTCCTCCTCCTCTTCCTCCTCCTCCTCCTCTTCTCCTCCTCCTCCTCCTCCTCTCCTCCTCCTCCTCCTCCTCCTCCTCCTCCTCTCCTCCTCCTCCTCCTCCTCTCCTCTCCTCCTCCTCTCCTCCTCCTTCTCTCCTCCTCCTCTCCTCTTCTCCTCTTCTCCTCCTCTCCTCCTCTCCATCTCCTCCTCCTCTTCCTCTTCTCCTCCTCCTCTTCCTCCTCTCTTCCTCTTCTCCTCCTCCTCTTCTCCTCCACTGCTTCTTCTCCTCCTCCTCCTCCTCCTCTCTCCTCCTCTCCTCCTCCTTTGCTTCAGGGCTTCCTGGCACCAGGAGAGATCGACCCTCTCAACAGGAGATTTTCCACCAACTTCAAGCCGGATGTGGTGGTGCAAGGTTGGTAGGGAGGAGGGATCCCTCACCCAGAGGTTTCTGATCAGGAAACACACAGTTTTTTGTCCATGCCGGGTTTAAAGGGATATTTCAACATTCTGGCAAATTCGCCCATAACCCCTATAGTCATAGCAGTAGGTTCGTTACCTTTAATTATCGGTGCATGTTGTTTTGAGATGGGCGGGGCAGAGATGTGAGCTGCTCAGTGAACACAACAGAGGTGAACGGTGCAGGTCGCCTGTCCCTCATCAAACTTATCAAATACACAATCCAACAACTCCACAACGCTCTGGTGGACAAGTTGTGACCTGCACATTCACCACGCTATGAGATAATGACGTATAATCATGTAACATTACGACACATGAAGCAAATACTCTGAACTACTTTCTCTTCTGAAATCCCTCCGCCCAGCAGCAGCCGTGTCTGGAATGTAGTTCCGGCTGCATTTCCCTCTAAAACAACTCTGTGTGGTAACGTTGTGTTATTATCTCATAGCGTGGTGAATGTGCAGGTCACAACTTGTCCACCAGAGCGTTGTGGAGTTGTTGGATTGTGTATTTGATGAGTTTGATGAGGGACAGGGGACAGGTACCGTTCACCTCCGTAGCGTAGCTCTGAGCAGCTCACGTCTCTGCCCCGCCCATCTCAAAACAACATGCACCGATAATTAAAGGAGATGAACCTACTGCTATAGGGGTTATGGTGAGAGGAGGATCTGACTACATGTTGAACTGTCCCTTTAAGTAAAGGTTGTATTGGTTTATATTGAATTTTTTTTTTTTTTCTTACAAAAAACATGGATTTTTGTTAAGTTTCAACAATAGAAATGAGCAACAATAAATGTTGGTTCTCTGTGGAAACTTAGTTTGGTTGATCTTTATTCTCTGTGAACTGGTTTTACTCTGCGATCTCTGATTGGTCGACTTCCGTTCAAACTGAGTTTATTTGACAGGAAGTTTTTCTGACCATTGTTCTGATGTTCACTTTGTTTTATGTTCAGATTTCCTGACAGAACAGAGGATATGATGTGTTTAATTTCCGTGTGTGTGTGTGTGTGTGTGTGTGTGTGTGTGTGTGTGTGTGTGTGTGTGTGTGTGTGTGTCAGTGTGTGTCCTGGCGGAGTCGGAGGAGATCCAGGAGTTGCTAAGCGACCATGGGATCGTGGTCCAGACCATGTCGGAGGTTCAGCCCATCAGGGTGCTGCCTGCTCGCGTCCTGAGCCACGTCTACGCCAGACTGGGTGAAAACACACTCATCAATAAACAACAATATAAACAACAACAATGTGATTTAAACAGAAATAAACAAAAAACAAGAATCAGTTCTTTTACCTTCAAGTATAAAAATCCAAAAGAAAAGAAACGTAGCTCGACTGAAAAGGTGTCGGCTTGTTTTTCCTCCCGTTCTTACATTCACAGTCTGAACAGAAACATGTTATATTATATATTATATATTATATATTCTACACACAGTCGGCAGTTTACCAGCACACTGGTGTTCATACAGTAGTTCAGTTTTATATTTATCAATAATATTACTTTTAAATAGGTTTTTGAATCTATTAAATATGACAGAGTATTAGGGCCACATTGACAAATAAAAAAATCACAAACTTCGAGAATAAAGTCGTAAATTTACGACTTTATTCTCGTAATGTCGTGACTTTTTTCTCATAGGAAATATACAACTTTATTCACGTAAATTTACAACTTTATTCTCGTAATGTTATGACTTTTTCTCGTAGGAAATTTACGACTTTATTCTCGTAAATGTACAACTTTATTCTCTAAGTCTTTTATTTTCTCATTGTGGCCCTAATACTTCTTCGTAATTAAGTGTGTTACATATTTCATTTCTATTTCTAAATGATTCCATAGATTGACTCCTTTAGTTGATGAACATCTTTGTTTTACGTCTGTTTTGTCTCGGTCACAGGGAACAGTAAGAAGCTGAGTCTGAGTGGACGACCGTACCGACACATCGGAGTCCTGGGAACCTCCAAGTTCTACGAGATCAGAAACCGCTTCTACGTCTTCACCCCCCAGGTAGAAAAACTCAGTCTGAGATGCTCTGATGTTCAGAGGAGGAGGAGGAGGAGACTCAAACCTTTCCTCTCTTCTCTCCTCCTCCTCCTCCTCCTCTTCCTCTTCTCTCCTCCTCCTCCTCCTCCTCCTCCTCCTCCTTTAGTTCCTGGACCAGCACCACTTCTACTTGGCGCTGGACGACCAGATGATCGTGGAGATGCTGCGGACGGAGCTCTCCTACCTGTCGTCCTGCTGGAGGATGACGGGACGGCCCACGCTCACCTTCCCCATCACCCACAGCATGCTGGGTAATCACCGTCTCCATGGCCACACATTATCTGCTAAGAACTTTAATTTATTCATTACACATGCTTTTCATGCTTTGATGCAAGAATTTTTGGTAACGCTTTATACTAAGGTCCTTGTAATAAGCGTTAGTTAATAGGTGTTATAAAACGGAAAGGTGAAATCCGGCGATCTGATTGGTTGTTAACCGTGGTATAATGAGCATATACCACGGCTACTATTCTAAAACCTTATCACAGCGTAGGCTATCACTCCACATCAGGCACGTATGACTGGTATGAATGGAAGTTGTTGTCATGTATCCATGACAACGGACTGTTGCAGTCCGTAGCAAAAGACAGTCGATGTTTTTACGATGTTAAAAAATGTAGTAAAGTAGTGTAATTGACATGTTTAAGGTGAACTTTCACCTCCAGAGGGTTAACGATGGTAGAGGGGACTGAGCAGTGACAGAGGAAAAGACGAGATGCAGAGCTACTTGGAGCTAACGGCTGGAGAGGTGGGACTAGTTTTTCACAAAGAGGCTATTTTATTGGATAATACGTATTTCTGGTTGAATAAAACTACAGTTAATAGGTAATAAGGCCCTTATAAGTCCTAATAAGATCCTTATTGGCATTATTATGTGTTTATAAGACTATGTAAGTGTTAATAATGCCATTATATCATTAGTTAACTGATAATAGATGAGCAATAAAGTATTTTTTAATATTAATAAAGCAAACAAAAATAAGATTAATAAAGGCGTGACAAAGACATAATTGGGTTAGTTGAGTCAATATGTGTTTATAATGCTATTATGAACACTTATAAGATACTCATGAGGCTTTTAATAATGTTCATAAGCACCTACAAACTGTTAACAAGTTTCTTATAAGTTCTTATAAATCTCTTATAGTCTGATATTAACTATATTATAATGGCATTATTAACACTAACATAGTCTTATAAACACATACTAATGGGCATCGTATAAGGGCCTTATTACCTATCAACTAACACTTATTACAAGGACCTTAATATAAAGCGTTACAGAATTTTTCTCCACCAAGTCGTTGCAATTGACCGATATTTCAAGGCTTTTTCTTCACAATCAGTCGTTTTTTCTTGACGTAACTTATCACATAATTAACGGTCTGTAAATTAGTTACCAAATGTTTTTATTTTTGTTTTTTTTGTTAAAACATCCAGTTGAAGATGGAGACGCCATTGATCCGTGTATCCTAGCGACGCTCAGGAAACTGCAGGATGGATATTTTGCCGGAGCGAGGTCTGTGGCCAGTTACTGTTAATAGAATAATAGAGCGGCGGTGAAGTGCATTGTGGGTATTTATTATCGTGGCGGCCGGGCGGGGGGTCCGTGCCATGGATGTATTATATTATATTATGGTCTGTGCAGGGTGCAGATGTCGGACCTGTCCAGTTTCCAGACGACGTCGTTTCACACGCGCCTCAGTTTCCTGGACGAAGAGAACGACGACAGTTTACTGGAGGACGAAGACGAAGAGGAGGAGGAAGAAGACGACTACGGAGGAGAGTACAACGTCTGTGGGCCCGCAGGTGTGTGTGTGTGTCAGATCTGAGTGGTATAAAGTATAAGTGTGTGTGTGTTCTACAGTTTTTTTTTTTCATATGCTTTATTGAAAAAGTACAATAATAAACAATACTGGCACTTTTCGTTGTACATAGTACCATAAGTGTCAAGGGAATGCCAGGTGAACATCATCCAACATTAGTGCAAGCTAACTCACAATAAGAACATACACATTAGTGCTTCAATACAATAAATTCAGAGCAGTTGAAAGAAAATTAAAATAAACATCTCAAAATAAATAGTCAAACATAAAATATATATAAAATAAAATAAACATTGATTTCATGAGGGGGATTCAAATCAATTTTAGTTATTCATTTCAGTGGGAAAATTCTTTAAGTTATCATATAGTTTTTGTGCCTTTATTTCTGTTAGAAGTTTTAGGGATTTGTGTAGGGAAAATGTTGATGGTTTGTGCTGGCATAATTGTGGCCTTCGTGGCTCATTATTACATCTCTTATGGGAACGTCCAGCGGTCCAAACTCTATGGTCGGAGATGCATGCAATTATGACAGAGATCCTTGATGTCACCTTCACCCTGTCTCCCATGGTTTGCATTTTGGGCTGTAAACCTGACAAAATAACCTGCCCCATTATCAATCGCCTATGGGCGCTGGGATGCCTCACAGTCAAAAGGTTGATCCTCTGTAACTGGAAAGAGCGAAAGCCGGCCTGCTTTTCAAAGGAAGTATGGCTGGAGGAATACTTAGACCTCCTCAACATGGAAAGAGCAGCCGGTCTCCTGAAAGATTTTGATAGGGGTCTTGGGAGACAATGGGATGTTATTAGGAGATATTTGAATTAGATTTGGTCCTTCCAGCATCGTATTCTCGTTGAGTTTTTGTGTTTCCCCGGACATTGTTTTTGGAGTATCATGTACCCCCCCCCCGCCCCATTTTATTTTGTGTGTGATTTTGTCCTGTCTACGTACCTGTCGTGTGTTTGGTTTATGTTATGTCTTGTCTCCATAAACTGGAAAAAATTTGAATTAAAAAAAAAAGAAAAGAAAAAAAAAGAGATTTAGGGATTTCATGTACAATTTAACTTCATACGTGTTGTACCGACCTGCAGACGAGTGTGGAGACTTCCTGGACCAGTACCTGACCCAGCTGCTCCACAGCACCAACACCAAGCGCCACCTCCCTCCCGTCCAGCGGGGGCAGCACCACCACGTCTTCAGTGCTGAGCACACCACCAGGGACATCCTGTCCCTCATGGCCCAGGTCCAGGGCCTCAACATGCCCAGTGAGTTAAAGGGATAGTTCACCCAAAATTGAAATTTCACTCATTATCTCCTCCCCCTCATGTGGACTAAGGGCTGGGAGAAGTTTCAGAGTCCTCCGTGGCTTCTCTGAGTTACAGGGGGTCTCGGCGTAGCAGTGCATGTCCATATGATGGTTGCAAATGGATACCAACTGTCTTCGTAACAAAAAGACACACCAAAACACATCCAGATACCTCCATGCTGCTCGTATGTAATGTCCGTCTTGTATTGAAGCCCCGAAATGCGAAATTGTCCCGAAAAAAATTAAACAAGTCTATATTTCAAGCTTGTTTTGTAGCGGAAGCTTCTTGAAGCTCCTCTTCCTGGTTCATCAAATTTGGACGAACCAGGAAGAGGAGCTTCCGCTACAAACAAGCTTGAATAAACCTCCTAACTCCACGTGAGCCTGATTTGGGTAAAATAATAATAAAGTAATGACACATTCAAATATCTGACTATTTGTAAAGACACAATATGATTTTATGTCCAGTTATTACAAAAAATGTATGTAAATGTATTTCATATAGGCTACTGCAATAATACACAAAAATATGCATTCAAACCTCAACAAATAACTTAAAATTTCGAAATTCTAACCGTTTAAGACGAGGGCCGCCATGTTTTGATGTTGTCGTGACGTTAAGTCGAAAAGTCGGAGCTCTGAAATGATTCCCGAGTTTCTGAGTTTGACACCGTTCAATTAGTTTTTGACAACTCGGAGCTCATTTTTTTCCGACTTCCGAGTCGTCTTGAATGCAGCATTAATATAGGTAGACGCCCCATCATGGACTACACGCAGGCGTCGCTCACAGTCGGCCATATTGAGGACGGGCAAATTGCTCTGACTCTGGCTGCAGTTACAGTGCAGTAGATATGTGATCCAGTCATCTACACTAAAAAAACTATTCATAACGAATGAAAGAATAAATAAATAAATAAATCAGTATGTAGCTATTACTTTAACTATTTGCATAATGTTACTATAATGTCCTTGTTTGCGTCATGGTTGCAGGTGGACGAGTTTGGTTGTAAATACAGAAGTGCAACGTTACTTTTTAAATGTCCCAATGAGATAAAAGAGTTTAACTTTTAACACAAATGTCTAATATTTCATGACCCAAGAGATAAAACACACAACCTTTTTTTAGACCCATTTGATTCCTGTCAGTGTGATGTCATGTTGTTTTTAAATTGTCTTATTATAATGTTTCACCGTTGTTTCTCAGAGTCGTCCATGTACCTGCCTGTGGTTCCTGTCATGAACAAACACCGCAGATCTCTGAACCTTCTGGAGGTTCCTCAGCCTCACCAGAGTCCCCACGGGAAGCAGCAGCAGCAGCAGCAGCAGCAGCAGAAGGTGCAGCAGATTAGATTAGATTTTTTAGATTTTATTTATTTGCACAGTTAAAAATTACACAAGTAACAATTTAACAATTTAAAGTGCAGGAAGAGGCGAAAACTCAAGGAGCTTATCAGGCGCCTCCACCTATAGTTATTATATAATATAATATCATACTAAAGAAAACAAAATATACAAATGAGCAATCAGAAATATATAGATGATAGAAATACATGGAAATTTACAAGGAAATTACACAAAAAGAAGAATGATCGAAATATATGAATAACAATAATATATATATATATATATATATATATATATATATATATATATATATATATATATATATATATATATATATATATATATATATATATATATATATATATATAATATAATAGTTTAATAAATTATCTTATCATTAATAAAATTGTTAAAAACTTAATACATACCTTCAATCTATGTTGATCTATGTTTCATCAATCATGTACAGATGAGCATTTTTTTGCTAAGTGGGAATATGTATCCCATAGTTTGACACTGTACCGTATTATGTTATATATATATATATATATTATATTGTTGTATATCGACTCCTGGTTGTTACACATTTTGGAGGATGCAGATCTAACGCTCGACAGGTTGCATGAGTGTGGACCTGAGAGTTATAGTGAAATAGTCTTTGAGGTGAGCAGGAATGCTGCTTTCCTCCTTTAAAGGGACAATGAGGAGTTTCTATTTGGTTATAAAAAAGTCTGATATTAATGTGGATGAATCTACGTTACCACTTGTTAATGGTCCATTTTAGATAAATATATGGTTTTGTCTCTATGGTTATTTTGTTATTATTAGTGGTGGTGGAAATGCTGGGCGAGCCGACCAGCGTTTCTTTACTTTCGGTTTCGTGGCGAGTCATGAGAATAACGCCGCTGAATCTCTGTTTATGGTGGGAACTACGACGGTATGTGATCGTCTTCCAACCTCTGACTTTAATTCTTGATGAATGAAAACATGAGTCTGTCTTGCGCCGGTCAAAGAATTTCACGGTGCGGAGGCTCATAAATGTAGTGAGAAAACACTTCGCTTTTACAAAACTCCTCGTTGTCCCTTTAAGACCTTATAAGTAAAAAGACATGTCTGATAAATATTTATATTATAAATTAATTATATGAAGTTTCTGAAACAAAGGAGTGGAGGGGCTGTATGAATCTGAACAAGTTGCTATCCTGAGAAAACGTTTCTGACAAACCAGTAACCCTTCCCTCTGTCTCTTCACTAAAACCTCTGATGTGTGATGTGTGTGTGTGTGTGTGTGTGTGTGTGTGTGTGTGTGTGTGTGTGTGTGTGTGTGTGTGTGTGTGTGTGTGTGTGTGTGTGTGTGTGTGTGTGTGTGTGTGTGTGTGTGTGTGTGTGTGTGTGTGTGTGTGTGTGTGTGTGTGTGTTTCTCCGTCTGCAGCCGCACGGCGCCGCGGCCGACCTGCACCTGCCCCGAGACGCTCAGGGCAACACCGACTTCGCTCTGCTGGTGCGTCAGCTGAAGGAGTGTCCCACGCTGCAGGACCAGGCCGACATCCTCTACGTCCTCTACGTCATGAAGTACGAACTGTCTGACTATAATGTATCTGTCTATAGAAATATATGAATATACACTACTCACGGGGGGGGGGGGGGAGTCCAACGCAGAAGGTTTGGTTGAAATAGGGCCGGTGGTTTTGGAGAAAATGACCAAAAACCACACAGGCGATTTTGAAAATGTTTTAACCAATGTATTGTTGAAAAAAAAATAATTTTGGATTGGATCATGGGATTTCTTGGTTTCCCTCATCAAACTCATCAAATACACAATCCAACAACTCCACAACGCTCTGGTGGACAAGTTGTGACCTGCACATTCACCACGCTATGAGATAATAACACAACGTTACACTGCTTGATGAAAAACTAGAATTTCCCTCTAAAGCAACTCTGTGTGGTAATGTTGTGTTATTATCTCATAGCGTGGTGAATGTGCAGCTCACAACTTGTCCACCAGAGCGTTTTGGAGTTGTTGGATTGTGTATTTGATGAGTTTGATGAGGGAAACCAAGAAATCCCATAATGAGCCTCCGTAGCGTAGCTCTGAGCAGCTCACGGCTCTGCTCCGCCGTTCTAAAAATAGCTTGCACCGACAATTAAAGGTAACGAACCTACTGCTATGACTATAGGGATTATGGCAATGGGCCAATTTGCCAAAATGTTGAACTATCCCTTTAGAGGACAGAGTGTGACCCCTGTGATGGTGATAATAATATTAATACTGTCATCTATAATAGTGACATCACCACTCTGCAGCTGCTGAACTGATGAGGGATCAATAATGGAGTTGTTATGTTGTTGTTGTTGTTGTGATCAGAGGAGCTGATTGGCCGGTGGAGCTGGGGGGTCCGGGCCAGGGGGGGGTCAGTGTGCGGTCGCTGCTGGAGGAGCTGTACGTCCAGGCCGGGGCCTCTAAGGAGTGGGGGCTCATCAGATACATCTCTGGCATCCTGCGCAAGAGGGTGGAGGTTCTGGCCGAGGTGAGAGGGACCACACCGGAGTTATTATCACCGATTTACTGCTCTGATTCATTCAACTACCACAGAAACTAATCAAACATGTATTTATTTGTTACCAAGTATCATCACACAGACAAAGAATACAGTACAGCTCTGGAAAAAATAAAGAGACCACTTCAAAATGATCAGTTCCTCTGGTTATTATTCATGGCTATGTGTTTGAGTAAAATGAACACTTTAGTTTCATTCTATAAACTACTGACAAAATTTCTCCCAAATTGGAAATAAAAATATTGTCATTTAGAGCAGAAAATGGCAACAGGTCAAAATAATGACAACAAAACAAAAACATTATGGTGTTTTAAGACCTTAATGTATAATGCAAAGAAAACAAGTTCATATTCATTTTGAAACAACACAACACTACTTTTTAAACTTAGGAAGAGTTTAGAAATCAACATTGTGGGGTGGTGTTTAGCTCAGTTGGTAGAGCTGCCGCCCCATGTGTTGAGGCTACAGTCCTCACTGCAGGTGGCCCCCGTTCGAATCCTGCATCGAGCGGCCCTTTCGTGCTGTCATTCCCCCCCTCTCTGCCTCCCCATTTAACTGTCTCTCTCTCGACTGCACTTTCAATTAAAGGCCAAAAAGCCCCAAAAATATACTTAAAAAAAAAAAATCAAAATTGGTGGAATAATCCCAATTTTTAATCGCAGCAGTGTTTTTTTTTTTAATTTATTCAGCTAAGTAGAGTGAGGTGCTTGTGTTGGAGTTCAATAGACACTGGAATCGATGGCTGCCATACATGTAGAG
Source organism: Trachurus trachurus (assembly GCF_905171665.1). Taxonomy (NCBI): domain Eukaryota; kingdom Metazoa; phylum Chordata; class Actinopteri; order Carangiformes; family Carangidae; genus Trachurus; species Trachurus trachurus. The sequence continues at coordinate 3,262,124 of NC_139893.1, read as the reverse complement.
AAGCTGATTTATTAAGAACATTTTGGAGTGGTCTCTTTATATTTTCCAGAGCTGTATAAATAAACATAAAGAACATAAATATAACTTATAATAGCAGAAATATAGCAAAGGCTTATTATTGTTTCCTGTGCTGTAAATGAGTCAGATTCACATCCAAACCTTATTCATACAACCTGTCTGGATTAAAACAATAATATGAGTTCAGAAACATAACAAACACTCACAACTATCAAAACCAAAAGCAGACGTCTCTAACTCCGTCCACCTGGACCTCAGTCTTCAGTCAGGATGTATTGAGTTTTATATTTCTGCTCCTCTCAGGCCTGCACTGACCTGATCTCCCACCACAAGCAGCTGACTGTGGGTTTACCTCCAGAGCCCCGAGAGAGAGTCATCACTGTGTAAGAGAGAGACACCAGATTAGATATTAGATTACATATTGGTATATATATTATATTATATATGTGATATATATGATTAGATTATATATTAGATTAGATATTATATATTAGATGAGGTATTATATATATTATATATTAGATGAGGTATTATATATTAGATTAGATATTATATACAGTATGTTAGATATTAGATGAGGTATTATATATATTATATATTTGATTAGGTATTATATATATTATTAGATGAGGTATTGTATATATTATATATTACATGAGGTATTGTATATATTCTATAGTGTCCGTATGTGTCTCCTCCTCTCAGGCCTCTCCCTCCGGAGGAGCTCAGCTCTCTGATCTTCGAGGCCAGCGGTCAGGACATCAGTGTTGCTGTTCTCACTCAGGTTCGTCTCAGACTTCATCATCACCATCATCATCATCTTCCTCCTCCTCCTCTGACGTTGTTTCTGCTGTTCCTCCTCCTGCAGGAGATCATGGTGTATCTGGCCATGTACGTGCGCTCTCAGCCGGCGCTGTTCGGGGACATGCTGCGGCTGCGGATCGGCCTCATCATGCAGGTGATGGCCACGGAGCTGGCCCGCAGCCTGCACTGCTCAGGTAGGAGGAAACACAACACACCAACACCGACTGTCTGGACTAGGGATGTGCACGGTTACCCGAGTAGGCAATCTGCTATCCGGTTATGAATTTATTATCCGGTTAACCTAGGATTAAAAAAACAGCACGTTAGAGCAACAGCCTAGCGTCGGATCAAACTACATCATCAGGCCGTGGTTCGGCTTTTTGTCGTGTTCAACAGTTTCGGATCAAGCAACGTGATTTTCTGCTGTGTACAAGAGTTTTTGGATCGAGCCTCGGACTTTCAAACCTTTTACAATAATCTGTGGTGATTCCCTCGGCGACAGGTGTCATCAAGTCTGTTAGAAAATACAAACATTCAGAAACCTTCCCAGTTATTTCCTGAACGATGCGAGGCAGAGAGGACCGAAGGCACCAACATGTAGTGTGGACTAATAAATAAGCACCGCTAATGATTTTTAAAAAAGAAAAAAAGAGTTTTCTCCTCCGAGGCAGCTGCAGCATAAAGATGCACATCTGCCCCATATGTGCATCTTAAACTCCATCTCTACTCTTATTATCCACCTGATATTTAGTCTGACGACGCTGTGTGTCAGTGATGTGACTGTCTGACGGAGAAAGAGCATTTATGCACCGGCTGCGCTCTGTCCGTCAGACATGACGTCATTTTATTTTTTATTACAGTATTCGGTTACCCAGGTAACACCAGGTTAGGATACTCGGTTAGAAAATGATTCGAAATGCCCATCCCTAGTCTAAACAGCTGGACAGGTGAGATAAAACAGCTGGATGACTTCCTGTGCAGGAGAGGAGGCGTCGGAGAGTCTGATGAGCCTCAGTCCGTTCGGCATGAAGAGCCTCCTGCATCACATCCTCAGTGGGAAGGAGTTTGGCGTGGAGAGGAGCAGTGAGTAAAAGCATAAAAGCCCCCAAAAATACATACATTAAAGGGATAGTTCACCCAAAATTGAAATTTCACTCATTATCTACTCACCCTCATGTGGACTAAGGGCTGGGAGAAGTTTCAGAGTCCTCCGTGGCTTCTCTGAGTTACAGGGGGTCTCGGCGTAGCAGTGCATGTCCATATAACGGTTGTATGTAATGTCCGTCTTGTATTGAAGCCCCGAAATGTGAAATTGTCCCGAAAAAAATTAAATAAGTCTATATTTCAAGCTTGTTTTATAGCGGAAGCTTCTCGAAGCTCCTCTTCCTGGTTCATCAAATTTGACGAACCGGGAAGAGGAGCTTCCGCCACAAAACAAGCTTGAAATATAGACTTATTTAATTTTTTCCGGGACAATTTCGCATTTCGGGGCTTCAATACAAGACGGACATTACAGACGAGCAGCATGGAGGTATTTGGATGTTTTTTGGTGTGTCTTTTTGTTACGAAGACAGTTGGTATCTATTTGCAACCGTCATATGGACATGCACTGCTACGCGGAGCCCCCCTGTAACTCAGAGAAGCCACGGAGGACTCTGAAACTTCTCCCAGCCCTTAGTCCACATGAGGGGGAGTAGATAATGAGTGCAATTTCAATTTTGGGTGAACTATCGCTTTAATAAAAATCTCCTACCTGAGCTGTTTTGTTTTTTTTTCCATTCATGAAGTCGACATGCAGGACTCTGATCTGGTCTGTTTCTCTCTCTCTGTGTTCGTCAGTGCGGCCGATCCAGTCCACCGCCACCAGTCCGGCCATCTCCATCCACGAGCTGGGCCACACCGGCGCCACCAAGACCGAACGCACCGGAATACACAAACTGAAGAGTGAGATCAAACAGGTGGGAAACAGAGAGAGAGACTGGAACAAACTGGATCATAATCTCTCTAATATACAATACATTACAACTTTATTTATCCTGGAGGGCAATTTCAGTTTATTATTACATACAACATTCATTCGTTTAACACATTCATTAGTTAGTTAAAGGGATGGTTCAACATTTTGGCAAATTGGTCCATTGCCAAGCTATTTTTAGAACGGCGGAGCAGAGCCGTGAGCTGCTCAGAGCTACGCTACGGAGGCTCATTATGGGATTTCTTGGTTTCCCTCATCAAACTCATCAAATACACAATCCAACAACTCCACAACGCTCTGGTGGACAAGTTGTGACCTGCACATTCACCACGCTATGAGATAATAACACAACGTTACCAGACAGAGTTGTTTTAGAGGGAAATACAGAGACTGTTGATGAAAAACTGTCCCTGAAGGCAACGTGCATCAGTGGTTTTGCATGAATTTCCCTCTAAAACAACTCTGTGTGGTAACGTTGTGTTATTATCTCATAGCGTGGTGAATGTGCAGGTCACAACTTGTCCACCAGAGCATTGTGGAGTTGTTGGATTGTGTATTTGATGAGTTTGATGAGGGAAACCAAGAAATCCCATGAGCCTCTGTAGCGGCTCTGCTCCGCCGTTCTAAAAATAGCTTGCACCGACAATTAAAGGTAACGAACCTACTGCTATGACTATAGGGATTATGGCAATGGGCCAATTTGACAAAAATGTTGAACTATCCCTTAAAAAGTCAGTGGTTGCTAAAACCTACTGGCACAAGAAATAAAAGACTCGAAAGGCCGTATCCACCTGATATCTATCTATCTATCTATCTATCTATCTATCTATCTATCTATCTATCTATCTATCTATCTATCTATCTATCTATCTATCTATCGATCTATCTATCTATCTATCTAATCTGATCTAATCTGATCTATCCCATAATAACAGTGTTGTTGCTCTGGTTGCAGCTGGATGGCTCTCGTCCTCTCAGCGTGCGTTGGGTTTGATCATTTGCAGCATGTCACTGTTTCTTCTAACCAATCAGCCGCCTCTCTGCTGCGTCGGCTCTTTAACCCTTTGTGAGCCACAGCGTCGTCGTCGTGCTCATCTCCATCAGCAGGAGAACATGCCGTCCGTCTTTATAGGAGATATTTACATTTAAAGGGATAAACCAACTTTTTTTTTTCGTGTCTTGCCTCACTCCTGAGTCCATGACCAGCAGATAGACACCATCCTTTCGACTGTGTGTGCAGTAACAAGGGAGATAGAGCCGTATCGCCCGTAATTAGCTTAGCTCAAACACTGAAAGTGTATGGGTAGTGTTGGCCTGCCTCCACCTAAAGTCGCTAATTAGCTTAGCTCAAACACTGGAAGTGTATGGGTAGTGTTAGCCTGCCTCCACCTAAAGTAGCTAATTAGCTTAGCTCAAACACTGGAAGTGTATGGGTAGTGTTAGCCTGCCTCCACCTAAAGTCATCAGAGAAACTCTTCAGCAACTCTAAACGGAGTTTAGAGCTAAAATGAAATCAGCTTCTGACTGCTGATTTCAGCTCGGGTAGGAGGAAGGCTAACACTACCCATACACTTCCAGCGTTTGAGCTAAGCTAATTAGCGACTTTAGGTGGAGGAAGGCTAACACTACCTATACACTTCCAGTGTTTGAGCTAAGCTAATTACGGGCGATACGGCTCTATCTCCCTTGTTACTGCACACACAGTCGAAAGGATGGTGTCTATCTGCTGGTCATGGACTCGGGAGTGAGGCAAGACACGAAAAAAAAATGTTGGTGTATCCCTTTAATCTAAAGTCTCTCAGAGCTCAGACCTCATCTCATCGTGTGAAGCTTTATCTGTCCGTTTGTTGAATGATTTAATTTCTATTTCCAGCAGCCGAGTTGTGTTGTGTTTCACTCTACAGCCGGGTCGTTGTGTCTCTGAGCCTCCTTAACCATCTCACAACTCATCTTCTCTCTCATCCTTCATCCTTCATCCTTCATCCTTCATCCTTCATAGATCTTCAGCGGCGGTCATTCCCTGAGTAGTAATGTCACGTCTCCTCGCTCCACGGTAAAAAAAAAACCTTCATCTCACCTCATCTGCTTCACACGATCTCTGTTCGTTTCCGTTCTACTGAGAATATAGAATATTTTACTTTAAATCAAGATTTTACATGTTTTCTCTCCATGTGCCTTTTTGTATTTAAAGGGATACGCCAAATGTTTTTTTTTTCATGTCTTGCCTCACTCCCGAGTCCATGACCAGCAGATAGACACCATCCTTTCGACTGTGCGTGCAGTAACAAGGGAGATAGAGCCGTATCGCCCGTAATTAGCTTAGCTCAAACACTGGAAGTGTATAGGTAGTGTTAGCCTTCCTCCACCTAAAGTCGCTAATTAGCTTAGCTCAAACGCTGGAAGTGTATAGTTAGCCTTCCTCCACCTAAAGTCGCTAATTAGCTTAGCTCAAACGCTGGAAGTGTATAGGTAGTGTTAGCCTTCCTCCACCTAAAGTCGCTAATTAGCTTAGCTCAAACACTGGAAGTGTATAGGTAGTGTTAGCCTGCCTCCACCTAAAGTCACTAATTAGCTTAGCTCAAATGCTGGAAATGTATAGGTAGTGTTAGCCTGCCTCCACCTAAAGTCACTAATTAGCTTAGCTCAAACACTGGAAGTGTATAGGTAGTGTTAGCCTGCCTCCACCTAAAGTCACTAATTAGCTTAGCTCAAACACTGGAAGTGTATAGGTAGTGTTAGCCTGCCTCCACCTAAAGTCATCAGAGAAACTCTTCAGCAACTCTAAACGGAAACCGGCGGGCCGATCTTCGTCTCAGAGCTGACAAAACTCTCCGGTAAGGCATCTTGAGCGGTCAAATGCCGCTAACGGGACGAGATCGGTCAAAACCGAGGGTGCAAGCAAAGACGGTTTATTTTGGTTCAAGCTAGCTACATCGAGGGTAGGTTAGCTTCCTATTTCAAAGTAAAAGCACAAATTCTATCGTCATGGTTTTCTGTATGTAAAGGGCAACGGGTGTTTTATTTTGTGAAAGTAACCAGAAGTGCGTTGGTCACAGCGGCTAGCTTGAGTAGCGCCGAATTCGTCCGAACAAAATTGTAAACAGCTGGTATTTAGACAAATTAACGACACACTGCTGATCTAAACGGCTACTTTCTCACCTAAAAATGTTTGAAATGTCGATAAAGTGATATATTTACAGAGTTTCGAGCTAAAATGAAATCAACTTCTGACTGCTGATTTCAGCTCGGGTAGGAGGCAGGCTAACACTACCCATACACTTCCAGTGTTTGAGCTAAGCTAATTACGGGCGATACGGCTCTATCTCCCTTGTTACTGCACGCACAGTCGAAAGGATGGTGTCTGTGCTGGTCATGGACTCGGGAGTGAGGCAAGACACGAAAAAAAAAAATGTTGGCGTATCCCTTTTAATCAAGATTTCACATGTTTTCTCTCCATGTGCCTTTTTGTATTTAAGGATGAAGCTGGTGTTATAGCCTCAATTCTCAATACATTTTAAAGTGATATTTATGCATGAATACATGTAAGAGCAGAATATTTCTGCCATATTTTTACTTTCTAACTACTGAAAACCATGTGAAGATTATAGGTTATTGTTAATTATCACTGTCACATCAGGCCGTGGTTTACAGACACCATGTTAGTGAGCTAAGTTAAAAACTAAAACATCAGCTTCATCCTTTAATACGTCCTGTAGAAGTGATAGAGCATGACACCGAGATGCATGACTTCTTACTGCATGAGCTGAATAACTAAATGTGAGTGTTGAAACTCAGGCTGCATTCAAAAGGACTAAAGAAAATATATAAAATAATCCCTGAAATCGATTAAAGAACTGATTTAATTCAGACATTTAGATCAACTTTATATATATTTATATTTTAAATAACTAATAAATTAAATATATGTGATGTGTGTAATGACTCTAAGAATAAAACAGGAGCTCTGTTTTATTTACATGAAGCTCCTTTTCCTCAGTTGTTTAGAAAAGACTATTTGACTGCAGCCGTACTGTGTGTGTGTGTGTGTGTGTGTGTGTGTGTGTGTGTGTGTGTGTGTGTGTGTGTGTGTGTGTGTGTGTGTGTGTGTGTGTGTGTGTGTGTGTGTGTGTGTGTGTGTGTGTGTGTGTGTGTGTGTGTGTGTGTGTGTGTTCTGGCATGACAAACCTGTACACACTCTTACTCTTGTCAGTGTTAATAGACTCTAATAACAACAGCCACTAATGAAGCAGCTTCAAACAAACCTCAGTTCACATGTGGAGATAAAACAATCTGGTGTCCAGGACTGTGCAAAGTGTTTTAGATCAGCGGTTCACAACCTTTTTTTGGCTCGTGAGTCGTGACCCCATTTTGACGTCACAAATTGCTGTAGTGAGAAAAAAAAAAACAATTGAAACTGCTAATAGAGCTAATAGACACAATTGCATGAATACCATACATGGCTCCACTCTCCGGATAATAATATATATCAGATATTTGTATATGCTGCATTTTATTTGAACTTGATTTATATTTGAGAAAGTAAAAGTATAGAATACAGTTGTTTAAGATTGGGTGTGATGTTTTTAAAGGGATAGTAGCATTTTTTTTTAAAGTGGGGTTGTATGATCTACAAATAGCCCATAGGTACTTTAATTGCAGTAGAAGACTCTCTGCACTCCTCCCGTTAGCAACGCCAGCCCATAATAGCCCTGCCCAGAGATTTACAACATACAGTGTTGTGAATGGACCCAAAGAAACGGCCTATTTTCGCAGCCTAAAAGAGGTTTTATCTGAAAAAAAAAATACACAGTTCCATTGTTCGCTATAATATAATTTTTTCCAGCCCTTCAAAGTGCAGGAAAAACACTGTTTTTATTTGGAGCTAACCAACTCACGTATCCCTCCGCCCAGGGTTAGCACCCGCCGATCAGCAGTTGGTTAGGTTTTTTGTTTTTTTTGGTACGATTATTGTCAGAGAAATAATCACGGTATTACGATTATCACAATTATTATGCATTAATTCATTTCACAACACTAATAATGTGTAAATATACATTAGTAATTATAAAATATTTTAAATATCTGTTAAAATATGACCAATTATTAATCGGCCAGGGGAAGTGTTTGAATTATTCAAGTCATTAATTGTCATCTGGACCAAATGTTTACCGGTAAGTTCATTTTAATCTTTTTTTTTTAATTACAAATTCAATTCAATTCAATTCAATTCAACTTTATTTTTAAAGCGCATTTCATGCACAAGGCAGACTCAATGTGCTTCACAACAGGTATACATAGTTATATAGAAATCAATTAGAAATCGAATAGAAAACAAGAAGAGCGCAAGTGCAAGTAAACAATCATATATGTCATCTTCAGCACATGCACACTTAGACTCACACATGCACACCCACTGACACAAATGACACTCTAGCATTTAAATTCCTACCAATTCAATGCTATGTATGTAAATGGACCAGTATCTGTGCATTCACCTTTACTTTGGGGCCACTTCTGCCGACGCGGTTCATACATGATCTTTTTTTGTAAAGTGACGGTATTTAGGAATCTTTACGATCAATAAATTGTGGCGTTTAATACCGCAATTAATTGTGAAAACAAGTAATTGTGACATCCCTACCTGAAACCTTTGCACAGTTCTGTCGATACAACAGACACAAGAAGCAGAACTCAGCTCCGACATGAGGCCGGTGAACAGACACTGACAGGTTTAATGGTTTCTACCAGCACCAGACAGCAGCTCATCATCTCTCTGTGTCTGTTGCCCCCCAGCGCTGCAGCAGCCCCTCCACCCCCAGTGGGATGCTGTCCCCGGTGGGGGCCGGGGGGGGCGTGGGCCCGCTGCAGTGGGAGGAGCGGCAGGGCCAGTGGCTGCGGCGCCGCCGGCTGGACGGGGCCATCAACAGAGTCCCCGTGGGCTTCTACCAGAAGGTCTGGAAGATCCTGCAGAAGTGTCACGGCCTGTCCATCGACGGATACGTGCTGCCTTCGTCCACCACCAGAGAGGTCTGTGTGTGTCTGTGTGTGTGTGTGTGTTTAATAGTGTGTATTGAAGTTATTGTTAATTATCACTGTCTCATCAGGCCGTGGTTTATACAGACACCATGTTAGTGAGCTAAGTTAAAAACTAAAACATCAGCCTCGTCCTTTAATACGTCCTGTAGAAGTGATATAGCATGACACCGAGATGCATGACTCACTGCATGAACTGAAACTGAAACTGAATTTTTTCCTAATCCATACGGCACCTCAGCTGCCAGCCATAACCCTACACTGTTTGCTTCTGTTATAAAGACACAATGTATTTGCTGTCATCCATTGTGATAAGCATTTACATGTATTTAATATTTTATACATTAGGAAGTCTCACTATTATTTGCTATTCATTTCAACACGTTCTAAAATAAAAAAATTTTTTTATCTCTACCGGTCATAAGCAGAGCTGCGTCGGACACTCCTCCGCTCTAAATAGCAATATATCCACCTTCGGTCGTTGTTACATTCCATATACATGCTATAGAATTTAGAAATAAAATGTCATGTTGACTGATTGTAAAACATTTATTTATTGATGTAAATGCGGTGATTTACAGTACATACAGAGCCCCGGGTAACAGCGCAGCTGTTCTGTCCAATAACGTTACACACCTGAAGCTTCACTTTTCATTCAAACTAATGTTGCTGATACAGTTGTTAGATTTCATCAATGAGAATCTCCTAAAAAATAATTTAACGAGCCGGCGGGTACGTTAATTAGCGATCGTTATCTCTCCGGGGATGACGAGGACGTCAGGCGGCAGACCAGCTCTGCAGCCTGGGAAAGGTGACTGGCTGCTCCCGGGTGGCTGCTCACACAGGCGGAGCTTCACTGATCCGAAAAAAGTCGGAGCAAATGTCCAAACAGGCGTCATTTGGATAAACTGACCGCACATTAAGGATCGAAGCGGTTACTTCCTCCCATGAAAAAATATTAAAACTTAATCAAGCGACACAGTGCTACCACGGTAACTTTTAGCTGCTTTGGCTTAGTCGCTTTTAGCAGCTTTGGCTTCACCGGCAGCAATGCATTCTGGGAACCACAAGCACTACACTAGTCTCACACACGCCCACAGCGCCCCCTGCTGCATATCTGCTGTAGAGCATTCTACATCCATGAGAGCATTAATGTAGACGCCGTCCCACGGCTTTATTACAGCACTGGGCTTTTGAAAAAAGAAAAAAAAGGAAAAGGCGAATACTCGACTATGACTCACAGCGTCGAATAGTGGTTTTGATAGTCGAATATTCGACTATTCGGTGAAACCCCTATAGTGAGCTGAGTTAAAACAAACTAAAACATCAGCCTCGTCCTTTAATTAACGTCCTGTAGAAGTGATAGAGCATGACACCGAGATGCATGACTCACTGCATGAGCGAGTGTTGAAACTCAGTGTTGAAACTCAGGCTGCGTTCAAAAAGACTAAAGAAAAATAAAATAATCCCTGAAATCGATGAAAGAACTGATTGAATTCAGACATTTAGATCAACTTTATATATATTTATATTGTAAATAACTAATAAATTAAAGGGATAGTTCACCCAAAATTGAAATTTCACTCATTATCTCCTCCCCCTCATGTGGACTAAGGGCTGGGAGAAGTTTCAGAGTCCTCCGTGGCTTCTCTGAGTTACAGCGGGGTCTCGGCGTAGCAGTGCATGTCCATATAACGGTTGCAAATGGATACCAACTGTCTTCGTAACAAAAAGACACACCAAAAAACATCCAAATACCTCCATGTTGCTCGTATGTAATGCCCCTCTTGTATTGAAGCCCCGAAATGCGAAATTGTTCCGAAAAAAATTAAATAAGTCTATATTTCAAGCTTGTTTGTAGCGGAAGCGCCTGTGTGTTTAATAGTGTGTATTGTGTGCAGATGTCCAAAGATTGCACTTAAACACAGTGAACTAATGTTAGTGAGTGCTTTAATTGTATTATTACTGCAATTAATTATTGTTAGTTAAGTGCTTTATAAAACATCTATGAACTCACTCACTGACCGTTAGTTTATGTCCAAGTCTTTATGTGAATAATTATCTAATTATATTATAATATATAATAATATATATCATTATATATTATAATTAGTTTGTTCATCATTTCCTGACACTTTATAAATCAGTGGTTCTCAACGTGGGGTCCAGGGACCCCCAGGGGTCCTTGAGAGGGTTCAAGGGGGTCCCCAACTTTTTCTTGAAATTTTACCAATTTTTTCTAGAATTTTTCTAGAATTTTTTTGAGAAATTTTTACCCCTCTTTTTTTTTTCTTTTTTTTTCCCCCTTTTAAAAAAAGAAATTTAAAGACATTTTTACCACTTTTTCTAGAATTTTTTAAAAAGTTTTTTTGAGAAATTGTACCACTTTTTTCTAGAATTGTTTCGATTTTTTTTTTAATATATATTTTTCAGAATTTTTACCACTTGTTGTAGAAATGTTTAAATGTTTTTAGAGAAATTGTACCACTTTTTTCCAGAAATTTCTCTATAATATTTCCAAAAATTGACGGCATTGGCCCTAATTTGAACATCGTACATTGATGTTCTTCAGTCTCAGAACAAATATTTGTGTATTTCTGGCATTTGCTACAATTTTTTTTCCAATGGGGGTCCGTGGTCTAATTTGTCGTTGATGTAAAAACCTTTGAGAACCACTGTTGTAAATGATCTAATGAACTGGTGACATCAACTTAATCACTGGTTTGTTATTGATATAATATTTGATTCATAAATGATGAATACATTGTTTATTAAGTATGAAAACACGTCAATCTTGTATCATTTATAGTTAAAACATTTATAACTGTGTTTATAAATTAACAGACTAAGTGGTATCAGTGTAGGAATAATGGGTTATAAATGATAAATCAAGTATTTAATAACTTGTGTAGTTATTACAGAGCGTTACATAGTAATTTATATTTTTATTTTCTTTCTTTATTATGTTTTTGTTTGATTCAATTTATTTAATATTATAATAATTTATTATTAAATGGTAATGTCTGAACTATTGTGTGCAGATGACAGCCGGAGAGATCAAGTTTGCGGTGCAGGTGGAGTCGGTGCTGAACCACGTCCCCCAGCCAGAGTACCGGCAGCTGCTGGTGGAGGCGGTGATGGTGCTGGGCCTGGTGGCCGACATGGACGTCGACAACATCGGAGGAATCGTCCACGTGGAGCGAATCCTGCACCTCGCCAACGACCTCTTCCTCACCGACCAGGTTCTCATCACACGGCCGCTTCTTCTCTTCACGTTTATTCATTATACAGCTTCTTTAAAACAAAGGAAACAGGAACCAAAAGAAACAAACGTAAAACCATTAAAGGGATAGTTCAACATTTTGGCAAATTGGCCCATTGCCATAATCCCTATAGTCATAGCAGTAGGTTCGTATTTGTCGGTGTAAGCTATTTTTAGAACGGCAAACGACTTTTTGTAGAAAAACTGTCCCTGAAGGCAACGCGCATCAGCGGTTTTGCATGAATTTCCCTCTAAAACAACTCTGTGTGGTAACGTTGTGTTATTATCTCATAGCGTGGTGAATGTGCAGGTCACAACTTGTCCACCAGAGCGTTGTGGAGTTGTTGGATTGTGTATTTGATGAGTTTGATGAGGGGAAACCAAGAAATCCCATAATGAGCCTCCGTAGCGTAGCTATGAGCAGCTCACGGCTCTGCTCCGCCGTTCTAAAAATAGCTTGCACCGACAATTAAAGGTAACAAACCTACTGCTATGACTATAGGGATTATGGCAATGGGTTAATTTGACAAAATGTTGAACTATCCCTTTAAAGTCCAAGAAACAGAGGCAACAGAGTGAGACCAGGAGGAACCAAAATAAAACGTAAAGACGCACATAAATGAGGTGAAAATAATAAAAGTAGGTAGAGATAAAGAAAGAGAAGAAGAGTTGGAACAAGTGACGGCGTAAAAAGTAAAAGTGTCTGATCAGATCAGAGCTCCTCCACTGCACTTTAGTATTTATTAGCTGTGTTTATTCATCGTTTATTTTATTAATACATATTTATCATAGGACTTAGTGTTATTGGACACTGCTGGTCCTGAGTACAAATTTAGTTTCATGTGTACGGACTCAGAGGCAAATAAAGTGAAAAGTTAAGAGAGGAAATAAAACAATTGGAACAGAATAAAACATCAACTGGAGAAAATAAGAGGAGGAATAAAAGATGATAGAAAACGCTAATAAGAAGAAGAAGCCAGGTATAAGAAGTGACTCGTTCCAAATGTGCAGCACCAGTCTTTAAAGGGATAGTTCAACATTTTGGCTAATTGGCCCATTGCCATAATCCCTATAGTCATAGCAGTAGGTTTGTTACCTTTAATTGTCGGTGCAAGCTGTTTTTAGAACGGCGGAGCAGAGCCGTGAGCTGCTCAGAGCTACGCTACGGAGTATAAACAGTTCCTGCTACAGTGATATTCTATCATGAAAGCCTTTTAAGTTGAAGGATGCAATGGTCATTTCTTTATTTATAAAGACTGAAACGTTGAACAACTGGACATGTGCATTCAAACATTTAGAGAAGGTTCAATGAAGTTCACCTGTAAAGGTTATAGTGCATTTTAGGTGCTTTCTGAAATTTAATCCAAAAGCCAAACATCCCTAACTTTGTGTAAGTAGTGACCAAAAATTGACCAAAAATTAAAATTTCTTCAAATTTCTCCAAATTCAAATATATCATCTGGGGGCGAGGGGAGTCCAACGCAGAAGGTTTGGTTGAAATAGGGCCAGTGGTTTTGGAGAAAATTACCAAAAACCACACAGGCGATTTTGAAAAATTTTAACAGAAGTATTGTCGAAAAAAAAAAATTGATTTGATCATGGGATTTCATGGTTTCCCTCATCAAACTCATCAAATACACAATCCAACAACTCCACAACGCTCTGGTGGACAAGTTGTGACCTGCACATTCACCACGCTATGAGATAATAACACAACGTTACCAGACAGAGTTGTTTTAGAGGGAAATTCATGCAAAACTGCTGATGCACGTTGCCTTCAGGGACAGTTTTTCATCAAGCAGTCTCTGTATTTACCTCTAAAACGGCTCCGTTTTGTAATGTTCTTGATTATGGCAATGGGCCAATTTGCCAAAATGTTGAACTATCCCTTTAACCTCCTCCTCCTCCACCTCGGTCTCTCTGCAGAAAGCGCTCAGTGCCGGTGACTACTTCCTGGAGAAGGACCCGGCCACGGGGATCTGTAACTTCTTCTATGACAGCGCCCCCAGTGGCAGCTACGGCACCATGACCTACCTGTCCAAGGCCGTGGTCACCTACGTCCACGACTTCCTGCCCAGCTCCAGCTGCTTGATGCAGTAACATCTGGACGCTTCTAACTACTTCTAACACTTCTAAACTAAACTACTACCAGAACTGATCCAGGACCAGGACTCTCAGCCCTCAGCCTGTGAGTATTTATCGATGAATAAATAAATAAATAACCAATTACCCAGGGGGCAAAGCAAAAAAACGGACACGGAGCGTTGTAAAAGGTTTGACACTAGAAATGATCTGTAGGAACTTCAAGGATTAAAACCTGGGTGGACAACCTGGTCAACTAGCTGCTGGAAAGCTATAGGGGCCAAAACCCCTTTCTTGGGTAGTTTTGCTGGCGAAATTATGTAAATGCAAATATTTAGGTACTACAATGGCATAAATAGTCATACAACTATAAAATGTGGCAGAGAGTATCTTGACACATAGGGGGAGGCATGAAAAAAAGATTCTGGGGTTTGTTGCAACTGGATTTTAAGATATCACCCTCAACATCCCAAAAAAGACAAAAAAAAAAGTACTGTTCGCCTGACAAATTCTCATGAAAATTATTATTTTTCAGCACTTTATGGAGAATATCTATGCCTAACATGTATATAGAAAATGTCCTTAATTCATAAGCTTCCATTTGAGTCCAAGATAGCCTTTCTACTAGCTACTGGAAAGCTACAGGCTGTCTCCAAACAATGCAACACCTATTGTGAAAAACTACATGTTAACTGGCCTGATCAGAAACCATTCTATTTCTGGTCTCCCCAAAGTGAACAGATAGATAGAGAAGACCGTTGGCCACAGCAAGTGGGACTTTGAAGATAGAAAGGCTTGAGATCTTGGACTCAAATGGAAGCTTATGAATTACGGAAGTTTTCTATATAAATGTTAGGCATAGATATTCTCCATAAAGTGCTGAAAAATAATAATTTTCATGAGAATTTGTCAGGCGAACAGTACTTTTTTTGGTCTTTTTTGGGATGTTGAGGGTGATATCTTAAAATCGAGTCGCAACAAACCCCAGAATCTTTTTTTCATGCCTCTCCCTATGTGTCAAGATACTCTCTGCCACATTTTATAGTTGTATGACTATTTATGACATTGTAGTACCTAAATATTTGCATTTACATAATTTCGCCAGCAAAATGACCCAAGAAAGGGGTTTTGGCCCCTGTAGCTTTCCAGCAGCTAGTTGACCCGGTTGTCCACCCAGGTTTAGATATAATTTCTGGTGTCAAACCTTTTACAACGCTCCGTGTCTGTTTTCCAAAAAACTGGGATTTTGCCCCCTGGGTAAATAATCAACTCCAACCTCGCCGACATGACAACATCTGGGCCTCGGCAGCTGAACATCTGGACTGTGAACGTGTCTATGAGCTGCTGTAGATTAGAAACGTGTTTACAGGTTTGACTGAGGTGTCGTCTCGTCGCTGTCGTCTGCGGCTTTATTACCGTGTTATAACCGTCTGTCTCATCGCTGAATGTGTCGTAAAGATTTTAATTAAAAGAATAACTAGTGACACTTTGTAATAACTACACATGTTAAACATTAGAGAAGCATTTTAAATACTTAATTCATCATTTACAGAATATTCCTCCTACACTGATACTGAACTTAAACACAGTGAACTAATGTTTTACTGTAGTTTTATTATTACTGCAATTAATTATTAATTCAGGTCGTTACTTGTTAGTTAAGTTCTTTATAAAACATCTATGAACTCAACTCACTGATTGTAAGTTCATGTCTAAATCCTTATTTGTATAAATATGAATATAATTATAAATGATCTAATGAACTGGTGACATCTACTTAGTCACTGGTTTGTTATTGATATAATATTTGATTCATGAATGATGAATACATTGTTTATTAAGTATGAAAACACATCAATATTTTAGCATTTATAGTTAAAACTGCAAAATATTTCTCATAGAGAATGAATGGGAGAAGGTCAAAAAACGAACAAATCATTGGACTTTTCGTACTGCCTACTGTTGTCTACTGCTCAGGCATACTTTCACCTAGAGACTCCATTTAAACTTTAAACAGTAGACACAAGTCTTGTGTATTGGTGTATTAATCCACATTTTGATAGGTTTTATAGTTTTTGATCAATCCCTGATCAATGACCATGATCATTTTTGGAGAAATTATGAGATTATAATGGGTGTGTATTGCACGGAATGTTCGTGTCAGAGTGGGTGACATCATCGGTTAGAGTGGGACAAGTTGTCTGAAATCGTCTGAAACTTTTCTCTTTCCACACTCCTCTCGGACACAATTTACGCTCTACACACATAATTTTTTCCAAATTTGTAGACAAACTTGTTCTGTCTCTCACGATGAGATCAAAATATCAGAGAGATTTACAGAATTTGAATTATCAGCCTCTAAGTGCGGCCACGTCTGTCTCTACTCCTCATTGACTCCAATACAAACATTTTCTGAGAGAAGCAGAATAGACCCCTGTTTTAAAATCGCAAGTGTCTCCTAAATATTTACTGTAGAAACACCAAATCATACCAAACTGTTCAGGAAGTCCTGTGTGATGCTCACGGTCTGTGTTTTTTCTGATAGGAGTTACCGTTTTGTCAGAATAAGTCCAAATGTGAGACCAGTGCAGAGGCCGAAAATCACTCTTTTTCTCCATGTTTCTGTCTGCCTCAGCCTGGGGGGCCCCTATCGTAATTGGCAACCACCTCAATTTGCCGTGGTAACCTCTGAATGAAGAACATAACTGTGTTTATAAATTACAGACTAAGTGGTATCAGTGTAGGAATAATGTGTTATAAATGATAAATCAAGTATTTAATAACTTGTAATTAATACTTAATAGTGTGTAGTTATTACAAAGCGTTACGTAGTAATTTATATTTTTATTTTCTTTCTTTATTTTTGTTTTTGTTTGATTCAATTTATATAATATTATAATAATTTATTATTAAGTTGTAATGTCTGAACTAAGTAAATAAAGATACTTTAAAGTCTGTGCATACAAAAGTATGTGGGAAATATAAACTATTAAAAACAATTCATAACCTCAGATTAGTTCATTTTCATCCAACAAATGAAAAATCAGACGGTTTTAAAAACTTCTTTATTATGATTCAGAGCTGAAACTGTCCCATGTTGTACCTGCTCCTCTGTGCTGTAGCTGTATTAGTATTTATAATATTAATAATAATAATGATAATAATCTGTACGGGAACAATAATGATATGTTTCTTTGAGCTCTACAACATTCTTGTCTCTGTGTGTGTTGTGTGTTTTGTGCATGTGAACGTCAACCTGAGACTCCTCTGCTGATACGATGACATTCTGAAGGTTTATTGGTTTGTGATGATATGTAAAGTCAGCTTTAATACCTATATATACAGTATATACAGTATATATATATATATATATATATATATATATATATATATAGTGGTGTGTTCTATACTGTACATTTCTGGTACAGTATTCAGAGTATTTGTACGAACAGAAGAGAAAGGTCCAGAGTGTTTGAACGTCTTTAATCCCTGTGCTTTGATGTTTGAAGCTAAAACTGCAGGAAACATAATGAAATGTTAATATATTTTAATTCTAACTCATTTACATGAAGCTACTAACAGAGAGACAGATATACTGTATTTAAACATGTAATTATTTTACCTGTTGTTATAATACATTATGCAGATGATCTATTTATCAGTGAAAGGCGTTGGATTATCTCAACAAACGCAGCTGTGCCTCATTTCCATCAGAAGAGTTCGTTTGTTTATGACATTTTCATACCTGTTCATACGATAATAAAGACATTTAACCAAAGACAGAGACCAATCGTTCATCTGTTTGTGTGTTTGTCACATATAGTTGTGAACACTCGCTCCGGCCAATCAGAGCTCCAGCTGCTGCTCTGTGGGCGGGGCCTAAATGTCATGTTGACTAATTAATAAATAATCTTATAAATTATGGAGATACATTTGTGTCTTTATTATTCAATCAAAAGAAAAGTTGATTTAAACAAAAAAGATATTTTCAATCAAAACAAACTTCACTTCAATCAAAGTGTTTGAATGCAAAAAAATATATATATTTGAGACCCAAAAAATTGAGTTTGAACCCTTTTTTTCTTTGATTGAAAAGGTTTTTTTTTTATTGAAGTTAAAGCAGATATCAGTGGAATGTTTTTGTTAATATAAGTCCTAAATAGTCCTATTTTCCGTCAGCAATCACTTACATGAAGTATTTCAGCCTAAACACGAGTCTCTCCGTCACTCTGCTCTGCTGTAACCCGAGGAGAAAATTTTCCTTGTGGGATACAAGTGTTATCCAATGAGGAGAGAGAACGGCATGAAGGGCTGTGTGTGCAGCCAAGGGATGCGCGTGAATGTGGTGACGTAGCACGAGGACCAATTGATGCCTGACAAGGGCGGGGGCTGCTAACTCATGGTGCGTTCAAAGAAACTCGTACTTTGTGTTTTTCCTTCCTGTGAAGTCATACCAGTTCGATCTGGTACGAGTTCACGGGTCGGAAGTTACGAGTGGCCGTTATAGGGAACTTTCACAGACAACAGGATGGTAAAAACACGAGCTACGGGTTACCTGGAACGCTACCAAGTCGTAGTTGTGACTTGAAGCTGTAACTTACGGTTTCAAAAGCCTGCCTTGAACGCAGCATTAGCCGAAACGGCCGTGAAGCTGATATCTGCTTTAATATTTGATTGGAAATATCTTTTTTGTTTAAATCACCTTTTTTGATTGAATAATAAAGACACAAATATCCTACCCATAATATGGTTCAAATACAAAAAAGATGACTTGAATCCAAAAAAATACATTTTCAATCAAATTTTTTTTGCATTCAAACACTTTCTTTTTTTTTTTTTTTTTTTTTTAAAGTATATTTTTTCGGCTTTTTGCTTTTTTTATTTGATAGTGATGACAGTAGAGATAGACAGGAAATGGGGAGGCAGAGAGAGGGGGAATGACACGCAGGAAAGGTCTGCCCGACGCGGGATTCGAACCGGGGACGCCTGCGGCGAGGACTGTAGCCTCTACATGGGACGGCCGCTCTACCCACTGCGCCACGCACCGCCCCAAACACTTTCTTTTTTGATTGAAGTGAAGTTTGTTTTGACTGAAATATCTTTTTTGTTTAAATCAACTTTTCTTTTGATTAAATAATAAAGACACAAATGTACCTCCATAATAAATGACCCACACTTCTCTTATCTTCACATAAAACATGGATGATGATCATAAATACACAGTAAATGAACAGTTTCTGACAGAGTGGATCTTCTACGGTGGCTCTGAAGGCTCAACTCACTGCAGCAACAGGAAGTGTTTCTGGGGACACGATAGAGCGAGGGGACAGTCTGTTTAGTAATAACAGTGGGCAGGAGGCCAGAGTTAAGTTACAAACACACAGACACACACACACACACACACACACACACACACACACACACTAAAGACTCAGTAAAAACACAAACCTCGTCTAAAAAAGCACTTTTATTCATTTTCAGTGAACAGGTGAAATAACAGCATCTCTATTGTTCTGGTTCTGGAGCCGTCGGTCGTCAAACACTAAAGAGCTCAGAGTAAAAACCCTACTGTTGTTAGTTTCACCTTAAAGGGATAGTTCAACATTTTGGCAAATTGGCCCATTGCCATAATCCCTATACTCATAGCAGTAGGTTTGTTGCCTTTAATTGTCCGTGCAACTATTTTTAGAACGGTGGAGCAGAGCCGTGAGCTGCTCAGAGCTACGCTACGGAGGCTCATTATGGGATTTCTTGGTTTCAGAGTTGTTTTAGAGGTAAATACAGAGACTGCTTGATGAAAAACTGTAAAACAACTCTGTCTGGTAACGTTGTGTTATTATCTCATAGCGTGGTGAATGTGCAGGTCACAACTTGTCCACCAGAGCGTTGTGGAGTTGTTGGATTGTGTATTTGATGAGTTTGATGAGGGGAAACCAAGAAATCCCATAATGAGCCTCCGTAGCGTAGCTATGAGCAGCTCACGGCTCTGCTCCGCCGTTCTAAAAATAGCTTGCACCGACAATTAAAGGTAACAAACCTACTGCTATGACTATAGGGATTATGGCAATGGGTTAATTTGACAAAATGTTGAACTATCCCTTTAAAGTCCAAGAAACAGAGGCAACAGAGTGAGACCAGGAGGAACCAAAATAAAACGTAAAGACGCACATAAATGAGGTGAAAATAATAAAAGTAGGTAGAGATAAAGAAAGAGAAGAAGAGTTGGAACAAGTGACGGCGTAAAAAGTAAAAGTGTCTGATCAGATCAGAGCTCCTCCACTGCACTTTAGTATTTATTAGCTGTGTTTATTCATCGTTTATTTTATTAATACATATTTATCATAGGACTTAGTGTTATTGGACACTGCTGGTCCTGAGTACAAATTTAGTTTCATGTGTACGGACTCAGAGGCAAATAAAGTGAAAAGTTAAGAGAGGAAATAAAACAATTGGAACAGAATAAAACATCAACTGGAGAAAATAAGAGGAGGAATAAAAGATGATAGAAAACGCTAATAAGAAGAAGAAGCCAGGTATAAGAAGTGACTCGTTCCAAATGTGCAGCACCAGTCTTTAAAGGGATAGTTCAACATTTTGGCTAATTGGCCCATTGCCATAATCCCTATAGTCATAGCAGTAGGTTTGTTACCTTTAATTGTCGGTGCAAGCTGTTTTTAGAACGGCGGAGCAGAGCCGTGAGCTGCTCAGAGCTACGCTACGGAGTATAAACAGTTCCTGCTACAGTGATATTCTATCATGAAAGCCTTTTAAGTTGAAGGATGCAATGGTCATTTCTTTATTTATAAAGACTGAAACGTTGAACAACTGGACATGTGCATTCAAACATTTAGAGAAGGTTCAATGAAGTTCACCTGTAAAGGTTATAGTGCATTTTAGGTGCTTTCTGAAATTTAATCCAAAAGCCAAACATCCCTAACTTTGTGTAAGTAGTGACCAAAAATTGACCAAAAATTAAAATTTCTTCAAATTTCTCCAAATTCAAATATATCATCTGGGGGCGAGGGGAGTCCAACGCAGAAGGTTTGGTTGAAATAGGGCCAGTGGTTTTGGAGAAAATTACCAAAAACCACACAGGCGATTTTGAAAAATTTTAACAGAAGTATTGTCGAAAAAAAAAAATTGATTTGATCATGGGATTTCATGGTTTCCCTCATCAAACTCATCAAATACACAATCCAACAACTCCACAACGCTCTGGTGGACAAGTTGTGACCTGCACATTCACCACGCTATGAGATAATAACACAACGTTACCAGACAGAGTTGTTTTAGAGGGAAATTCATGCAAAACTGCTGATGCACGTTGCCTTCAGGGACAGTTTTTCATCAAGCAGTCTCTGTATTTACCTCTAAAACGGCTCCGTTTTGTAATGTTCTTGATTATGGCAATGGGCCAATTTGCCAAAATGTTGAACTATCCCTTTAACCTCCTCCTCCTCCACCTCGGTCTCTCTGCAGAAAGCGCTCAGTGCCGGTGACTACTTCCTGGAGAAGGACCCGGCCACGGGGATCTGTAACTTCTTCTATGACAGCGCCCCCAGTGGCAGCTACGGCACCATGACCTACCTGTCCAAGGCCGTGGTCACCTACGTCCACGACTTCCTGCCCAGCTCCAGCTGCTTGATGCAGTAACATCTGGACGCTTCTAACTACTTCTAACACTTCTAAACTAAACTACTACCAGAACTGATCCAGGACCAGGACTCTCAGCCCTCAGCCTGTGAGTATTTATCGATGAATAAATAAATAAATAACCAATTACCCAGGGGGCAAAGCAAAAAAACGGACACGGAGCGTTGTAAAAGGTTTGACACTAGAAATGATCTGTAGGAACTTCAAGGATTAAAACCTGGGTGGACAACCTGGTCAACTAGCTGCTGGAAAGCTATAGGGGCCAAAACCCCTTTCTTGGGTAGTTTTGCTGGCGAAATTATGTAAATGCAAATATTTAGGTACTACAATGGCATAAATAGTCATACAACTATAAAATGTGGCAGAGAGTATCTTGACACATAGGGGGAGGCATGAAAAAAAGATTCTGGGGTTTGTTGCAACTGGATTTTAAGATATCACCCTCAACATCCCAAAAAAGACAAAAAAAAAAGTACTGTTCGCCTGACAAATTCTCATGAAAATTATTATTTTTCAGCACTTTATGGAGAATATCTATGCCTAACATGTATATAGAAAATGTCCTTAATTCATAAGCTTCCATTTGAGTCCAAGATAGCCTTTCTACTAGCTACTGGAAAGCTACAGGCTGTCTCCAAACAATGCAACACCTATTGTGAAAAACTACATGTTAACTGGCCTGATCAGAAACCATTCTATTTCTGGTCTCCCCAAAGTGAACAGATAGATAGAGAAGACCGTTGGCCACAGCAAGTGGGACTTTGAAGATAGAAAGGCTTGAGATCTTGGACTCAAATGGAAGCTTATGAATTACGGAAGTTTTCTATATAAATGTTAGGCATAGATATTCTCCATAAAGTGCTGAAAAATAATAATTTTCATGAGAATTTGTCAGGCGAACAGTACTTTTTTTGGTCTTTTTTGGGATGTTGAGGGTGATATCTTAAAATCGAGTCGCAACAAACCCCAGAATCTTTTTTTCATGCCTCTCCCTATGTGTCAAGATACTCTCTGCCACATTTTATAGTTGTATGACTATTTATGACATTGTAGTACCTAAATATTTGCATTTACATAATTTCGCCAGCAAAATGACCCAAGAAAGGGGTTTTGGCCCCTGTAGCTTTCCAGCAGCTAGTTGACCCGGTTGTCCACCCAGGTTTAGATATAATTTCTGGTGTCAAACCTTTTACAACGCTCCGTGTCTGTTTTCCAAAAAACTGGGATTTTGCCCCCTGGGTAAATAATCAACTCCAACCTCGCCGACATGACAACATCTGGGCCTCGGCAGCTGAACATCTGGACTGTGAACGTGTCTATGAGCTGCTGTAGATTAGAAACGTGTTTACAGGTTTGACTGAGGTGTCGTCTCGTCGCTGTCGTCTGCGGCTTTATTACCGTGTTATAACCGTCTGTCTCATCGCTGAATGTGTCGTAAAGATTTTAATTAAAAGAATAACTAGTGACACTTTGTAATAACTACACATGTTAAACATTAGAGAAGCATTTTAAATACTTAATTCATCATTTACAGAATATTCCTCCTACACTGATACTGAACTTAAACACAGTGAACTAATGTTTTACTGTAGTTTTATTATTACTGCAATTAATTATTAATTCAGGTCGTTACTTGTTAGTTAAGTTCTTTATAAAACATCTATGAACTCAACTCACTGATTGTAAGTTCATGTCTAAATCCTTATTTGTATAAATATGAATATAATTATAAATGATCTAATGAACTGGTGACATCTACTTAGTCACTGGTTTGTTATTGATATAATATTTGATTCATGAATGATGAATACATTGTTTATTAAGTATGAAAACACATCAATATTTTAGCATTTATAGTTAAAACTGCAAAATATTTCTCATAGAGAATGAATGGGAGAAGGTCAAAAAACGAACAAATCATTGGACTTTTCGTACTGCCTACTGTTGTCTACTGCTCAGGCATACTTTCACCTAGAGACTCCATTTAAACTTTAAACAGTAGACACAAGTCTTGTGTATTGGTGTATTAATCCACATTTTGATAGGTTTTATAGTTTTTGATCAATCCCTGATCAATGACCATGATCATTTTTGGAGAAATTATGAGATTATAATGGGTGTGTATTGCACGGAATGTTCGTGTCAGAGTGGGTGACATCATCGGTTAGAGTGGGACAAGTTGTCTGAAATCGTCTGAAACTTTTCTCTTTCCACACTCCTCTCGGACACAATTTACGCTCTACACACATAATTTTTTCCAAATTTGTAGACAAACTTGTTCTGTCTCTCACGATGAGATCAAAATATCAGAGAGATTTACAGAATTTGAATTATCAGCCTCTAAGTGCGGCCACGTCTGTCTCTACTCCTCATTGACTCCAATACAAACATTTTCTGAGAGAAGCAGAATAGACCCCTGTTTTAAAATCGCAAGTGTCTCCTAAATATTTACTGTAGAAACACCAAATCATACCAAACTGTTCAGGAAGTCCTGTGTGATGCTCACGGTCTGTGTTTTTTCTGATAGGAGTTACCGTTTTGTCAGAATAAGTCCAAATGTGAGACCAGTGCAGAGGCCGAAAATCACTCTTTTTCTCCATGTTTCTGTCTGCCTCAGCCTGGGGGGCCCCTATCGTAATTGGCAACCACCTCAATTTGCCGTGGTAACCTCTGAATGAAGAACATAACTGTGTTTATAAATTACAGACTAAGTGGTATCAGTGTAGGAATAATGTGTTATAAATGATAAATCAAGTATTTAATAACTTGTAATTAATACTTAATAGTGTGTAGTTATTACAAAGCGTTACGTAGTAATTTATATTTTTATTTTCTTTCTTTATTTTTGTTTTTGTTTGATTCAATTTATATAATATTATAATAATTTATTATTAAGTTGTAATGTCTGAACTAAGTAAATAAAGATACTTTAAAGTCTGTGCATACAAAAGTATGTGGGAAATATAAACTATTAAAAACAATTCATAACCTCAGATTAGTTCATTTTCATCCAACAAATGAAAAATCAGACGGTTTTAAAAACTTCTTTATTATGATTCAGAGCTGAAACTGTCCCATGTTGTACCTGCTCCTCTGTGCTGTAGCTGTATTAGTATTTATAATATTAATAATAATAATGATAATAATCTGTACGGGAACAATAATGATATGTTTCTTTGAGCTCTACAACATTCTTGTCTCTGTGTGTGTTGTGTGTTTTGTGCATGTGAACGTCAACCTGAGACTCCTCTGCTGATACGATGACATTCTGAAGGTTTATTGGTTTGTGATGATATGTAAAGTCAGCTTTAATACCTATATATACAGTATATACAGTATATATATATATATATATATATATATATATATATATATATAGTGGTGTGTTCTATACTGTACATTTCTGGTACAGTATTCAGAGTATTTGTACGAACAGAAGAGAAAGGTCCAGAGTGTTTGAACGTCTTTAATCCCTGTGCTTTGATGTTTGAAGCTAAAACTGCAGGAAACATAATGAAATGTTAATATATTTTAATTCTAACTCATTTACATGAAGCTACTAACAGAGAGACAGATATACTGTATTTAAACATGTAATTATTTTACCTGTTGTTATAATACATTATGCAGATGATCTATTTATCAGTGAAAGGCGTTGGATTATCTCAACAAACGCAGCTGTGCCTCATTTCCATCAGAAGAGTTCGTTTGTTTATGACATTTTCATACCTGTTCATACGATAATAAAGACATTTAACCAAAGACAGAGACCAATCGTTCATCTGTTTGTGTGTTTGTCACATATAGTTGTGAACACTCGCTCCGGCCAATCAGAGCTCCAGCTGCTGCTCTGTGGGCGGGGCCTAAATGTCATGTTGACTAATTAATAAATAATCTTATAAATTATGGAGATACATTTGTGTCTTTATTATTCAATCAAAAGAAAAGTTGATTTAAACAAAAAAGATATTTTCAATCAAAACAAACTTCACTTCAATCAAAGTGTTTGAATGCAAAAAAATATATATATTTGAGACCCAAAAAATTGAGTTTGAACCCTTTTTTTCTTTGATTGAAAAGGTTTTTTTTTTATTGAAGTTAAAGCAGATATCAGTGGAATGTTTTTGTTAATATAAGTCCTAGATAGTCCTATTTTCCGTCAGCAATCACTTACATGAAGTATTTCAGCCTAAACACGAGTCTCTCCGTCACTCTGCTCTGCTGTAACCCGAGGAGAAAATTTTCCTTGTGGGATACAAGTGTTATCCAATGAGGAGAGAGAACGGCATGAAGGGCTGTGTGTGCAGCCAAGGGATGCGCGTGAATGTGGTGACGTAGCACGAGGACCAATTGATGCCTGACAAGGGCGGGGGCTGCTAACTCATGGTGCGTTCAAAGAAACTCGTACTTTGTGTTTTTCCTTCCTGTGAAGTCATACCAGTTCGATCTGGTACGAGTTCACGGGTCGGAAGTTACGAGTGGCCGTTATAGGGAACTTTCACAGACAACAGGATGGTAAAAACACGAGCTACGGGTTACCTGGAACGCTACCAAGTCGTAGTTGTGACTTGAAGCTGTAACTTACGGTTTCAAAAGCCTGCCTTGAACGCAGCATTAGCCGAAACGGCCGTGAAGCTGATATCTGCTTTAATATTTGATTGGAAATATCTTTTTTGTTTAAATCACCTTTTTTGATTGAATAATAAAGACACAAATATCCTACCCATAATATGGTTCAAATACAAAAAAGATGACTTGAATCCAAAAAAATACATTTTCAATCAAATTTTTTTTGCATTCAAACACTTTCTTTTTTTTTTTTTTTTTTTTTTAAAGTATATTTTTTCGGCTTTTTGCTTTTTTTATTTGATAGTGATGACAGTAGAGATAGACAGGAAATGGGGAGGCAGAGAGAGGGGGAATGACACGCAGGAAAGGTCTGCCCGACGCGGGATTCGAACCGGGGACGCCTGCGGCGAGGACTGTAGCCTCTACATGGGACGGCCGCTCTACCCACTGCGCCACGCACCGCCCCAAACACTTTCTTTTTTGATTGAAGTGAAGTTTGTTTTGACTGAAATATCTTTTTTGTTTAAATCAACTTTTCTTTTGATTAAATAATAAAGACACAAATGTACCTCCATAATAAATGACCCACACTTCTCTTATCTTCACATAAAACATGGATGATGATCATAAATACACAGTAAATGAACAGTTTCTGACAGAGTGGATCTTCTACGGTGGCTCTGAAGGCTCAACTCACTGCAGCAACAGGAAGTGTTTCTGGGGACACGATAGAGCGAGGGGACAGTCTGTTTAGTAATAACAGTGGGCAGGAGGCCAGAGTTAAGTTACAAACACACAGACACACACACACACACACACACACACACACACACACACTAAAGACTCAGTAAAAACACAAACCTCGTCTAAAAAAGCACTTTTATTCATTTTCAGTGAACAGGTGAAATAACAGCATCTCTATTGTTCTGGTTCTGGAGCCGTCGGTCGTCAAACACTAAAGAGCTCAGAGTAAAAACCCTACTGTTGTTAGTTTCACCTTAAAGGGATAGTTCAACATTTTGGCAAATTGGCCCATTGCCATAATCCCTATACTCATAGCAGTAGGTTTGTTGCCTTTAATTGTCCGTGCAACTATTTTTAGAACGGTGGAGCAGAGCCGTGAGCTGCTCAGAGCTACGCTACGGAGGCTCATTATGGGATTTCTTGGTTTCAGAGTTGTTTTAGAGGTAAATACAGAGACTGCTTGATGAAAAACTGTAAAACAACTCTGTCTGGTAACGTTGTGTTATTATCTCATAGCGTGGTGAATGTGCAGCTCACAACTTGTCCACCAGAGCGTTGTGGAGTTGTTGGATTGTGTATTTGATGAGTTTGATGAGGGAAACCAAGAAATCCCATAATGAGCCTCCATAGCGTAGCTCTGAGCAGCTCACGGCTCTGCTCCGCCGTTCTAAAAACAACTTGCACCGACAGTTAAAGGTAACAAACCTACTGCTATGACTATAGGGATTATGGCAATGGGTCATTTTGACAAAAATGTTGAACTATCCCTTTAACAAAGTTCATAATGTTTGTTTTATTGTTGAAATCTTCCAGGGTCACAGTTAAAGGTGCAGTTCAACAGGTGTTTCTATTGAACATTATATTCCTCATATTATATATTCTTCTTACATCGTAATGACACCATACGTGATGTGAATCTCTACGTCCAAAAACCTGCTGGATGGAAACTCAGAGGGATTCATCCTCTGAGTTTATATAAATATATAAATGATGCAGACAAACTTCAGTTCCAGTGCCGTGCTGCCAACAACAGCTGCAGCTCCATCCAGGGCCGTTGCTAGGAATTCTGGGCCCCCTTAAAGAATACTAAAGTGGGCCCCTCCCCCTAACTTTTCCAGTTTTTTTTTCTTAGACTACGTATGTATTATCATTTTTTATTTAGCCTACTTTGTTTTGATGCTAATGCAGCATTACACTGCAAAAACTCAAGTATCTTACCAAGAATATTTGTCTTATTTCTAGTCAAAATGTAATTTCTAGTCAAAACAAATCTCATTATACTTAAAATAAGACACATCATATTAAAAGTAGCTTGTTTTTAGACACTTTTTACCCTTTTCAAGCATATTTTCACTTGGAATAAGTAGAAAAAATCTGATAGTGGAACATGTTTTTCTTCCTTATTACAAGCACAAAAAACTTGCTTTCACTGGCAGATTTTTCTACTTATTTCAAGAGAAAATTTGTTTGAAATGATGATCTAAAAAAAAGTTTTTAATTTTTAGGTGATGAGTCTTATTTTAAGTGGAAAGAGATTAGCTTTGACTAGAAATGAGACAAATATTCTTGGAAAGATGTTGAGTTTTTACAGTGTACTATAAGTTTTAGTCAGGGCCTTACGCAGAATAAATCAGTCATACAAAGATTAGACTACTGGGGTTTTTATGGGCCCTACTGGGCGCTGGGCCCCTAGGGTTATCATCACCTTTCTCCCCTATAGGACGAATTGCCTTGTTGTTTACAACTACTTCCGGGTAGAAAACCAGCATGAGAACAATAGTGACGGACGAGAGTTTCTCTATATCTAATTTTTCATGTCACTATATCGCCGTTTAGACTAATCTGATGTTTGTAAAGTCTATGAAACCAATGATTGGACAAACATTACTATTTATGTGTGCACATTTTTGTAATTAGTCATGGTTATCATAGATTAGCCGGGCTAACGGTTAGCTACCTGTTTAACTTTAATAACTCAGTGACTCAATAAACGCTCCATGAAAAAATATTTTCTCCAGCGGATATCTGAGTTCCAACATGACTGAGCTAACTGGAGTAGTTTCATGTCGTGTCCCACAACGGGAGGGTTTTAACAGCTGACATCCTGCTGTTAGCTTAGCTACCGCCGTTAGCTTAGCTACCGCTGTTAGCTTAGCTACCGCCGTTAGCTTAGCTGTCCCTGTCAGCTGAGCCACTGATGCTTTCTAGACACCGTGATTCCCCCAAACTGAATAAATACCACACATAGCAACACAAAACACACACACACACACACACACACACACACACACACACACACACACACACACACACACACACACACACACACACACACACACACACACACACACATAAATAGTGATGTTTCTTCAATCATTTCAGATTTGTCTAAACAGTGATAGGGTGTGAAAAATATGATATATAGCTAAACTCTCGTTCGTTACTATTGATCTCATTCAAATTACGTGCTGGTTTTCTACCCGGAAGTAGAATGTAAACAACAAGGAGATTCGGTCTATACAACGGCCCTGGCTCCGTCTCCTAATCTCTCTACCGCTGCAGAAACACAGTCAGTCGGTTCGTCTTCCTCCCGGTTCCTCGGCTCTTCTTCCTTCAACAGAACTTCTCTCCGTCCGTTTTCCCGCTCTGCGTCTGATCCTTGTTGTCCAGCTTGTGAACGACCCTGAACGCCTCCAGGAACTCGGTGAAGTCGATGCTGCCGTCCTTGTTGAAGTCGATGCTTCGCGCCAGGTCGTCGATGGCCCCGTCGTCGATGGCGACGCCCAGGTGAGCGCTGAAGAGACGCCAGGTGTGACGGAACTCCTCGGTGGAGATGAGACCTGAAGGAAACACACGATAACGCTCAGAGTTAAAGGGATAGTTCACCCAAAATTGAAATTTCAGAGTCCTCCGTGGCTTCTCTGAGTTACAGGGGGTCTCGGCGTAGCAGTGCATGTCCATATAACGGTTGCAAATGGATACCAACTGTCTTCGTAATAAAAAGACACACCGAGAAACATCCAAATACCTCCATGCTGCTCGTATGTAAGATTTTGCGAGTCGCGCGAGATTTGGACGGACCAGGAAGAGGAGCTTCCGTTATAAACAAGCTTGAAATATAGACTTATTTAATTTTTTTCCGAACAATTTCGCATTTCGGGGCTTCAATACAAGACGGACATTACATACGAGCAGCATGGAGGTATCTGGATGTTTTTTGGTGTGTCTTTTTGTTACGAAGACAGTTGGTATCCATTTGCAACCGTCATATGGACATGCACTGCTACGCCGAGACCCCCTGTAACTCAGAGAAGCCACGGAGGACTCTGAAACTTCTCCCAGCCCTTAGTCCACATGAGGGGGAGTAGATAATGAGTGAAATTTGAATTTTGGGTGAACTATTCTTTTAAAGGAGCATTCATGCAAATCCAAATTATTCTTAATTCGGCCACTAGATGGAGCCAGTGGCGGAGCATATTGGATATAAACAAGCTCCTGAGCGCTCAGCCATTTTCAAGTACCGGTACTCGCAATGCCACTGACCTCTCAACGACCTGTCTTTTGCATATTTCAGTTTATTTTATGCTATTACCGCTGTATTTGCAATAATGCTCCTTTAATGTTGACCAGGACATTTAAAATACTATTTTATTCTAAGAGAGAGACCCAGCAGCTGTTTTACCTGAATGGTCTTTGTCTATAATGTTGAATATGATCTCGATGT
This sequence comes from Trachurus trachurus, assembly GCF_905171665.1. Classification (NCBI taxonomy): domain Eukaryota; kingdom Metazoa; phylum Chordata; class Actinopteri; order Carangiformes; family Carangidae; genus Trachurus; species Trachurus trachurus. The sequence continues at coordinate 3,231,260 of NC_139893.1, read as the reverse complement.
CTGTTCTGTATCTGAACAGAGTGTCGGCCAAGTTTGGAGTCACCTGAAAGAAAGAAAAGGACGAATAGAAAATCTAAAATAAGAATAAAAAGATATAAATACAATTTATGATAAATAAATTCTCCAACTTCTTTGACTTAAACCAACAGATGCCCTGTAATCAACACTGAATCATTCATTAGTCTACGGTGGCCTTGAAGGGTCAACTCACTGCACCTTCATAAAACACATTCACAAACACAAACATGCAACAAACTCAGAAAACCACTCAACACAACAGAAAGTGTTTCTGGAGGACACAATATATAGACGGACCTGGCTAAAGGCTGATGCTAAGCTAACAGTCCATTTGATCAATGTGATTAAAATGCAGGATGCAGTAAATTAGATAAAAAATAAATAAAAAGCGGGGTATACGTGATGAAAGGAGATGAGATGAGATACTATAAGATAAGAAAATAATCCAAAACTCAAAATCTTACCAAGAATATTTGTCTTATTTCTAGTCAAAACAAATCTAATTATACTTAAAATAAGACTCATCACATTAAAAAGTAACTTGTTTTTAGACACTTTTCACTTCTTTCAAGCAGATTTTCACTTGAAATAATCTGATAATGGGGCAAGTTTTTCTTTGTTATTACAAGCATAAAAAAACTTGCTTTCACTATATCTTACTGAGAATATTTGTCTTATTTCTAGTCGAAATTTAGCTTGTTTTTAGACACTTTTTACTTCTTTCAAGCAGATTTTCACTTGAAATAAGTAGAAAAATCTGATAGTGTAGCAAGTTTTTCTTTCTTATTACAAGCACAAAAAACCTGCTTTCACTGGCAGATTTTTCTACTTATTTCAAGTGAAAATTAGTTTGAAACAAGTGAAAATGATCTAAAAACAAGTTCATTTTTAGGTGATGAGTCTTATTTTAAGTGGAAAGAGATGCGTTTTGACCAGAAATTAGACATTTTTAAAGGAATAAGACAAATGTTCTTGGAAAGATTTTGAGTTTTTGCAGTGTGGGGTTCAGTCATGTGACCTGAGGCAGAGGAGTCTCCACTTCCATGTCCTCGAAGCAGGACCGGTAGTCCACGCTGCCGTCCGGCGCCAGGCGGCTGAGGTGTGGGCGGAGCGTCCTCCAGGGAAGGTCCAGTCTCAGGACCGACTCCAGGACCTGAGCCCACTCGCTGACCGACACGCTGCCTGAGAGACAGAGACACGAACAGTCCAGTATGTCTCACACAGAGAAATGAAACAACGTCCTGTTCAGTAGAGAGATTAACCTTTGTGACTGAAATTGACTTTTTTGTCCATTTTAGAATTTCATCTTGCGATATTTCATAGTGGTTTTAGCTAGAGCCTTCAACATTGTTAAAGGTTCATCATTTTTCATATATTTTTGAATTCCAAACCTGATCCTGTATAACACCTTAACACTGAAAAAACAAAAATACCGACACATGTACTCAGGGGTCGCGTTAACCGGATATTTTCCGTCATTGACCGTTTTTTTAAAACGGTGACGGAAAAATTTTGAGGCCATCCGTCATTTTGACAGATTGCAATTCACAGCCATGGCCGTCTGGCCATGTGCATTTGTTTACAATGAAGCCAGAGGATAATCAATACATGGAGCGGTGGATAACGATATAAAACATATACAATGTCACAAAGTCACTACGGTGAGAATTAGATTAAAAAAAAAAAAAACCTCACAGCTGGCTGGTGCGCTCAATAGAAAACGCTGTAGTACCTCCTCCAGGCCTGTGTGGAGCGTGTGTGGCTGTAGCGCTGCCACACAGAAACACTAACAACAGAGAAGAAGACAGAAAGCTTCCCCGCAGGATTCAAACTCCTTCAAGTGGATTAAATGTTGACTGTGAGTCGTGTCAGTGCAAATATGACGGTCGATAATGATTTAACGGGCGAGATTCAGCTGCAGTGTCCGAGGGACCGACAGTAGTCAGCTGTTAAGTTACGTAGCTGTAGCTACACAGCGGTGTGTCTCGGTACAGGTAGAGCGGTGGGGGTAGGACATCACCGTTTCACACACTCGCCGCGCACAACTCTTCTAAAGGTAACGTTAAGCCTTCTTTTAATATTTTGCCCGCCGTGGCATTGTTTATAACACTTAAAGGTTGAATATGTAGAATATTTATCAAAAGCTATATTTTTTCAAAAATAATACATCCATGGGGCCTTTAGAGGGGTACAGAATGAAAGTATTGCTTTTCCACAAAATTTTTTTTTTTAGTCTGAATTATTATTTTTAATTTTTTTGACGGGCTCGACAATGACTTTCTGTCAACGTTCTGTTTACATTCGTACCTGCCTGTAGCCGACATGTGGCTCAGTTCTCAGCTGTTTTCCTGCCTCCTCCCGGTCGTATGCGTTTGTTTCCAACCAAGCCTTTTTAATAATCAATCGGTGGATCAATGGATTATCATATACTTGTTAGGATGGGTGTATTTGTGTAGTCTTATCTGTCATAAACACGTTTATCGTCGCGGACTTTCGGTGCCACGGAGCTCCTTTTTTTTTTTTCTTTCCAACTTGACGAGAGCAGTGACAGCGGAGGCTCTGAGCAGCAGCGGTGTGGAAGGCAGAGAGCCTCCACTGTCCCTGTAACAAGCTACAAGTCATTTATTATGCTGTTAATGACGGTAAAAATGAAACATAAGGTAAATATCCTGCTTAGCTCTCCTCCTCTGCTGTCCTCTGATCAGAGCGGAGTCCCTAGCAACGGCCCGTTTTACCTAGCAACGGTCTGGCAATCGACTGCTGGAATTCTTTTTCTGTTGTTGTTCTTGTATTTCTACATAGTCAACCTTTAAAGCTGAGTGGGTCTTGTCCTGTCTGAATGTGTGCTGCATCTGGCTGTGTGGTCTATAGCTTCAGTTGTTTCAGTGATGCGCAATGGCTGCGTGCGTAAAAGAGAGATGAGAGGCAGAGAGAGAGAGAGAGAGAGAGATTCCATTCCATCAGCAGCAGCAGCATCATTATGAGCTCCTGAGGTTGATCTCTTTTTTCTGTTTTAAGATGAGATAAACTTTCAATTTTGTGTCAAATTTTGAAGAAGATACACTTTTAAAGCAATTACCTCCCTGAAAGAAGAAGAACGGCAAAGAAAAAACCAAAGAAAACTTGGAGAAATCCATCTGGACTGAGGAGTCCAGCAAAGAAGTTCAGCCAACTGCCAAACTGACAGTGAGTCAAACAGTCCTCAAGACAACAAACAGAGACCTGACAGAGACCAAGAAGAGGGACAACAACCAGTAACTGAAGTGAGTGATAACACCAGAGGAAGTATAACCTGAAAAGGGGCTTACAAAACAAAATAATAACTACCAAACTAATTTAAGTTAGTTTGTAGTAAATGCTAACAGCTAGCCAACAAGACAGTAAGCCATAGCAACGGTCACTAAGGAATTGGAACACAGCCATGCAGCACCAGCAGAGTTCCAAAGCCTCAGTCACAGACACCCTGCCATCCATAGACACAGCGCAGGAGGCTGTTCCTCTCTTCTACCCACAAGAGGTGAAGAATGAAACCAGCAGGAAGGCCTACAAGCAGAAGGTTATGAGGGAAAGGCCAGAGACACTCTTCTCTGACTCCTATAAGACCGGAGACATCAGCAACTTCATCTTCTTCACTGAGCAGCCACTGGCATGGCACTCTGCTATCAGGAGCCACTACCCCTCGGTGAAGAAGGAGGGCATCTGTAACGGATGGAAGCTGAAGATCAGAGAAGCAGAGGACCCAGACTTCCCCATGACCTCAGTCAACCTCTACAAGAACGGGACCGTCATGGTGCAGGGGAACCTCAGGCAGTTTGAGCTGGACTTCCTCCTCATCAAGGAAAGAGCTCAGCTGGAGAAGACCACCCCGCCTGATGACACCCCCACCCTGCCAGACACAGACACCACATCCACCCCCACCTGCCCCCCTGCCGACCAGCCCTCTGAGAAGAGTGAGCCCCCCTGCTCTGAACAGACCCAGGACCCCCAGCTGACCTCCACCATCACCGACATGAAGGTGAAGTTCAGTGAGCTGGAGAGAGAGCTGGTCCAGCTGAGAGAGCTGATGAGCCATCAGCCGAGCCAGGAGGAGGAGAAGACCTGCAGCCTCAGCACAGAGCTGAGCAGACTGAGACAGGACAGAGACCAGGACCAGACTGAGCTGAGCAGACTGAGGACGGAGATCAGAGAGCTGCAGCAGCACCAGGAGAGACACATGGCAGCGTTGAGCACTCTGACAGAGGAGGTGAAGGAGCTGAGAGAGGAGAGAGAGAACACCAGGACAGAGCTGGCCTCTCTGTCACAGAAGCTCCAGGACAGAGACAGAGACCTCCCAGGCCTGACAGGACAGCTAGACCCACACCCAGACCACAACCAGGACCCTGGAAGCTCCACTCAGAACCACCAGGACCAAGAGGCCCCACCCACCCAGCAGCTCTCTTCTAGTCCACAGACCGACACTACACCCAGACCCCCCCCCAGCCCTCTGGTGGACTCCACCCCTCGTCCATCCAGTCCGGCGCAGCAACCAGACATCGTCATCCTCATCGACTCCAATGGAAGGTTCTTAGATGAAAAGAAACTGTTCCCCAACCACAACGTGTCCAAACTGTGGTGTCCAACCAGCCGCCAGGCCCTGGAGCTGCTGTCGGTGGAGCAGCTGGGCTCCCCCAGCCACATCATCATCCACACCGGCACCAACGAGCTGAGGACGCAGCAGGACAGAGTGTCAGAGTCCCTTAGAGGAGTCATAGAGAAAGCCTCCAGCACCCTCCCCACCAGCAGAGTGGTGGTGTCCACCCTGCTGCCCAGGAGAGACTTCCACCCAGACACCATCCACAGGATCAACAGCAGCATCTCCAGAGACTGTGTCCTGAGGCCCAACGTCCACCTGGCCCACCACCCCTCCCTGGACATCAGCTGCCTCTATGACAACGTGCACCTCTTTAAAAACATCGTCTCCGTCTTCGCCCGGACACTGAAGGACGTCGCTCTCAACCGAGACCAGTCCACCCCCCACAGAAGGAGCAGCTCAGCCCACAGCCCATCCAGACCGCCCCCCAGACCACCCAGACCTCCCAGACCTTCCAGACCTTCCAGACCTTCCAGACCATCCAGACCATCTCCACGTAGACCCCAGGGCAGCTACGAGCCCCCTCACACCTACCCAGAGCCCCTCCTACCCCCAAGAGCCCCACCCCATCGCCATCACCAGGAGCCAGGTCCCGGCCCACTGAACTACAGCCAGGTGGTGAGGAGAGCAGCAGACCCCCCGCCTACCCTTCCAACCCCTGCCCCCACCCCTACACCCCCACACAGCCAGCTGAGAGACATCCAACACATGCTGAGCCTGCTCTGCTCCCACCTGATGGGCCAAGTACAGTAGACAATCATATCTATTATTATTTATTTATTTGTTCATTTTTAAATATTATTATATTATTAGATTGAAACGAATACCTGAAATGCATTAGAATTAATCTCTTCATTGGCAGTAGGATTGGAAGTTTATCTCATTTTAACACTGAATGCATCATTTGAGTTTTATAGTTAATGAATTCTAAATCGTTTGTTATTTCATGTTGGAACATCCAGGGTCTGAGGTCCTCGGCTTTTGGCCTTAAGAGCAGGACCCCAGACTTTAATAGAGAAATAGAACAATCTGATATCATTGTGTTGCAGGAAACTTGGAATAGAGGAGACATGCCCACTGGTTGTCCTCTTGGGTATAGAGAAGTGGTTTTTCCATCCACGAAACTTAAGAATGTAAGCCAAGGCAGAGATTCAGGGGGGATGTTGATCTGGTACAAGGCAAACCTCACTCATTCAATAGAGTTCATCAAAAAAGGAAATTTTTCAATTTGGTTCAAAATAAAAAAAGAGGCTGTCTCCACAGACAAAGACCTATTCCTGTGCACAGCCTATATCCCCCCATCAGAGTCCCCTTACTACAACGAAAACACCTTTACCATTCTGGAAGACGAAATCAACTATTACCAGACACAGGGAAACGTGCTGATCTGTGGTGATCTCAACGCCAGAACAGGCACAGAACCTGACTTAATAAATACACATGGGGACAAACACATACCTGGCCAGATCAACATCCCCCCTCCTCCACATCAGCACAGAAACAATCTAGACAAAACAGTCAACAGAAATGGGCATCAACTGCTGCAGATGTGTCGCACGCTGGGTCTGTACATAGTCAACGGTCGGCTTCGAGGGGACTCCTTTGGTCTCTACACATACAGCTCTCCTCTTGGCAACAGCACAGTAGACTATAGTATTACAGACCTAGACCCCTCCTATCTAAGAGCATTCACCATCAGCCCCCTAACGCCCCTATCAGATCACAGCAAAATCACCCTGTACATTAGGAAGAGCCCAACAGACCCCCATGTAGCAGAGCCCAGCAGACTCAACCCATCCAAACAGCCTTATAGGTGGACAAGTCATAGCAAAGATGACTACCAGAGAGCCATCGGGCACCCAACTATCCAAATGAAGTTGGACCATTTTCTCTCCACCTTATATCCCCACAATAAAGATGGCCTCGATCAGGCTGTTGGGGATATCAATGAAATATTTGACAAAACAGCACTTCTGTCCAATCTGAGCAAACCTCATCATCACAGTTCAAACAAATCTACTCATGAAAAGTGGTTTGACTCTGACTGCAGGTGTCTGAGAAAAACACTCCGTAAATTATCCAATGAAAAACACCGGCAACCTGACAATCATGAGCTCCGCCTTCGTTATTGTGAATCATTGAAATTATACAGAAAAACACTAAGCACTAATAAGAAGCAACACGAACAGCAACTCCTCAAAGAAATTGAAGAATCCATTGATTCAAATAATTTTTGGAAAAAATGGCATTCATTCAACAAATCACACAAAGAAGAATTGGCAATTCAAAATGGTGAAATTTGGAAAAAACACTTTGAAAATCTATACAGTACAATCACTCCGAATTCAGCCCAAAATAATCTGCTAAACAAATTAGAAACTCTTGAATCAGTCGTTAAAGACAACCAAAACCCATTAGATCATGAAATTAGTGAAGAGGAGCTACTGACCAAGATCCAGGCCCTGCAGCCAAGGAAGGCAAGTGGACCGGATCGCATCTTAAATGAAATGCTTCGGTTCGGCAGCCATAAAATCAAGACTGCCATACTGAAATTATTTAATATCATCTTGAACATCGGTCATTTTCCAGACACCTGGGGCCAAGGGATTATCACTCCAATCCATAAAAGTGGAGACAAGTACGATCCCAACAACTACAGAGGCATATGTGTCAGCAGCAACCTGGGGAAGTTGTTCTGCAGCATCTTAAACAGCCGTCTGCAAAACTTCCTCAGTGAACATAATGTCCTGAGCAAGAGTCAGATTGGATTCACTCCACAACACAGAACCACTGACCACATCTACACCCTCCACACCCTCATCCAGAAACACGTCCACCACAACAAAAACAAAATCTTCTCTTGTTTTGTAGATTTCAAGAAAGCATTCGACTCAATTTGGCATCATGGTCTGTTTCTGAAACTACTAGAAAAAGGTATTGGGGGAAAAACCTATGATATAATCAAGACAATGTACATAAATAATCAATGCGCTGTAAAAATTGGAATCATGGAAACCGACTTCTTCCCCCAAAGTAGAGGGGTGAAGCAGGGCTGCAGTCTCAGCCCCACCCTGTTCAATATTTATATTGATGATTTGGCCAAATCCCTGGTAGAGTCAGACATCCCTGGTCTCACCCTCTCTGACACTGAAGTCAAGTGTCTACTCTTTGCAGATGATCTAATCCTGCTCGCTCCATCTAAGGAGGCTTTACAAAAGCAATTAGATCATCTGCAAAAGTTCTGTCAGACCTGGGCCCTGACCATTAACCTGGACAAAACCAGAGTCATGGTCTTCCAGAAACGACCCAAGTGTCAGAAAGACCAACACAGGTTCCTCCTGGACTCTACAGACATACAACACACACACAACTACACATACCTGGGATTAAACATTACAGCCACAGGAAATTTCAATCTGGCCATTAACGATCTGCGAGACAAGGGCAGAAGAGCTTTCTGGTCCATTAAAAAATCCTCATGTATTGATATCCCTGTTAGAGTCTGGATGAAAATATTTAAATCGGTAATTGAACCTATTATACTATATGGTAGTGAGGTGTGGGGTCCTCTTGTAACCCAAGACTTTGAAAAATGGGACAAACACCCGATCGAAAGCCTGCATACCGAGATTTGCAAAAACATCCTCAAAGTCCATAGGAACACCCCCAATAACGGATGCAGAGCTGAATTAGGCCAATTTCCCCTTTTAATTCGGATCCAAAAAAGACTATTCTATCAACACCTCAAAGCCAGCGACCCCAACTCCTACCACTACAAAGCCCTGCAGTGCCAAGAGGAGAGCAAAGACAGGAGTCCCCTCAGCCAGCTGGTCCACAGGCTCAGCTCCACCAGCACCGAGCACCAAGACCACCCTCACACAATCCGGCCCCACCAAATTATAGAAAAACAAAAAGACAATTACATCAACTATTGGACATGTACAACCAAATCCCAAAGCAAACTGCAATGCTATTTGGCCCTAAACAAAGAATACTCCATGGCAGATTACTTGAGTTCAGTAACTGACCCCAGACTGAGGAAAACCTTGACTATGTACAGACTCAGCGGCCACAGCCTGGCTTTAGAGAGCGGCCGCCACAGACAGACCTGGCTGCCCAGAGACCAGCGCCTCTGTCAGCTCTGTCCACATAGACAGGTGGAGACAGAGCAGCACTTCCTGCTGCACTGTGACGCATACACACACATCAGAACACAGACATACACTAACATCACACTAACAACACCCAACTTCACCCAACTCTCAGACCAGGACAAATTCTGTCATTTGTTAGGAGAACAAAGAGCCACTGCTTTAGAAGCAGCAAAATATGTTTGTGCCTGTCACAAAAAGAGAGATGAGCTGCTCAACATGAGCTCCTCTATATGAGCAGCTGCTGCTGCTCCTGTTGAGTTTTACCTGCTAAATGATATCTACACTGTTTGTTCATCAGTATCATCTGTATTATTATATTATCTGTTTATTTATTTATATTGTATGTGTTATTTTACCATTTTTGTAATGCTTTGGCAATATTGTACTGACAGTCATGCCAATAAAGCTTGTGAAATTGAAATTGAATTGAGAGAGAGAGAGAGAGAGAGAGAGAGAGAGAGAGAGAGAGAGAGAGAGAGAGAGAGAGAGAGAGAGAGCTAACGCCAGCGCACTATGCGGTGCCTATGTGAAAACGTGCTCCTTTGGATGTTTTGGTATAACACATGGGTTAGCATGTTGATTGTTGACAGAAAACTGATGTCATCTAACGTTGTATTTAGATGTTGAGTGGCAGAAAGTGACCCCCGCATTCACTGATGACCCACAGTTAGATGTGCTCTGACGCCGGATCTGCTCCGGAGCATTCTCTGTTCAATTTGTTTGGACTTGATATGAATTAAACATGAATTAAAATTGAATGCTATTGAATATGGCATTATTATCATTTAAAAAAAATTAAAGTGACCGGTAAAAATAGATTATGACGGAATTTTTATGACCCCGTCAGTCAAAATGACCGGCGACGAAAAAGTCTAGCGCAACCTCTGCATGTACTACATTGGACAAAAGTGTCCAATGTGTTTGAAGCCATAAAAAAAGGCATATTTTACAATATTTTTCCAGTTTTTTTTGCATGAATCTTCTTATCCACTTCTCCTCTATTGATCCAAACCATTGAATTAATTAATTTCAGACTTTTAACCCCTTCAATGCCAGAAAATAGAGTCCCTGGAAAGAAAAGTGGTGGAAAAAAGCACATAAAAAGGGGGTTACTTCAAAAAAACTGAATGCAAATTGAATTTGGTTTGGGGGGATTAGATCAGTCTTGGATATGTCATTGATGAGTAGCAACATTGATTTCCTGGGGTTTGTAGTTTTTTGTACATGGGACTCTCAGAAAAAAAACGACACATGTACTACATTGGACAAAAGTGTCCAATGTGTTTGAAGCCATAAAAAAAGGCATATTTTACAATTATTTTCCAGTTTTTTTGGATGAATCTTCTTATCCACTTCTCCTCTATTGATCCAAACCATTGATTTAATTAATTTCAGACTTTTAACCCCTTCAATGCCAGAAAATAGAGTCCCTGGCATTGAAGGGGTTAAAAGTCTGAAAGTAATTAAATAGTAAATAGTAGTACATGTGTCGGTAAAAATTTGCAGGGCACAAAGGTTAAAACAAGAAGAGAGGAGGTGAGTCAACGTCACCGGTGTTGTTGTGGTCGTTCCCCTGGAAACCCGCCATCAGCTCCGCACGGTGAGAAAACAGCTTCTCCTTCAAGGCCCGTAGAGCAGAACCCTCCGCCGCCCGCACTCTGACAACACACGATGCTTCAGTCCGTTATTTCATCACTTTATTATCCTTAAAGATTTTAGCCAAAGAAATGTAAAAGAACTTCTCAGCTGTCGAAAATATTTGATTTATACAAATTTAAAAACAGACAAATACACAGAATCTACTCACTGAAGAGGATGAGAGATTATCTATTGTTTTTTATTATTTCAATATTAATATTGAACTGAAGTGAATTGAATTTTATTTAATTTGAACATGTAAGCAAAAGTAAGGCACGAGTTTGTTTGTGATAACATAACCCTTACAGAAAAACTACATTGTGTCATATGTGAAGTTCAGATGTGTTCACATGTTTGATTTCACATGTGAAAGATTCACGTTATTTGCACATTGGGAATCACATGGTTTTGGCCCAATTTTGTAAAACATGTTACCGCAGTGGAAAAATGGGTTCACATGGGAATTCACATGTGATTCACATAAAATTGGGCCAAAACCACATGATATATATGCGAAATTGTTCACATGTGAATCACGTACTGTATGAAGTTCATGTGTTTTTTCTGTAAGGGACTAAGTTATAGAACAAAAACTGAAAACAAAAACATTGAGAACAAAAACATCATCCTTATATCCTTATTTGAAACATAGTGAGAAGAAGCAATGCTTTGATTTAATTTATAATTTTATTTGTTATATAGTGTTATTTATTATAATGATGTTTTTACTGTAAATAATTGTATCTATTGCTCTTTACTTCTTTATATTATGTTCTTGCTGTTTATTTTTCTTGAGTATGGAGCTGTAACGGCTTCTCACAGTTTAATACTGTCAGGCAACAGTGACAATAAAGATTCTCTTCTATTCTAAATAATTTATCCAGTTTCCTTAATTACCGTGGTTGCATAATGTTTACAACAGAAGAAAAATAAAAAATAAAGGGGCAAGTCAAAAATAAATAAATGAAATACTAATGTTGATGTTCAGATTGATTGTGGATGGGCTGTTACCTCTGAGTGAGTGTGAGCCTGCGTGTGCTGCGACTGACTTGATACTGGTAGAAACGAGGAACCAGTTCTCTGCCAACTTTGATGTACGCTCCTCTGTTGCTGCCCTCCTCGTAGTAGTTAGAGGCTGAGAAGATGGTGATCACCTGCACAACACACACACACACACACACACTAGTACATATAGGTAATGTATGTCTGCATATGTATAAATGTGATTAGGTATATATAGTTGCAAAAATAGAAGTGGTAGATGATATAAATAAAGTGTTGCATTGCGACATGTTTTAGACCTTTGATGAGTAGATGTCTGGTCTGCAGCCATTATTTTAATTCATTTTCTTCTCTTTTTTTTGCTTTGATACATATATCATGTAATTTGTGAATTGATTTCTTGATAACAGGGGTAGACAACATTAGTTTGCTTCTTTCTGCCTCCTTTCATTCATGTCATGGCAAACATTTTGTGGCCTCTAGATGTGTCGTTTTAGTCTTATTTTGTTGCAATCTGTCATAAAAGAGACTATTGTTAAAGGGATACGCCAACATTTTTTTTTTCGTGTCTTGCCTCACTCCCAAGTCCATGACCAGCAGATAGACACCATCCTTTCGACTGTGCGTGCAGTAACAAGGGAGATAGAGCCGTATCGCCGTAATTAGCTTAGCTCAAACACTGGAAGTGTATAGGTAGTGTTAGCCTGCCTCCTACCCGAGCTGAAATCAGCAGTCAGAAGCTGATTTCATTTTAGCTCTAAACTCTGTAAATATATCACTTTATCCACATTTCAAACATGTTTAGGTGAGAAAGTAGCCGTTTAGATCAGCAGTGTGTCGTTCATTTGTCTAAATACCACCTGTTTACAATTTTGTTGGGACGAATTCGGCGCTACTCAAGCTAGCCGTTGTGACCAACGCACTTCCGGTTACTTTCACAAAATAAAACACCCGTTGCCCTTTACATACAGAAAACCATGACGATAGAATTTGTGCTTTTACTTTGAAATAGGAAGCTAACCTACCCTCGATGTAGCTAGCTTGAACCAAAATAAACCGTCTTTGCTTGAACCCTCCGTTTTGACCGATCTCGTCCCGTTAGCGGTATTTGACCGCTCAAGATGCCTTACCGGAGAGTTTTGTCAGCTCTGAGACGAAGATCGGCCCGCCGGTTTCCGTTTAGAGTTGCTGAAGAGTTTCTCTGATGACTTTAGGTGGAGGCAGGCTAACACTACCCATACACTTCCAGTGTTTGAGCTAAGCTAATTAGCGACTTTAGGTGGAGGCAGGCTAACACTACCCATACACTTCCAGTGTTTGAGCTAAGCTAATTACGGGCGATACGGCTCTATCTCCCTTGTTACTGCACGCACAGTCGAAAGGATGGTGTCTATCTGCTGGTCATGGACTCGGGAGTGAGGCAAGACACAATTTTTTTTTTTTTTTGGCGTATCCCTTTAAGTATTTATTCCTCCAGACATGTTTCAGGCTCTCAGCCTCTGACCTGTCCACCGTGACACAGCTCGTATCCCTCCTGTTTGCACTCGTGGGACCTGATGAGCAGCTGCAGCCCGTGTTGCAGCAGCAGCCTCCTGGTGACGTCGGGGCCGAAGTAGCAGCCTCCTCCTCTGAACGTGTTGGGGCTGCAGCCTTCCTGCGTCTTAGGGTCGCTCCACAGGACGTCCACGATCTGCAGCAACAGAGAGGAGGCTGATGAGTGACATGTCAGTGAAGCAGAGAAGTAAACGACATCAACTCCCACTGCAAAGACTCAAAATCTGTCCAAGAATATTTTGTCTTATTTGCACTGTATTATATTTGGTTTCCATCCTAGCACAACTCCATTAAGAGACCCTGCTTTTGTCTTGCATTGTTGCATCTTCATCCATTTTATCCAGCATCATAAATAGTCAATCTCACCTAAATCTATTAAATTGCACTACGCTTCTTGTTTCTGTTTTTGTTTTATAACAGTGTCATGTTAATTGTCTTTCTTTGTAGTTTTTATGTCTGTTGGTTTCTGTTGGATACATGTGTTTGTTGTATGTGTTTTTTTTCCTGTTTTATGAATTATGTTGTTATGTTCTTGTGTTCATTTTAATGGCTTTTAACACCTTGCCAGGAGGACTACAGTCGGAAGGCTAACACCGGCACCTTTACATTTTATAATGTTCATTAATGTGCACTGTCCTCCTTAAATAAAACTAATTAACTAACCTCTTTCCACTTACAATAAGACTCATCACCTAAAAATTAACTTGCTTTTAGATCATTTTCACTTGTTTCAAACAAATTTTCATTGAAATAAGTAGAAAAATCTGCCAGTGAAAGCAGGTTTTTTGTGCTTGTAATAAGGAAGAAAAACTTGCTCCACTATCAGATTTTTCTACTTATTTCAAGTGAAAATCTGCTTGAAACAAGTGAAAATGGTCTAAAAACAAGCTGCTTTTTAATGTGATGAGTCTTATTTTAAGTATAATTAGATTTGTTTTGACTAGAAATGACATTTTGACTAGAAATAAGACAAATATTCTTGGTAAGATATTTGAGTTTTTGCAGTGCTCCTCTTCCTCCTCCTCCTCTCTGACCTGTTTCCACTCTTGCTCGTGCTGCGGAGGCGACGGAGGAGGAAGAGACGACAGAGAGTCCAGGAAAGGCACTTGGAGGACGTTGATGTTGTAGGGCGAGCTGGGGGAGGACGGGCAGGGACGAGGGGAGAGACAGGACGGGGTCCGAGGAGAGCAGAGGGAGGAGGAGGAGGAGGAGGACGAGGAGGAGGAGGAGGTGGAGGCAGCGCTGTCCTGCCGGCTGAAGCCACACCTCCTCTTCCTTCAACAGGAGACGACAGAGAGTTTATAGAAGACAGTCAGTGTGAGTGAACAGTTAAAGGGATACACCAACATTTTTTTTTCTGTGTCTTGCCTCACTCCCGAGTCCATGACCAGCAGATAGACACCATCCTTTCGACTGTGCGTGCAGTTACAAGGGAGATAGAGCCGTATCGCCCGTAATTAGCTTAGCTCAAACACTGGAAGTGTATAGGTAGTGTTAGCCTGCCTCCACCTAAAGTCGCTAATTAGCTTAGCTCAAACACTGGAAGTGTATGGGTAGTGTTAGCCTGCCTCCTACCTAATGTCGCTAATTAGCTTAGCTCAAACACTGGAAGTGTATAGGTAGTGTTAGCCTGCCTCCTACCTGAGCCGAAATCAGCAGTCAGAAGCTGATTTCATTTTAGCTCTAAACTCTGTAAATCACTTTATCCACATTTCAAACATGTTTAGGTGAGAAAGTAGCCGTTTAGATCAGCAGTGTGTCGTTAATTTGTCTAAATACCAGCTGTTTACAATTTTGTTCGGACGAATTCGGCGCTACTCAAGCTAGCCGTTGTGACCAACGCACTTCCAGTTACTTTCACAAAATAAAACACCCGTTGCCCTTTACATACAGAAAACCATGAGGATAGAATTTGTGCTTTTACGTTGAAATAGGAAGCTAACCTACCCTCGATGTAGCTAGCTTGAACCAAAATAAACCGTCTTTGCTTGAACCCTCCGTTTTGACCGATCTCGTCCCGTTAGCGGCATTTGACCGCTCAAGATGCCTTACCGGAGAGTTTTGTAGCTCTGAGACGAAGATCGGCCCGCCGGTTTCCGTTTAGAGTTGCTGAAGAGTTTCTCTGATGACTTTAGGTGGAGGCAGGCTAACACTACCCATACACTTCCAGTGTTTGAGCTAAGCTACGGGTGATACGGCTCTATCTCCCTTGTTACTGCACGCACAGTCGAAAGGATGGTGTCTATCTACTGGTCAGGGACTCGGGAGTGAGGCAAGACACGGAAAAAAAATGTTGGTGTATCCCTTAAACATCTGTGAACATCTGTTTGACCTCAGGTTGGGAGTTCTCTGGTTCTTGCTGTGGCTGCGGCTGCTGCCGGGACGGGAGCTGTCCGTGGACCTCGTCCTCTTGGCCTGTCTGCAGGACGGACCGAGGTCCAGCTGCTCCAGGCTGCGTCGGGGAAACCGCAGCGCAGATTTCACCTGGAGAGAGAGAGATAATAAGAGAATGAAAGGTCGTACACCTGTTGTCTAAAGTAAAGTTCAAACAGACACTTCAGCTCTGGAAAAAATGAAGAGACCACTTCAAAATGATGAGTTTCTCTGGTTTTACTATTTATAGGTTTGTGTTTGAGTGAAATGAACATTTTTGTTTTATTCTATTAACCACTAACAACATTTCTCCTAAAATTGAAATATAAATATTGTCATTTAGAGCTTTTATTTATTGGCAGAAAATGACAACTAGTTATAAATAACAAAAAAATATCAAGTCTTTTCAGACCTTGAATAACAATGATGAAAAGAAAACATGTTCACACTCATCCCTAAACAACACAACATGAATATTTTTTACTTAGGAAGAGTTTATAAATCTGTTTTTGTGGGATCATGTCAATGTTTAATCCCAGAAGTGGTTTTTATAATCTTCCTATAAAACCAGATGTGGAGTTGTGTTTGTGTTTAAAAACAAGTTGAACGAGTGTCGTACATGTAGAGATGCTTTTCAAGAGACATTTGTGAAAGTGGTATCTTAATCTTTACTTGCCTTGTTTAAATTAGATTAGATTATTTTATTTATTTATTTGTTTGTTTATTTGAATGGGACAGTGCACATTATTGGACATAAGAACATATATAATAATAATAATAATATAATAAATATGCCGGATTATAGCAGGATGCTAGTTTCCGTCCATAGAGTTGTTAGATTAGATTAGATTAGATCTATTTTATTGATCCCAAGGGAAGTTCAAGCATCCAGTTGCAGCAAAGACAAACAATCAGGATATAAAGGACATTAAAAAAAAGTGTGTGACTCATTCAGTAAACAGACAACCTGTTACCTGCAGTGAAAGTTGCTGATGTGTTTGTGTTTGTGCATTCTCAGATTAAAAGAGTTGACAAAACTCATGCACACTCTCCATCTGTCAGGTGAGTTTTGGTCAACAAAATGTATATATACACATATACACAGAGAGCAAATTTGAGCAACCTGTGATTAGTAAGTTAAAGAAATATATATACACTATGTTATATATAAAATACTAAAACTACTACCACATTAAATTATATTTCGGGCAGGATGAGTTTGTCATGTGTTTGCTGTGACTCTGTGTGAGTTTTGTTGACCTCTAGTGGCCCAGACCTGATATTACAGTCACAGTAACGGTGCAGAGGAAGCTGGAGGATGAAGCTGCAGTAGCTACAGTCTGATGATGAACTCTGACTTTTAGCCAAAGACGGTTTATAAACCAAGACCTTCCATGAGGAGTCAGCTTCCTGTATGATGTCACGTGGGCTTCTGCACGGCCACGCCCCTTTAGAGAGACCAGAGGCAGCATAGAGTGTATTGACTCCAATGGGACAATTTAACGTGAACACAGATTATGGTCTGTCCTTTCTCCCCACAGTCACTGAAGTAAATTTTGGATTCATTTTTCACAAGCCACATCTCTTCTGAACAGTTTGACACCAAAATGGCGATTTTCAGACGGAGAGATCAGGAGAAAATCCACTTTGTTCAAGACCTGTCTCTGTCTCTACGACGACACACTCTCGCCAGATTTGGCTCAGATCTCCTAGGCAACGTCAAACAAACGGCCGCGAACTCCCGTGAAAATGATTTAAATTATTTTTGTCATGCTAAATATGACTGTTAGTAGTGTAAGTATTTAATGTTATCATAAGAAAATATAAATATCTCACTTTCATCTACCTACAAATTGTATAAATCCACACACACGTTCACAGACGAGGTGGTGACGGTTGGCCACGCCCACTTAGAGAGACAGGAAGTGAAACCATTTCTATCATTGGAGCAGCCGCTCATGGAGTATCTTTCCATTTATTGAATATCTTTGTTTTAGCTGCAGTAGCTACAGTCTGATGGTGAACTCTGACCTTTAGCTGCAGTAGCTACAGTCTGATGTTGAACTCTGACCTTTAGCTGCAGTAGCTACAGTCTGATGATGAACTCTGACCTTTAGCTGCAGTAGCTACAGTCTGATGATGAACTCTGACCTTTAGCTACAGTCTGATGATGAACTCTGACCTTTAGCTGCAGTAGCTACAGTCTGATGATGAACTCTGACCTTTAGCTGCAGTAGCTACAGTCTGATGATGAACTCTGACCTTTAGCTACAGTCTGATGATGAACTCTGACCTTTAGCTGCAGTAGCTACAGTCTGATGATGAACTCTGACCTTTAGCTACAGTCTGATGATGAACTCTGACCTTTAGCTGCAGTAGCTACAGTCTGATGATGAACTCTGACCTTTAGCTGCAGTAGCTACAGTCTGATGGTGAACTCTGACCTTTAGCTGCAGTAGCTACAGTCTGATGATGAACTCTGACCTTTAGCTACAGTCTGATGATGAACTCTGACCTTTAGCTGCAGTAGCTACAGTCTGATGATGAACTCTGACCTTTAGCTACAGTCTGATGATGAACTCTGACCTTTAGCTGCAGTAGCTACAGTCTGATGGTGAACTCTGACCTTTAGCTGCAGTAGCTACAGTCTGATGATGAACTCTGACCTTTAGCTACAGTCTGATGATGAACTCTGACCTTTAGCTACAGTCTGATGATGAACTCTGACCTTTAGCTGCAGTAGCTACAGTCTGATGGTGAACTCTGACCTTTAGCTGCAGTAGCTACAGTCTGATGGTGAACTCTGACCTTTAGCTGCAGTAGCTACAGTCTGATGGTGAACTCTGACCTTTAGCTGCAGTAGCTACAGTCTGATGATGAACTCTGACCTTTAGCTACAGTCTGATGATGAACTCTGACCTTTAGCTGCAGTAGCTACAGTCTGATGGTGAACTCTGACCTTTAGCTGCAGTAGCTACAGTCTGATGATGAACTCTGACCTTTAGCTACAGTCTGATGATGAACTCTGACCTTTAGCTACAGTCTGATGATGAACTCTGACCTTTAGCTACAGTCTGATGATGAACTCTGACCTTGTGCCTCTCCACGGAGCCGAGCAGCTCCAGGTCCGTCTGGTCTGAGATCCCTCCGTGGACGATCAGGATCTTCCCGTCGATGACGGTGGCGACGGGCAGGAGGCTGAAGATGTCCTGGAACAGCTGCAGGATCTCACGGCCGTGAGTCTGAGCACGATGACATGACACACCGTACAAATAACACGAATAAAACTTTATTTAACGCTCTCAGAGGTTCAGAGTGTAATAGAAGCAGAGGAAAGACTCTCCTGTACCTTGTACTTCTGCATGACCTCTTTAGTGAACCCATATCTGAAACAACAACAGCAGCAGCTCAGTGAGAGGAAGCTCCGTCTTTAAAGGGATAGTTCAACATTTTGTCAAATTGGCCCACTGCCATAATCCCTATAGTCATAGCAGTAGGTTCGTTACCTTTAATTGTCGGTGCAAGCTATTTTTTAGAACGGCGGAGCAGAGCCGTGAGCTGCTCAGAGCTACGCTACGGAGGCTCATGGGATTTCTTGGTTTCCCTCATCAAACTCATCAAATACACAATCCAACAACTCCACAACGCTCTGGTGGACAAGTTGTGAGCTGCACATTCACCACGCTATGAGATAATAACACAACGTTACCACACAGAGTTGTTTTACTCTGCGTTCACACCAAAAGCTTCCAAAGCATCAAAAACGCTCGAGGGTGGGCGTCAGACAAGACAGCTCCGAAAACGGCAAATATTTTCAGCCGCTTTGGTCGCTCGTCACGTGACTGACGTCAAAGTTCGATCGCGCTGGTCATTGGGGAGCTGAAATAATTTTTTTTTTTTAAAAAGGCAGCCGACGGACATCTCTATTCTGACAGGCTGCCGCCGGTTGCCGCTGAACCGCGTCATAGCTAATTACCCTAAAGTTAATCAGGGCTCAACTTCTCATCTGGTGACGCTTTGGACGCTTTGGAAGCGCGGCGACGCCTGTTGACGCTTTGGACGCTCAGTGTCGCCGGGCTCTCATTGAAAATGAATTGACTTCTGGCGTTTTTGACGCTTTGGAAGCTTTTGGTGTGAACGCACAGTTAGAGGTAAAATTCATACAAAACCGCTGATGTGCGTTGCCTTCAGGGACAGTTTTTCATCAACAGTCTCTGCATTTCCCTCTAAAACAACTCTGTCTGGTAACGTTGTGTTATTATCTCATAGCGTGGTGAATGTGCAGGTCACAACTTGTCCACCAGAGCGTTGTGGAGTTGTTGGATTGTGTATTTGATGAGTTTGATGAGGGAAACCAAGAAATCCCATAATGAGCCTCCGTAGTGTAGCTCTGAGCAGCTCACGGCTCTGCTCCGCCGTTCTAAAAATAGCTTGCACAGACAATTAAAGGTAACGAACCTACTGCTATGACTATAGGGATTATAGCAATGGGCCAATTTGCCACAATGTTGAACTATCCCTTTAATGCCCCGTTCAACTCCTCCTCTGACCCACCTGAGGTTCATGATGTGGTCTTCGTGGTTCCCTCGGTTCAGGTGCATGTAGTCGGGGTAGAGCAGCAGGTAGGCGAACAGCAGCACCACCACCTCCATCGACTTCTTCCCACGGTCCACGAAGTCGCCGTTGAAGACGTACGGCGTCTCGGCGGAGGGAAGCCCGTTCTGAGAGACGACGACGAGTTAGGAAAAACAACAAGAACAAAATCCGGGTGTTAACTTTGTGGAGGACGGTCTGAAGATGCAGTCGCAGCAAATTTGGTGAAAATTGAACAAAAATTGTGGAAGAAAAAAAGGTTTAATAAGTTTCACAGTTTTTGAAAAATAAACGGAGTGATGGACTTTATAATTATTGTTTTCCTCAATGTTCTTCTTTCTTTCTTCTTTCTTCTTTCTTCTTCCGAGGAAGTCCTACTTACCGTGTATAATCAGTGAAAACAACTTCACAGAAATGTCGACCTCATGCCAGATTTACTCAACTCCAAGGACATAAGCGTTTAAATTTAAAAACTTTGAAAATTCCTACCAATCCAACGGTAGATGCTACAGTTTTGAAACTTCACCACAATGTCGCCCCAATACTGCTGAAACGTTTGTCCACTTAAACTCATTACAAATTATGAAGTCCATCACTCTGTTACATTCAAAAACTGTAAAACTTATAAAACCTATCTCGTTCCCACAATTTATGCTCAATTGACACTAAACTTGCTACAGAGCATCTTCAGACCGTCCTCCACTAACAATTCACACAGATTTTTGATTTATCGAAAACTGAGCCAACAGTGCATGAAAACGTTTGACTGTAAACACTACTGTAAACATCCGAATCCTGCTAAATACATTTTCAATCTTCCTGAAAAAAACGGAGAATATTTTGGAGTCATGGTTGATGAAGTTTGGCAAATATCAGAATTTTATCTCAAAAACTGAATTTTCTACAACATTTTGAATTCTGCTCTCATGGGAACAACTGGAGTCTAATAACACAAGACAATGGTGGCGTTACAGCCAGAGGCGGATTAAGGTAGTCATGGGCCCCTAGGCTATTCTTTCTGTGGGGCCCCCTTATGCAGCAGCAGCGGCATATAAAGCTAATAAGGGTACGTGCGGCGGGAGGGGGGGGGGGTATGATCAGGAAGGTACCAAATCCATACAAATACATCTGGTGGCGAACACACTCAGTTTCAATCCTGACGTCATTTGTGGGTGTGTTTTTAAGCAAAATATCTGAGAAAAAAATAGTTTGACTGGAGCGCAGCCACTCCTCTTTCAGGGGCTCCCGCAGCTCGAAGCTGAACAGGAAGGGATCTTCAGGTGTTGAGAAACACCGTGTGTGTCCCCGTGTGGCAGACTGTAAATGTACAGAAAGAAATATTTTTTCTGTGTAAATATGTTTCAAATTAAGTTTTACTGAAAGTCATGTAATCCAATGTGGCTGCCACCTGGTGACGTCACAATATGCAAATTAGATGAGTAATTTACACCTATCACAAACTTTAGGTCATTATGAATATTTTTCTCATTTACACCATAGATTTATCCCTCACCACTTGCAAGCTACAGCCTTGTGAAATCTTGAAATCCAAACTTAATGTTTTCCTAAATAAACTCTGGGGCCTAGAGGGTTAAGAAAATAAGTAAAAGTCAAGAAATTGGTCTCAGACCTCAGAGGATGTCTGTGTGTGTCTGTCCATTCAGTTGTAAGCAGTGTGTGTGATTTGGTGTTTGCATTTGGAGTGTTTTGGGGGCCACAAACAAGATCATGTTTAGGGCCACCAAAATCCTAGGGCCGGCCCTGTATGAAGGACTCGTGCGTGAATAACTGAACCAATAGCCTAATAGCTGGACTACAGAACAAGAAGGCACTGCAAACGGATTTTATTCGGATACGTTTCTCTAGAGACTTTCTATTCTTGCATATTTCTCTTCTCTATTGTTTAGAGACAGCAGGCCTATACGGTTGTTCATAAAGGGTAAAAAAAAAAAAACATGTGACGGTGGGATTTAAACATTAGCGCGAATAAGGACTGCAGCTAAAAAAAAAAAAGAGGACGGCAGCGGGAGCAGCGCTACAACAAAGGTAGAACATGTTCTCTGGGAACATGAGGAGCAAAAACACATCCTTCACATCATAACACTGAGGTGCACAGTGTTTCTGCCCCCCCGCCCTGCCGAATGAACGGGCAATTGAAAAAAGAAAAAGAAAAAAAAAACGGCATGTAACCCAGCTCTTTACAACAACAACAACAACAATATCCTTCTACAAATGAACGATCGCCCCCGTATAATCGTGTAACTTTGGCTCATCATGATGTAACTCACTCTCAGTGGAGGTGACCAGAGACAGGTGATTGAGTCCGTTTTGGCCCATATGGATCTCAGTTATAGGCTAGTTGTTGGTCTCTTTTTTCTTTCTCCCACCTTGCGCTCTGCTGTCGGGCTCCGCTGTTTTTTCTCTAACATTGCGGCTCCGTGACCACATAATCTGACCAATCCCGGGGCCCTTCCACACGCGGGGCCCCTAGGCTGCAGCCTAGGTCAGCCTGTGCATTAATCCGCGCCTGGTTACAGCATCTAAATTTCAAAACTTTGAAAATAAATTAATGACAAAACAGATCAACCATATGTGCTATACGACTTTGCAACTTTCACTTTAAAATTGTCTAATTTTGTCTATAAAAAAATTGCCCGACCCTGGATTGTACAAAACTTTCTGAAGTATTGGGGCGACATTTTGGTGAAAGTAAAGCAAAACTGTATCAGGTACACTTGGTTTGCTGGGAATTATTTAAGTTTTAAATTTAGACGCTTATTGTGTCCCCCCCACGAGGAATATTGACATGTCCTTTAAATCTGGCGTGGGACTGGAGCTTTGTACAAAATAAACATAAAAATTTGGTGATTTTTCATGTGTGGGAAGTAGGATTTCCTAGAAAGAAGAATAATAATAAGAACAATACTGGCTAAAACAATAGAAAAGTAAAAACCACCAGAGCTGAGATGTGACGTGACATAAAGTTGTCGTGTAGATGTTTTTTTACCTTATAGAATATGAGCAGCAAGTCGTCGAGCCGGCCGTGTAGATCGCCTGAACCACAGGAGGAAGAGAAGCAGAGGAGGAACCTTAATGTGTGTTAAGTATTGTTGAGTTTAATGAGATGCGAATGCAGATGAGGAGTCAAGTGGTTTATCAGTGAGCAGATAAACAAATAAACACGAGCTCCTCCTGTTGGAACGGAGCCATTAAGAAACACTGAACTGGATTAATTCACATCCACAGACATCAGGGAACATTTAAAACCACCAGCAGCTCATTCATTCATGTACATTATTCTGATCCCAGCAGTTTGGTGGATTCGGGAACAAAATGTGATTTAAATTAAATTCAAACTGGTCAAATAAACATAATTTATAATGTAGAATATATATTTAAACCATTACAGTGATAAAGTAAATCAAGTTAACTTTAGATTTTTCCACAACTACTGGATAATTAAAAGAAATTTTAAGTTTGAAATTTGAAATTTAAACTTTGAATTTAAAACACATGGAAAAATATTCACATTTGTTTGACTAATGAACTCTGTATATTTGCTTTTTTATTTATTTGAACATCCAGACCAGATAAGGCCAGGATCTTGTAATCTATAAAAGTCTACACTGCAAAAACTCAAAATCTCCCCAAGAATATTTGTCTTATTTCTTGTCAAAATGTCAAATTTCTAGTCAAAACTCATCTCTTTCCACTTAAAATAAGACTCATCACCTAAAAATGGATGTGTTTTTAGATAATTGTCACTTGTTTCAAACAAATTTTCACTTGAAATAAGTAGAAAAATCTGCCAGTGAAAGCAAGTTGTTTGTGCTTGTAATAAGAAAGAAAAACTTGCTCCACTATCAGATTTTTCTACTTATTTCAAGTGAAAATCTGCTTGAAAGAAGTAAAAAGTGTCAAAAAACAAACTACTTTGTGATGAGTCTTATTTTTAGTATAATGAGATTTGTTTTGACTAGAAATAAGACAAATATTCTTGGTAACATTTTGAGTTTTTGCAGTGTAGTCTCTGTCTGAATCAGACTGATCCAATCCGACTTTGCTTTGAACAACTTGGATAATTTTGATCCAAACACCGGGCGCTGCCTCTCACCACAGATGGTGATCTCCTTGGTGCAGGATGTGGACAGGTGGACGATGTTGGGCATCTGCTTCAGGAGCTTCTTGGTCTCGTACAGAAGCTGCAGGACGTATCTGGCGTGGAGAGTCTGTGGAGGAAGTGGAACAAGAACTTCAAAATAAAACAGCAAACGATCGAAAGTGAAAGTGAGTGAAAAGCAGCAGAGTGAGAGAAACACGTGTTATACCTGCTGCTCCTTGAAGGCGCTGAGCAGAGCGTTGGTGTCGGCGATGGAGAGAGGGAAGGAGAGCCGAGGGCCGGCGTACGAGTCCGGCACCGCGATCAGGTCGAAGCAGGACTCTCTGTCCAGCCACGGGTCGATCACCGGGTCCAGCAGCTGGGAGATCAACTCTGGAGGGCACAGAGTCACAGCTCATTCAATATATTCAGAGTTTCATTCCATATACAGGGCCGTTGTATAGGGGAGAAAGGTGATGATAATTCCAGGGGCCCAGCACCCAGTAGGGCCCACAAAAGCCCCAGTAGTCTAATCTTTGTATGACTGAATTATTCTGCATAAGACCCTGACTAATACTCATAGTAATGCTGCATTAGCATCAAAACAAAGTAGGCTAAATAAAAAATGATAATACATGCGTAGTCTAAGAAAAAAAGTGGAAAAGTCAGGGGGCAGGGGCCCACTTTAGTATTCTTTAAGGGGGCCCAGAATTCCTAGTAACGGCCCTGTCCATATATTCAGGTTCATTCAATATATTCAAAGGTTCATTCAATATATTCAGAGTTTCATTCAATATATTCAAGTTTCATTCCATATATTCAGAGTTCACTCAATACATTTAGAGTTTCATTCCATATATTCACTGATCCAGACTGGGGCTGCAGTTGTTTTTCCAAATGTATGTTTTCCCTAATAAACATATCATTTTCAAGTCTTTCATTACGATAGGTAGGTAGGTAGGTAGGTAGGTAGGTAGGTAGGTAGGTAGGTAGGTAGGTAGGTAGGTAGGTAGGTAGGTAGGTAGGTAGGTAGGTAGGTAGGTAGGTAGGTAGGTAGGTAGGTAGGTAGGTAGGTAGGTAGGTAGGTAGGTAGGTAGGTAGGTAGGTAGGTAGGTAGGTAGGTAGGTAGGTAGGTAGGTAGATAGATAGATAGATAGATAGATAGATAGATAGATAGATAGATAGATAGATAGATAGATAGATAGATAGATAGATAGATAGATAGATAGATAGATAGATCGATCTTGTGCATAAGTCTGAACATGACCAGAGTGAAACTTTGGATTTGGTTTATCATCTGTTTCCAGATGTTGGAGCGAAGCTTTGAGGCTGCAGCTGGTTGTAGTTGTGTTGTAATTGTGTTGTAGTTGTGTGTGTTTAACGGATGAAGTCAGATCTGTTTGGAGGTTTAACAAGAAGAAGAGGAAGGATTCTCCCACTGAACTGAGGTGTGTTGTGTGTCTGTGTGTTTGTGTGTTTGTGTGATGAGCAGCTTCCTGCTTCCAGTCGTATTAAAGCTCCACTCCAACATGGAAATGAGAAACTGAAGCCTCTAATTTATGCACACAAACAGAAATCTACCTCCTCCTTTTTCTGTTTACTACGTCTTTGTCTGTGTCCACCTTTAGACACACACACACATACACACACACACACACACACACACACACACACACACACACACACACACACACACACACACACACACACACACACACACACACACACACACACACACACACACAGCTGCCGTATATAATAAACACTCTGCTGACCTAAGGATTCACTCGTCAATGAAGCTTTGTGCTTTTTAGCTGCATGAGTGGGTCAATACACACTTAAACCACAGCTGTGTGTCAATGCAACACACACACACACACACACATACACACCACTGGCCTCCACATTCACAGCAGTTGCTAAGCAACAGGGTACATGCAGTGGGTTTTCTAATCTAGACCAAAATACAGTGGATGAATAACACTGGAGCTAATTTGATGGAAGTAAAAAAAAAATTAAATGTCATGTTGGAAAAAAACAAAAAAATAATGACTGTATTTTCATAACAAATTTTATAATTTGTCATAATCTGTCACTTTTACAGTAATATTTTACCTAGGAATCAGTGTGAGCCCTTTACTTGTTAGTGTACAAACTTTAAATCACAAATAATCAAATAAAGTGAATGAAAAAAACATTAATAAAGTTCATATTGTGCAGAAAAATCCCCAGTCAGTAAAACAACAAAGTAGAATCAAGTTCCTGTATTTACAGAAAACACGTGACATGATGCTTCACTGACTAATAAATAAAAGTCTTTTCCTCTGACCTGGACCGTTCCCGTTCAGCTGAGTGAAGTTGTCCAACATGAAGCTGAAGAAACTCGAGAGCTGAGGAGAGAAAAATAAAACGTTTTCCTGAAAATGATCATAATTTCACTATACAGTATATTATGTATGGCATGCCGTTCAGGAAATTAATTGAATATACTGTATGGAATGAACCTTGAATATAATGAATGACACTCTGAATATATTGAATGAAACTCTGAATATATTGAATGAACCTTGAATATGTTGAATGAATTAAACTCTGAATAGTGAACCTCTGAATGTAATGACACTCTGAATATATGGAATGAACTCTGAATATATTGAATGAAACTCTGAATAGTGAACCTTTGAATATATGTAATGACACTCTGAATATATGTAATGCACTCTGAATATATTGAATGAAACTCTGAATAGTGAACCTTTGAATATATGTAATGAAACTCTGAATATATTGAATGGAATTCTGAATATATTGAATGAACCTTTGAATATATAGAATGAAACTATGAATATATTGAATGAACCTTGAATATGTTGAATGAACCTTGAATATATTCAATGAAACTCTTAATATATTGAATGAACCTTGAATATATTGAATGACACTCTGAATATATTGAATTAACCTTTAATATATTGAATGAAACTCTGAATATATTGAATGAACCTTGAATATATTGAATGAACCTTGAACATATTGAATGAACCTTGAATATATTGAATGAAACTCTGAATAGTGAACCTTTGAATATATGTAATGACACTCTGAATATATTGAATGAAATTCTGAATATATTGAATGACACTCTGAATATATGGAATGAAACTCTGAATGTATTGAATGAAATTCTGAATATATGTAATGACACTCTGAATATATTGAATGAACTTCTGAATATATGTAATGAAACTCTGAATGTATTGAATGAAATTCTGAATATATGTAATGACACTCTGAATATATTGAATGAAATTCTGAATATATTGAATGAAATTCTGAATAGTGAACCTTTGAATATATGTAATGACACTCTGAATATATTGAATGAAATTCTGAATAGTGAACCTTTGAATATATGTAATGACACTCTGAATATATTGAATGAACCTTGAACATATTGAATGAACCTTGAATATATTGAATGAAACTCTGAATAGTGAACCTTTGAATATATGTAATGACACTCTGAATATATTGAATGAAATTCTGAATATATTGAATGACACTCTGAATATATGGAATGAAACTCTGAATGTATTGAATGAAATTCTGAATATATGTAATGACACTCTGAATATATTGAATGAACTTCTGAATATATGTAATGACACTCTGAATATATTGAATGAAATTCTGAATATATTGAATGAAATTCTGAATATATGTAAAGACACTCTGAATATATGGAATGAACCTTGAATATATTGAATGAAACTCTGAATAGTGAACCTTTGAATATATGTAATGACAATCTGAATATATTGAATGAACTCTGAATATATTGAATGAACCTTGAATATATTGAATTAAACTGAATAGTGAACCTTTGAATATATGTAATGACACTGAATATATGGAATGAACTTGGATTCAGAGTTCATTCAATATATTCAAGGTTCATTCAATATATTCAAGGTTAATTCAATATATTCAGAGTGTCATTACATATATTCAAGGTTCACTCATTCACTCAATATATTCAAGGTTCACTCAATATATTTAGAGTTAATTCAATATATTCAAGGTTCATTCAATATATTCAGAGTTTCATTCCATATATTCAAGGTTCATTCAATATATTCAAGGTTCATTCCATATATTCAAAGATGCTTAATTTCCTGAATGGCATCCCATAATATATACTATATGTATACAGTATATATATAGAGAGAGAGAGGGAGAGGAGGAGGAGGAGGAGGAGGAGGAGGAGGAAGAGGAGGAGGAGGAGGAAGAGTGACCTGCAGCTGGTCCTGTTCTCCTGCGTATTCGATGGACTGGAAGATGTTCCACGTGTATCTGCGTCTCATCTCCAGACGAGCCACGTAGCGCCGGTACCAGCGCTGGATCAGCACAGCTGCTTTCATCGCTGCAACACAACACAACACAACACAACACAACACAACACAACACAACACAACACAACACAACACAACACAACACAACACAACACAACACAACACAACACACTATTTACCAGAGGTGGGAGAAAGTCCCTATGTTGCAAGTCCAAGTAGAGTCTCAAGTCTTTGCTCTCAAGTCTCGAGTCAAGTCCAAGTCCAAAGATTTTAGTTTCGAGTCCCAAACAAATCGATTATAATTAATGATACGTAAAGATCATGACCACACCTCAATTGTTAAGTTGTTTATATTTTATTGTTAATATTCTGCCACTTATTCATCTGTTTATTTTTATTAATAATATTCTATCGTGATATACTTTGTCAATATAAGCACTGCCTTCTCCGGGGCCGACAATCGTAAATATTGAACATGTTTAATATTTAGGGTTGGTTTTACGAGCCAATTGTCGGGAGAATTAAAATCTTAAAGGTGTACAGAAAAGAACATAACATAATCTTAAAAGCCTAAGATAATTGGGCGATTTTGTCTTTGGTTGGAAGGGGGAAAATCTGGGCAAAATCAGCCAGATTATCTTTATGTGTGTGGTAGGCATTAGTGTGTTGGCATTAATTATAGCCTACACAGCCAAGACTGATAACAGGAGTGGGTTCTATAGGAACGTGTCTGGATGGCTGCTGCAGTAACATTGATGTGACACTTTTTTTTTTATATTTTAATATTTGTGCTTGCTGCTTGTGACTTGACTTGAATTCAAGTCAAGAGGGTTAAGTCCAAGTAGAGTCTCAAGTCTTTACTCTCAAGTCCCAGTAGAGTCTCAAGTCTTTGCTCTCAAGTCCCAGTAGAGTCTCAAGTCTTTGGCATCAAGTCCAAGTAGAGTCGCAAGTCTTTGCTCTCAAGTCCCAGTAGAGTCTCAAGTCTTTGGCATCAAGTCCAAGTAGAGTCGCAAGTCTTTGGCATCAAGTCCCAGTAGAGTCTCAAGTCTTTGGCATCAAGTCCAAGTAGAGTCTCAAGTCTTTGCTCTCAAGTCCAAGTAGAGTCTCAAGTCTTTGGCATCAAGTCCCAGTAGAGTCTCAAGTCTTTGGCATCAAGTCCAAGTAGAGTCTCAAGTCTTTGGCATCAAGTCCCAGTAGAGTCTCAAGTCTTTGGCATCAAGTCCCAGTAGAGTCTCAAGTCTTTGGCATCAAGTCCAAGTAGAGTCTCATGTCTTTGGCATCAAGTCCCAGTAGAGTCTCAAGTCTTTGGCATCAAGTCCAAGTAGAGTCTCAAGTCTTTGGCATCAAGTCCAAGTAGAGTCTCAAGTCTTTGGCATCAAGTCCAAGTAGAGTCTCAAGTCTTTGGCATCAAGTCCAAGTAGAGTCTCAAGTCTTTGCTCTCAAGTCCAAGTAGAGTCTCAAGTCTTTGCTCTCAAGTCCAAGTAGAGTCTCAAGTCTTTGGCATCAAGTCCCAGTAGAGTCTCAAGTCTTTGGCATCAAGTCCCAGTAGAGTCTCAAGTCTTTGGCATCAAGTCCCAGTAGAGTCTCAAGTCTTTGGCATCAAGTCCCAGTAGAGTCTCAAGTCTTTGCTCTCAAGTCCCAGTAGAGTCTCAAGTCTTTGCTCTCAAGTCCAAGTAGAGTCTCAAGTCTTTGCACTCAAGTCCCAGTAGAGTCTCAAGTCTTTGGCATCAAGTCCAAGTAGAGTCTCAAGTCTTTGCTCTCAAGTCCCAGTAGAGTCTCAAGTCTTTGGCATCAAGTCCCAGTAGAGTCTCAAGTCTTTGCTCTCAAGTCCCAGTAGAGTCTCAAGTCTTTGCTCTCAAGTCCAAGTAGAGTCTCAAGTCTTTGGCATCAAGTCCAAGTAGAGTCTCAAGTCTTTGCTCTCAAGTCCAAGTAGAGTCTCAAGTCTTTGCACTCAAGTCCCAGTAGAGTCTCAAGTCTTTGGCATCAAGTCCAAGTAGAGTCTCAAGTCTTTGCTCTCAAGTCCCAGTAGAGTCTCAAGTCTTTGGCATCAAGTCCCAGTAGAGTCTCAAGTCTTTGGCATCAAGTCCCAGTAGAGTCTCAAGTCTTTGCTCTCAAGTCCAAGTAGAGTCTCAAGTCTTTGGCATCAAGTCCAAGTAGAGTCTCAAGTCTTTGGCATCAAGTCCCAGTAGAGTCTCAAGTCTTTGGCATCAAGTCCTAGTAGAGTCTCAAGTCTTTGGCATCAAGTCCCAGTAGAGTCTCAAGTCTTTGGCATCAAGTCCTAGTAGAGTCTCAAGTCTTTGGCATCAAGTCCCAGTAGAGTCTCAAGTCTTTGGCATCAAGTCCCAGTAGAGTCTCAAGTCTTTGGCATCAAGTCCCAGTAGAGTCTCAAGTCTTTGGCATCAAGTCCCAGTAGAGTCTCAAGTCTTTGCTCTCAAGTCCAAGTAGAGTCTCAAGTCTTTGGCATCAAGTCCCAAGCGAGTCCAAGTCTTTTTTTGATTTGATCAAGCAAGTTAAGAGTAATCAAAATCGGGACTTGTGTCCAAGTCAAGTCTCAAGTCCAGAGTCCAAGTCCCCACCTCTGCTATTTACTACTACTGCGACTGAGTGTGTTCATCTTCAGCTGAGTGTGAGTGTGTGTCAGTCAGTCTGGTGTTTGGTTCTTACTCAGAGCCGGGGTCGGAGTCTTGACTGAAGCATCTGAGAGAAGAAAAACACAACTACAGCTCAACACAATTAAGGGACTGGTAATTGAATAACGTCATGTGCAAGGAAGCGTGCACACACACACACACACACACACACACACACACACACACACACACACACACACACACACACACACACACACACACACACACACACACACACTCAGACTGTAGGAGAGATAACAAGACACAGGGGAGGTCAGGAGCTACACTGGGACTGGAAAAACAAGAAGAGAGAAACCACCTGTCACACATCTGCTCTGCGTGTGTAACAAGTGTTGCGTGTGATGAGGATTATACGACACAACGTTACGTGATACTGATGTGTAGAATAGAAATAAACAAAATATAACAAAATAAAAGTCTCTAATAATAAAACTACACTGCAAAAACAAAAACAAATATTTCCAAGGATATTTGTCTTATTTCTTGTCAAAATGTCTCATTTCTAGTCAAAACAAAACTTTTTCCACTTAAAATAAGACTCATCACCTAAAAATTAACTTGTTTTTAGATACATTTTCACCTGTTTCAAACAAATTTTCACTTGATATACGTATAAGAATCTGCCAGTGAAAGCAGGTTTTATGTTTTTGTGATAAGAAAGAAAAACTTGCTCCACTTTCATTTTTTTCTACTTATTTCAAGTGAAAATCTGCTTGAAAGGAGTAAAAAGTGTCTAAAAACCAGCTACTTTTTAATGTGATGAGTCTTATTTTAAGTAGAATGAGATTAGTTTTGACTAGAAATGACATTTTGACTAGAAATAAGACAAATATTCTTGGTAAGATTTTGAGTTTTTGCAGTGTAAAGTCGTAGAATCTGAACTGATTCTGCTCCTGTTGGATCTAGTGGTTTCTACTTTAACTCCTCCTCCTCCTCCTCTTCCTCTTCCTCCTCCTCCTCCTCCTCACCTGGTGCTGGCTCCACTCTTTGTTTTTTCTCTTGTGTTTCCGTGGCGACAGAGGTGCCACATCCCATGATTGGGGGTTCACATCAGTCTCAGCAGCAGCAGGTCACACATCTGGAAGGAGGAGGAGACAGGGACAACATCTGTCCACATCTGTGACGTCAGCAGCAGCTGGTTCACCAGACCAGTAGCTGACCGGTGTGACGTCACTCTCCCAGTAGCTGGTCTTTACTTCCAGTTTAAATCTGATCTCATTTAAAACCTTTAATAACAATAATATCTGATATAATAATCGATCTGAATTTCCCTCCTATAGGGATTAATAAAGTATTTTCTATTCTATTCTAATACTACTAGCCTAATAATAATATAATAGCCTAATAATAATATCATCATTATAATCACGTGCAGCCTCTAAACGCACGAGCCTCCAACATGTTAAACAACAGAATTAGATTAAAGCTTTAAATGGCTGCGACGCTTCATCAGTAAAATCTGCTGCTGCTTTAAACAGATGAAAATGAAAATATGAGAATGAATCAGAATAAAAACCTGTTTTCTTTCTTTCTGTTTCCTCCGTTGTTTTATTCCGCTGTTTGTTCATCGGTGAGATCAGCGGTGAGTGAGGTGGCTTCGACCTGCAGCTTCAGTCCGGAGAACTTCACCAGAACAAAACAGAGGAGGAGAAAAAAGAAAACAAACCCTTCAGGTCTCCGGTTCGGCTCCGGTTTCTTCTGGTCCCAGTGACTCTACAGGTTCGAGTCCGAGGGCTGAAGCAGCAGAGACGCTGCTGCAGCTGCCGCCACCGCGGGGACAGAGCAGCTGAGGCGACGAGACGCAGCTCCGCCCGGTGCCGCTGCGGTTCCGCTCCGCAGCAGCAGGAGAGGAGAGCTACAGACACAGTAGACTACACTGCAAAAACTCAACATCTTTCCAAGAATATTTGTCTTATTTATTGTCAAAATATCTAATTTCTAGTCAAAACTAATCTCTTTCCACTTAAAATAAGACTCATCACCTAAAAATTAACTTGTTTTCAGATAATTTTCACTCGTTTCAAACAAATTTTCAATTGAAATAAGTTTTTTGTGCTTGTATATAAGAAACTTGATCCACCATCAGATTTTTCTACTTATTTAAATTGAAACATGTCTAAAAACAAAGCTATTTTTTTAACGTGATGAGTCTTATTCTAAATAGAATTAGATTTGTTTTGACAAGACAAATATTCTTGGTAAGATTTTGAGTTTTTGCAGTGTACAGTAGCGCTACAGACTACAGCAACAGTAGGTATGGAGGTACATCTGTGTCTTTATTATTCAATCAAAAGAAAAGTTGATTTAAACAAAAAATATATTTTCAATCAAAACAAACTTCACTGTTTGAACCCTTTTCTTTGATTGAAAATGTTTTTATTTTATTGAAGTTAATATTTGATTGGAAATATCTTTTGTTTAAATCACCTTTTTGATTTAAAGACAAAAATATCTTACCCATAATATGGCTCAAATACAAAAAAAAGATAACTTTAATCCCCAAAAATATTTTCAAATAACTCACCATGGGGGTAAACAAATGAAACTGGGTTTGTTTCTGTTTCCAGTTGTTACAGGTTAATCAGAACCAGAACCACCTCAGGAAGTGGATCTGACACATGGAGGAAAAGTAGGCTAGGTTTTTTTTAAAAAAAAGCCTAATTTTTTAAGGGATTGATCACTTCTAAAGTAAAAGTTGATATTTGAGGCCGATATGTGATGAAACTCCAATATAAAGGTTTGAGTGGATTTGACCTGGAAGTAGAAGTTCAGTTGACCTCAGGTTGATAATCCAAGTCAGATTAAAGCAGAAGTGAGTGATATATTTGTGTTAATATAAGTCTTAAATAGTTATATCTTCCGACAGCAATCACTTACATAGAGTGTTTGGACTGAAACACGGGTCTGTCAGTCACTCGGCTCTGCTCTGAGCCGAAGAGAAAACATTTATCGTATCCTACAGTTTTTATCCAATGAGGAGAGAGAACGGCATGCAGGGCTGTGTGTGCAGCCAAGGAACGCCGTGAATGTGGCGACGTAGGGACGAGTGACTGTTATGGTGCGTTCAAGGAAACTCGTATTTTTCCGACCGTGAAGTGGTACCAGTTCGATCTGGTACGAGTTCACCGGTCAGAAGTTACGAGTGGCCGTTATAGTGACTTTCACCGGTAAAACAGGTCGGAAAAACACGAGTGGGTTGCCTGGAACGCTACAAAGTCGTAAGTTGTGACTTGAAGCTGTAATTTACGATTTCAAAAGCCTGCCTGGAACGCAGCATTAGCCAAAACGACGGACCACTCACTTCTGCTTTAAGTTCAAGGCCTGATGAAGCTGTGAACTCTGAACATGTTAGAAAACTCCAGTGAAGTGTAAAGAGACACCAAATCCAACACCAACTACAAACAGGAAATCTTTTTCTGAGTTTCCTGGGTAAGAAGCTTCATATTCCACTTCCTGTCTGTACATTACAGAACTTTTGAATTAAAAACAAGTCAACAGATTTTTTTAAAAACATACTCAACTCTTTAATATTAGAGAATAAAACAGAATAAAACAGCTCTTGGTTCATGCAGCAGCTCTGGTGGCGGTCGTGTGTCTGAGCCGAGCAGCAGCAGCGTTGAGCTCCCGCGCCGTGACGACCTTCATCCTGTTGGACCGCGACAGACGAGACGCCTCGGCGCTCAGCAGCCGGAGCAGCAGCGGCCGAGGAACACCGGGAAGACCGGTCCGCAGGTCTGGACCGCTCATCCCCACCTGCTGCTGAGGAGACAGGAGAGGGTCAACAGGTCTCTGATCTATGGGATGTTCAGGTGAACTCAGGTGTTTCTGACGCGCTACAGACCAACAGTTAAGGTGCTCGCTGCTGCACTGGAGTCATCACACTGCAAAAACTTAACTTGTCTTATTTCTTGTCAAAATGTCTAATTTCTAGTCAAAACTAATCTCTTTCCACTTAAAATAAGACTCATCACCTAAAAATGTACTTGTTTTTAGATCATTTTCACTCGTTTCAAAACTAATTTTCAATTGGAATGAGTATAAGGAAGAACAACTTGCTCCACTATCGGATTTTTCTACTTATTTCAAGTGAAAATCTGCTTGAAAGAAGTAAAAAGTGTCTAAAAACAAGCTACTTTTAATGTGATGAATCTTATTTTAAGTATGTTTGAACTAGAAATGACATTTTGACTAGAAATAAGACAAATATTCTTGTTAAGATATGAGTTTTTGCAGTGTGGGCCTTGCTGTGATTAAAACCAGGTGATAGAAGTGTTAGTTTTTCTGGTGCTTTTGGAAATATTTGAGCCAAAGTACTGTATGTATGGTTTTAAATCTCTGGAGTGAGAGAGAGATGAGTTCCAGTTAGATTTTTAGGCCTGTGTTATCTGTGTCAGTTACAAAAACCAGAATTAACCAACTCTGTCTTATGAGAAATAAAAGTTGCATTTAGACTATGACTACACTGCAAAAACTCAAACTCTTACCAAGAATATTTGTCTTATTTCTAGTCAAAACAAATCTAATTATACAAAAAATAAGACTCATCACATAAAAAGTAGTTTTTACTTCTTATTCTCACACGAAATAAGTAGAAAAATCTGATAGTGGAGCAAGTTTTTCTTCCTTATTACAAGCACAGACATTTTAAGTGGAAAGATTAGTTTTGATTAAAATTGAGACATTTTGACAAGAAATAAGACAAATATTCTTGGAAAGGTTTTAAGTTTTTAATCTAAGACTAGACATGGTGACGTCTTCCTTCTTTCTCACTCTTACAGATGTTTGTGTGTTATAATCATCTCCCTTTATTTCATTGCTGCAGATATCTCCATCTCCTCCTCCTCTTCCTCTCACCTCTTTCTGAGCTCTGTAGATCCGGGTGGAGAAGACTCGACTCCTCTTCTTCCTTTTCGTCGTCTGTGGAGGAGGATTCCTCTGAGCTGGTCTGAGAGCAGCTTTCATCCTGCTCAGGAAGGTTTGTCACAAACTCACAGGAGGAACTGGAGCTCACAGTGGAACAGCTCCTTATAGCTTTACATAGGAGTGTGTGTGTGTGAGGTCTGCTTTTAAAGAGTGTGTGAGTGTGTTTTAATGAACCCAAATTGAAAACAGCTTTGTCTAATCAGGGTTAATTAGTCTCACCCACCCTTTAAAGGGATAGTTCACCCAAAATTGAAATTTCCCTCATTATCTCCTCCCCCTCATGTGGACTAAGGGCTGGGAGAAGTTTCAGAGTCCTCCGTGGCTTCTCTGAGTTACAGGGGGTCTCGGCGTAGCAGTGCATGTCCATATGACGGTTGCAAATGGATACCAACTGTCTTCATAACAAAAAGACACACCAAAAAACATCCAAATACCTCCATGCTGCTCGTATGTAATGTCCCTCTTGTATTGAAGCCCCGAAATGCGAAATGCGATGGGGGGGATTACTGGTTAATGAAAAACAGATTTTTTAACCAAATCATTGATTTTCATGAATAGATAACAGGAGAAGTTACACAATGTCCCTTTAAAACAATTTTTTTTTTAATCACCTGTTATTTATTTATTTATTTAGATTTTTATCTGTTTTTTTTTTTTTAGATAGTCAACGTGATGATTTAATCATCTGAACAGGAGGAGAAAACGACACTGACCTGCTGGTCGATCACATGGATCACAGCGCCCAGCAGAGACCCTCTGTCACACACACACACACACACACACACACACACACACACACACACACACACACACACACACACACACACACACTGGCCTTATGTTTGTGTTTTTATTTCCTGCGGTGTGTGTGTGTGTGTGTGTGTGTGTGTGTGTGTGTGTGTGTGTGTGTGTGTGTGTGTGTGTGTGTGTGTGTGTGTGTTTCCCAGGCCGGGGGCTTGGGGCTTGGGGCTTGGGGCTTGGTCAGATGAGGATGGCTTTAGAGGTGAGGCCATTAGTCCTGTGGATTACTATAATCCAGCCTCTCTCTTTCTGTCTCTCTCTCTCCGTGTCACTTGCAGCTCGGTCTCGGTTTGAAGCAGGTTACCACGACGACGACAACGACGACGTCTCTCAACATGCAGCGTTTCCCTCCGACCCTGCTGCTGCTGCTGCTCCTCGGAGCCGACGGTACGAACTGCACCTTTATTTTTTAATGTAATTCAAGTTTTTATTTCTGTTATCCAGGGTATCCGCGGGGTCTTAAAAAGTCTAAAATTTGAAAATCTAAATTTTAGGCCTTAAAATGTCTTAAATTTGTTGGATTATTGTGTTTTAATTTTAGACAGGTCTTAAACCGGGAACCTTGAACCGGGAAATAGTTCACTTTATGCATGCTCCTTGGGAAAAATGTTATGGTAGAGGCCTCGCTACTGCAAAATGTTCAATAAAATGCTCCTGCTACACTTCATTATGCTTTATTGAATGTATTTTCAACTACAAACAAGCCTAAGACGCAACTTATATATTGCAAGTGGCATAGCAAAACAAGAATAAAATGAAATAAAAGTACCATGTGAATGATGTATAGGGGACATTGATGCATTTACGTAGCTGGAGAGCATACAACATGTTGGATACACTCAGGAAAATGTATTCACACTGTAAAAACTCAAAATCTTTCCAAGAATATTTGTCTTATTTCTTGTCAAAATGTCTCATTTTTAATCAAAACTAATCTCTTTCCACTTAAAATAAGACTCTTCACCTTAAAAATTAACTTGTTTTTAGATCATTTTCACTTGTTTCAATCAAATTTTCAATTGAAATAAGTAGAAAAATCTGCCAGTGAAAGTTTTTTTTGCTTTGTACTTATTTAAAGTGAAAATCTACTTGAAAGAAGTAGAAAGTGTCTAAAAAAACAAGCTACTTTTTATGTGATGGGTCTTATTTTTAGTATAATTAGATTTGTTTTGACTAGAAATGACATTTTAACTAGACATAAGACAAATATTCTTGGTAAGACTTTGAGTTTTTGCAGTGTAATAGCTATAGGTTCATCAGTCAATGTGATGTGAGTCCAAAACAAGTCCCAGACTGGTGCCTTGATGTTACTCCTGTTATTCATCTTGTCGAGCATAATAACTTCATATGAAGCTGTTTTAACAATAATGTTTATCCACTCTTTTAGTTCAGGGGGTTTAGGTAGGAACTGCACCTTTAAACGCTGTAGAATCTGTATTTATAATCTGGTGAATTCAACTTGTCTGTCTCTCTCAGGATCTTTAGGTTTATTTATTATTTAGATGTGTGTTAAATGTGATGCTCTGACCACTGACCCTCACTCTCTCTCCTCTGTTTTATTCTCCGTTGGACAGTTTTCACCGGCGTCTCAGCTCAAGAGGTACGAAGAACAAACTGCCGACAAACCTCTCTGTTCTTAGTTTGGTTTTTAGTTTTAGTTTAATAGGTTTATTTGTATCAGGGACAATGTACAACATAACATTAGTCTCGAAATGAGAAGAGATTTAGCTTACTGGCTACACTGCAAAAACTCAACATCTTTCCAAGAATATTTGTCTTATTTCTAGTTAAAATGTCATTTCTAGTCAAAACAAATCTCATTATACTATAAAATAAGACTCATCACATAAAAAGTAGCTTGTTTTTAGACACATTTTACTTTTTTCATGCATATTTTCACTTGAAATAAGTAGAAAAATCTGATAGTGGAGCAAGTTTTTCTTCCTTATTACAAGCACAAAAAACTTGCTTTCACTGGCAGATTTTTCTACTTATTTCAATTGAAAATTTGTTTAAAACAAGTGAAAATGATCTAAAAACAAGTAAATTTTTAGGTGCTGAGTCTTATTTTAAGTGGGAAGAGATGAGTTTTGACTAAAATTGAGACATTTTGACAAGAAATAAGACAAATATTCTTGGAAAGATTTTGAGTTTTTGCAGTGCACTTTCCATCCGTTCTTGATTCATAACTGTAGTTCAGGCTGTGAACATGAATCAATATATTTCTGTGTTTCTGTATGTGATGATGATGATGATGATGATGATGATGATGATGTCACGTTGTCATGGCGACAGGAGGCGGCCGTGTCCGAGGCCTGGACCAGGAGGTCGTGTAAATGTGACTGTGAAGGAGGAGAAGCCCCGACCGAGTTCTCCTCCATCGCCTCGGGCTCCTCCATGGTGCGAGGAGTCGACTGCATGCCGGGTAAACACACACACACACACACACACACACACACACACACACACACACACACACACACACACACACACACACACACACACACACACACACACACACACACACACACACACACACACACACACACAACAAAGAGGAGGGGGATCTGTGTGTGTGTGTGTGTGCACGTACATGCATGAGTGCATTAGACTCCAGATTTGACGCCACAGGGAGCAACATGCTCCACTGACTGCACCTCCTCCTCGGGGAAGGAGTTGCAGATGGAGAGAAGACGGAAAGACGGAAACAAGTTCTGCAGCTTCAAACCCAGAAGACGGTTTTTAATCTCAGATAAAAAAAAATAAATAAAAAAACTTTCACTTCCTTCGTCCCAGGATTTAACTCTCCACCAGAATCTCCTCTTCTCCTCTTCAAGTCGTGAAACTGAAACGGTCTGAGGCTGTGAAGCAGTGGACGAGTTTTCCTTCAAATCACCTCTTACCAAGAACATTTGTCTTATTTCTAGTCAAAACTAATCTCATTCTATTTAAAAAAGACTCATGACATAAAAAGTAGCTTGTTTTTAGACACTTTTTACTTCTTTCAAGCATATTTTCACTTGAAATAAATAGAAAAATCTGCTAGGGGAGCAAGTTTTTCTTCCTTATTACAAGCACAGCAGATTTTTCTACTTATTTCAAGTGAAAATATGTTTGAAACAAGTGAAAATGATCTAAAAACAAGTTAATTTTTAGGTGATG
Source organism: Trachurus trachurus (assembly GCF_905171665.1). NCBI lineage: Eukaryota > Metazoa > Chordata > Actinopteri > Carangiformes > Carangidae > Trachurus > Trachurus trachurus. Next base: position 3,191,310 of record NC_139893.1, on the reverse strand, counting down.
AGTCTTATTTAAAGTGGAAAGAGATTAGTTTTGACTAGAAATGAGACATTTTGACAAGAAATAAGACAAATATTCTTGGAAAGATGTTGAGGTTTTTGCAGTGTGGCAACAGGAGATGGAGGAGAGGAATGAGGAGAGAGACCTGAGCAGATAATCATCACCGTCTCAGATTACAGAGCTGGTAATAGACGGCAGCGAGCTCACAGTCACACAGACCTCTGATTATCCAGCGAGGACGAGGAGAGAGGAGGAAGAGGATTCGTTCTGAGTCCGTCTCCATCTCCGTGTCTCACCTGGACGACCGACACCGTCTCACTTCAGTCTTTACACTGCAAAAATCTAAATCTTTCCAAGAATTTTTGTCTTATTTCTTGTCAAAATGTCTCATTTCTAGTCAAAACTAATCTCTTTCCACTTTAAATAAGACTCATCACCTAAAAATGAACTTGTTTTTAGATCATTTTCACTTGTTTCAAGCAGATTTTCACTTGAAATAAGTAGAAAAATCTGCCAGTAAAAGCAAGTTTTTTGTGCTTGTAATAAGAAAGAAAAACTTGCTCCGCTATCAGATTTTTCTACTTATTTCAAGTGAAAATATGCTTGAAAGAAGTAAAAAGTGTCTAAAAACAAGCTGCTTTTTATGTGACAAGTCTTATTTTAAGTATAATGAGATTAGTTTTGACTAGAAATAAGACAAATATTCTTGGTTTTTGCAGTGTAGTTGTAGAGACAGAGACACCACAGAGCTGCTCCCATTAACACATGTTATGCAAACACTTATCTGCTGACTGACTCACACATACGCTGCTGAGTGTGTGTGTGTGTGTGTGTGTGTGTGTGTGTGTGTGTGTGTGTGTGTGTGTGTGTGTGTGTGTGTGTGTGTGTGTGTGTGTGTGTGTGTGTGTGTGTGTGTGTGTGCGTTGTAATACTGGGATTAGACAGGATGTGACCTGGGCCAGAGCAGCTTTACGCACGAGTAAACAAAAGCGCAGCAGCTTCGTCTTATTCTTCTTTCTTTGTCGTCTTCTGCTGAGGCAAAACACAAAAAATCACTGATGAGCATCTTCTTCTTCTTCTGAGTTCACTAAGTTCAAGACCAAAGTGTTGTTGTGTTTTTAAAGAGGGAGGGAGGGAGGGAGGGGGAGATGGGGTAGGGGGGAGGGGGGGTTGGGGGGCAGATTGACAGATGAGATCAAAACGTGAGAGCAACAACACAGAGTTAAATCTGTGGAGAGGAGACGACCATCTGTCCTCCTGCTGCTCTAATGGACACCACCACTGATCTGTCGCCACGGAGATTTAACCTGCTGCTGCTGCTGTTAGGATGGAGAGGGGGGGGGGGGGGAGGAGAGGAAGAGGAGAGGAGGAGGAGGAGAGGAGGAGGGGAGGAGGATGGAGAGTTGATGATCCAGAGCAGCTCAGAGGTGCTGGTCTCAGTGCTTTTTTTTGTCATTTAAATTTTTATTGAACTTTTAAGAAACATACAAATAAGCACAGGTTCAACAAGATACACATGTTTTCTTTTGTGTGTTTTGGTGCTGACATCCTCTCACACACTAAAAGGAGAGATTATGAAATCCAAACAAATATGACACATAAGGAATCCACATGAGAAGAAACCGAGTCCACCAAATAAATGATACAAGGTGCTGCATTTAGTCTCTGGTCTGCTTTGTGTAACTCCAAAAAAGTTCCCAAGTGCTCATCCCGTCTTCCTCTTTGCCTTTCAGCCTACAGAGCATAGCTTCATAGGATGCTGTCTCCACCATTGCACCCAGCCACTCCCTCAGATTAGGAGACACGGCCGTCTTCCAATGTCTTAGAGTCACTCTGGAAGCTGTAATCAGGCCCACCATGATAACAGAAAATGTTCCTTTAGATATATTTGGTAACTGAGAAGTGGTCTGGTTCTGACCGTGTGGTGAATCTGACCGTAGATATAGAAACGTAGATGCCGTGTTCCATGCTGCCGAACAGCGCCACCATGCGTCTGCTGGCCACCATGTTGCGCAGGACATAAGTTCTAAAGGACTGACGTTCTAAACGTTGTAACCCCAGATTTTGATTAAATCTATTCACAGGCGTCATTTACACTGGGGTAATCCTAGGTTAAAGCAGAAGTAAGCGATATTTTTGTGTTAATATAAGTCTTAAATAGTTGTATCTTCCGACAGCAATCACTTACATAGAGTGTTTGGACTGAAACACGGGTCTCTCAGTCACTCTGCTCTGCTCTGAGCCGAAGAGAAAACTTTTCTCGTACCCTACAAGTTTTATCCAATGAGGAGAGAGAACGGCATAAAGGGGCGGTCCTCTCTGTGTGTGCAGCCAAGGGATGCGCCTGAATGTGGTGACGTAGGGACGAGGGCGGGGGCTGCTAACTCCATCGGCTGACAAGACGTTATGGTGCGTTCAAGGCAACTCGTAACACGTGTTTTTCCGACCCGTGAAGTCGTACCAGTTCGATCTGGTACGACTTCACAGGTCAGAAGTTACGAGTGGCCGTTATAGTGACTTTCACAGGTAAAACAGGTCGGAGAAACGCGAGTGGGTTGCCTGGAACGCTACAAAGTCGTAAGTTGTGACTTGAAGCTGTAATTTACGGTTCCAAAAGCCTGCCTGGAACGCAGCATTAGCCAAAACGACCGGATCGCTTACTTCTGCTTTAACTACCGTACATTATCCTAAAAGCAGCCGAAACCCTGTGCACGGCGCAGAGCTTCCTGTACGCCGGAGCCAACTCGCAACAATGTAGCTTCAATTAAGTAGTTCTCAGACTCTTTCTGTCATCTCCCGCTGAATTTCAAGGCGCACCGGGGGAAGGAGGGGGTCGATTGAACAATAAGACAGCAGCCAACAGATAGGCTATATGCTTAACGTTTGGGTGCAACAAAGTCCCTGTTAAACCAACACTAAGGAACTTTTCAACCTTCATATAATATTTCCATAACTTTTGTGATGGTACATCGACTTACAACAGGTTGAATGACACCTCTGTCATGGCCTGAGGGGGTCTGTATCATTATGGTCTGTGTCGCCTTCACTGGCACTAAGCAGCTTTGAGGAGCATGGTAGGAACCCGGCTCTCACTTAAGTTTCACTTTCACTTTCACGAGTCACGATGAGGAGGGAGCAGCAATGCAGCACCTTTCAGTCAGATTGTGTATGTGTGTTTACTGTGAAATGATCCGCTGGAAACAGAAACTTAGTTTGGACGTCTTCTGTTCATTTCCATGCACCGGTAGACCAGAATGTTTATGGCGCTACGTGCTAGTGCTCATGGGAAATGGAGTCTTCCTTCAGGCAAAACACTACCACTTTGGGCCACTGGCGCCGCCAAACTCAACCAAAACTGAAAATTCTTAAGTACTGCTTTATAACAAAATCAACATCTAGCTGTCCCTTCAAATTAAAGTTAGTTAGTGACTGTTTGGAGCAGCTGCTGACAGATGTGCAGCTGACAGTGACATCATCCTCATCACTAGCTAAACCTGAGCCACCATCCGATCCCTCCTCACGCCGTGACGATGGGACAAAGTCTCTTATTGTAGCTATATTCTGTGTTTTTCCTCTCTTTAAAGGGACAACGAGGAGTTTCTATTCGGTTATAAAAAAGTCTCACGTTAATGTGGATGAATCTCCGCTACCCACACTTGTTAATGGGCCCATTTTCGATAAATATATCGTTCTGTCTCTATCGTTATTTTGTTATTATTAGTGGTGGCGGAAATGCTGGTCGAGCCGACCAGCGTTTCCTTCGTGGCGAGTTATGAGAATAACGCCGCCGAACCGCCGTTTATGGTCGGAACTACGGTGGTATGTGAACCTCTTTGAACCTCTGACTTTAATTATTGATGAATGAAAACATGAGTCCGTCTTGCGCCGGTCAAAGAAATGTACGGTGCGCGCGGAGGCTCATAAATGTAGTGTGAAAACGCTTCGCTTTTCCAAAACTCCTCGTTGTCCCTTTAACCGTCTTGTTTCAGTTTTTGCCGGTCAACCTGCTTCTGGTGTATCTGCTGTTTCTCTCGCGCTTTGCTCACTCGCTCACTCTCGATCCGCATATAAATTAATATTATATAAAAAATAAAAAGGAAAAAACACAGACGTGATCCCACGCTGCCGATTCTCTAATGTCCTCCTGTGGGAGCAACTCAACTGTCTCAGCTGATGCTCTGGTCCTTGCGTAATATGGCGGCCCCGCTGACGTATGGCCAGATATAGAACGCGGCATCTACGTTTCTATATCTATTGATCTGACCGTGTGGTTCTGTGTGGTTCTGACCGTGTGGTTGTGTGTGTTCTGCTGCAGAGTGTCCGTACCACAAGCCTCTGGGCTTCGAGGCCGGCTCGGTGAGTCCAGACCAGATCACCTGCTCCAACCAGGACCAGTACGCCGGCTGGTTCTCCTCCTGGGTCCCCAGCAGAGCCCGGCTCAACGCTCAGGGCTTCGGGTAGGTACCGGTCCAGTTCCCATGATGCACCTGTTCTCTGTCAGGAACCAGATCAAACTGGGTCTCGGTTCATGTGGAGGTCGAGCTGCCGACAGGATCCAACATTAACCTTTCAAAATAAAACAGAAACAGGAAAAAGAGAAATGTTAAAGGTATAATACGTAGGATTCCCCCCCATCTAGCGGTGCGGTTGCATATCTGAACGTATTCTTGATGTTGCATTCAGGTGAAATGGGGCAGACGTCAGACAGACAACAGACGCTGCATGTAACAGGATAAACAAGCGTCTATGTAAACCAGTGGTCCGCCAGCACGAGGCAAAACAATACAGGCGTGACAACATGTTGTCATGGTGATGTGGTATTGTTTTACCGTCTTTCTCTGGTGGAGTAAAATGACATCCGGTTGGTTTGCCGACGGCCGTCTGCCTGACTGCACCTGAATGCAACACCAGTGCCTCCGTCCTTCCTCACACTACACAGTGGTGACAGTTTTAACAGGCCGTTTCCGTGGTTACCTACGGTCACGATGCAACATGGCCGCCTCGGTTCGGTGCGTCGCCCACTTATGTATTTGTAACGACTTGTAACAACTCATTCTAAGGAACCAGAAAGCTTTCATTTGTATGCAGCTGTGATTCACCTTCAGTGAAATACGGATTTATGAAAGAATATTTGATTTTTGATCATAAAAAGCCAAAAAAGTTACACACTGGGGCTTTAAAGGAGCAGTCGCTAATGATATTAATAATCTAGATGTGATCTATATGTATTGGTTGGTTGAAGTGTCATGCACATTTCTGTGCCACTAAACAATATAAATACAAACATTCAAAGATCTTCTCATTCGTGTTTTTCCTTAGACTCGTGCAAAACGATGATTTCAGAATATACAGGCAGATTTTTCAAAAATATACAAAACAATAATAGTAGTTATTATAAATCAATGAGTAAGAATATTCATGTTTAGAACTGAATTCATCAACATGCGTATTAAAAATCATCAGCACAGACTGAAATGTTTCCTACTTTGAATATTAAAGAGCTGTTCTCAATCAGATTTTAATTTTTTAAAGGGACATTGTGTAACTTCTCCTGTTATCTATTCACGAAAATCGAGGTGGCGTCTGAGCGTTACACTGATGCTGCATTCACCTGCAGTCGGGCAGACAGCCGTCGGTAACAAACCAGATGTCATTTTAGTCACAGAAGTCCAGAGAAAGACGGTAAAACAATACCACATCGCCATGACAACATATTGTCACGTGTATTGTTTTGCCTCGTGCTGACGGACCACTTGTTTACATAGAGGCTTGTTTATGCCGTTACGTGCAGCGGCTGTCGTCCGTCTGCCGTCTGCCCAATTTCAGGTGAATGCAGCATGAAAAATACGACTGAGTTGCTTGTGATGTACAACCACAACGCTAGATGGGAGTAATTCCTACACAATGTACCTTTAAACATAAATATATTAAGAAAACTATTGTTTTCATGTCATTAGAGAAGCTCAGGGACTTCAAGTTTCAATTTATTTATTTAAGTAATGGGACAATGCATATTAAAGGTAAAAAAAAAAAAAAAAAGTAAATATGAAAAGAGATTGTAGCTGTACGGCTGATTTCCATCTCTGGTCCTGTAGGCAGGTGTAAGATGGGAAGAGAAGAGAAGAGAGGAAGGACAATAATTACAAAACTTTCCAACAACAACAGAATATAATGCACAACAATATAGACTTTAAGTTCATGACACGTGATTAACTGTAAACGTATTGATATGTGTTTCAGTAACTCAGTCAATTTAAAGGGATAGTAGCATTTTTTAAAAGTGGGGTTGTATGATCTACAAATAGCCCCTAAGTACTTTAATTGCAGTAGAAGACTCTCTACACTCCTCCCGTTAGCAACGCCAGCCCATAATAGCCCTGCCCAGAGATTTACAACATACATTGTTGTGAACAGACCCAAAGAAACGGCCTATTTTCGCGGCCTAAAAGAGGTTGAAAAAAAATACACAGTTCCATTGTTCGCTATAATATAATTTTTTCCAGCCCTTCAAAAGTGCAGGAAAAACACAGTTTTTATTTGGATCTAACCAACTGCTGATCGGCGGGCGCTAACCCTGGGCGGAGGGATACGTGAGTTGGTTAGGTCCAAATAAAAACTGTGTTTTTCCTGCACTTTGAGGGGCTGGAAAAAATTATATTATATGGCGTTGCTAACGGGGGGAGTGCAGAGAGTCTTCTACTGCAATTAAAGTACTTAGGGGCTATTTGTAGATCATACAACCCCACTTTTAAAAAATGCTACTATCCCTTTAACTGCTTCAGTTTCAGGCTCCTGGAAACAAACATCTCTAATGTTATTGTATGTGTGTGTGTGTGTGTGTGTGTGTGTGTGTGCGTGCGTGCGTGCGTGCGTGCGTGCGTGCGTGCGTGTGTGTGTGTATGTGTGTGTGTGTGTGTGTGTGTGTGTGTGTGTGTGCTGCAGCTGTGCGTGGCTGTCTAAGTTCCAGGACAACAGCCAGTGGCTGCAGATCGACCTGACGGAGGTGAAGGTGGTGTCGGGCATCCTGACCCAGGGACGCTGCGACGCCGACGAGTGGATCACCAAGTACAGCGTCCAGTACCGGACCGACGACACGCTCAACTGGATCTACTACAAAGACCAGACCGGCAACAACCGGGTCAGTCCCACTCAGACCGGACCGGACTGAACCGAACCGGATTCACACTCAGTTTCATTATTGTGATAAAAGACAAAGTGGTGAAGTTAACGACTGATCTGATGCTGCAGACTCACAAACATGCCTGTTAATGTTGTTTTAGTTGTTGTTTATTTAACTTTACAACACACACTAAAAGGTAAATGACAGTGTTAAAGGGATAGTTCAACATTTTGGCAAATTGGCCCATTGCCATAATCCCTATAGTCATAGCAGTAGGTTCGTTACCTTTAATTGTCAGTGCAAGCTATTTTTAGAACGGCGGAGCAGAGCCGTGAGCTGCTCAGAGCTACGTTACGGAGGCTCATTATGGGATTTCTTGGTTTCCCTCATCATCAAACTCATCAAATACACAATCCAACAACTCCACAACGCTCTGGTGGACAAGTTGTGACCTGCACATTCACCACGCTATGAGATAATAACACAACGTTACCACACAGAGTTGTTTTAGAGGGAAATTCATGCAAAACCGCTGATCGCATTGCCTTCAGGGACAGTTTTTCATCATCAGTCTCTGTATTTCCCTCTAAAACAACTCTGTCTGGTAACGTTGTGTTATTATCTCATAGCGTGGTGAATGTGCAGGTCACAACTTGTCCACCAGAGCGTTGTGGAGTTGTTGGATTGTGTATTTGATGAGTTTGATGAGGGAAACCAAGAAAACCCATAATGAGCCTCCGTAGCGTAGCTCTGAGCAGCTCACGGCTCTGCTCCGCCGTTCTAAAAACAGCTTGCACCGACAATTAAAGGTAACGAACCTACTGCTACGACTATAGGGATTATGGCAACGGGCCAATTTGCCAAAAATATTGAACTATCCCTTTAAACAGAGAAAACCTGCAACAGTAGAGACTCAGACTTCGACCACCTCAGTTCCTCTAACAGCTACAGACTTTAAAAGTGATGAATTAAATCCTAAAAACCAACAAACAGGGACTCGGTGTAAAGGAGCTGAAGCAGGATGTGAGATGTGTTCACAGTTCTCAGAGTTTTGATTTCAGCACCTCTAGAATTTAAAATGGATATTAGTGTTTTAGAAATATTTCTGAGATGATAAAAAACAAGTTTATTATTAATGTTTAGTTCAAAGCTAAAACTGCTACAGTATCAAATAAGAACAAACCAAGATTCCCTTTGCAACAGGTGACCAGCAGGTGGCAGTATAGAAAATGTAATGTCTTTCACTTTTTTATATCGGTCAGAGGATCCGAGGCCTCTATGACTGTATATCGTCCACATGACATCACCCTTGAACCTTTAAAGGGACAGTTCAACATTTATTCAGATCCTCCTCTCACCATAACCCCTATAGTCACAGCAGTAGGTTCAATACCTTTAATTATCGCTGCATGTTGTTTTGAGCTCTGCACAGTGCACAGTATTTCTTGGTTTCCCTCATCAAACTCATCAAATACACAATCCAACAACTCCACAATGCTCTGGTGGACAAGTTGTGACCAATGTTCCCTCTAATTTTCAAAACTCCTGAGCAGAAATTCAACTCCCCTGATGACCTGCTTGAGCGACTGTGAGCGAAAGCTCAAGCGTACGTCCACATGCTGGTGCTATGGCCTCACCTCTCCAACTCCAAATATCAATACAATTGGCTATTACTATTATGAACAGATTATTTTGACAACATTACCTAGGCTGCTCCATATCTAGGTCAGTTACAGTTAATGATAACAAAATAATATTGTTTTTAATATATATAAAAATAGATTTTGCATTTATTGCCATATGAACAATATGAAAAAAATAACTAACATCAAGTTGGTGTCATCAACTCTTGGCACAGAAGCATCTTGATATGAACAGTAATAATAATTCTCAAGCAAAAACTTAAATGGTAGTTGCACTACAGACCACGGTTAAGGTCATACATTTCACAATTCGAAGCCACATTAGGGAGAAATAAACAGTAAACTAGAAAAAGAAAGCATTTCCTGCAGAAAATGCGTGTGAATGCTGTAAGCAGCTGAACGCTATTGCTGAAGCAATGCTGAATAAGCTGAAGAAATCATTGAAACAAAGTTGAATTAGCTGAAGAACTGTTGAAAAAGTCTAACGTTGAAGCTGAAACATATAACTTGAAGATTAATGCCTTTTTAAGGACAAAAAGCAGTAGAAATGTAAAAAAAAAAAAAAAAAAAAATCCTGCATGTTGAAGATGTTTAACAGTTGAGGAGTTGAAATCTGCAGCTAGCCACAGAAAGGAAAACTGATGAACCAGCAGTAACATAGCTGAAGCAACAAGTGAGAATAGATTAAAAAGAAGGAACATGTAAGCAGGAAGCTGAATGACATGACATTGGTGGAAAAAATCCTGAATTGTTTAGGTTTAAGTGTAATAAATATGTTTTTAATCTAAAAGCAGTAGAAATGTTGAAAGGGCAGAGGAATGTGTTGGAAAATCCTGCATTATTAAGTCTAACAGTTGAGGAGTCTGCAGTCAGCTGCAAAAAGCACTGCTACAGAAAACAGATAAACAAGTGCTAACATGGCTAAAGTAATAAGTGAAAATAGATTAACAAATGGAACCTGTAAGAAGGAGGTTTATTTTGTATGAAATGATTGGAAATTACTTAAATTGTTGAAGATTAGCATGAAGAAATTGAAAAGCTGAAGTCTACTCAAATATATTTAAACATGACAGCATGAATACATTGTTGGACTATTACTAATATAGATTAAACAATATCTAGGTGGTTGGAAATTATTTGAATTGTTGAAGATTGTGGTGAAAGAGAAATTAACATTTTAAGTACACTCAAATTACTCTAATAAGTTATAAAATTAACAGGTGACACAGAGAGAGATAGATAGATAGATAGATAGATAGATAGATAGATAGATAGATAGATAGATAGATAGATAGATAGAGATAGATAGATAGATAGATAGATAGATAGATAGATAGATAGATAGATAGATAGATAGATAGATAGATAGATAGATAGATAGATAGACAGACAGAGAGAGAGAGACAGATAGAGAGGGTGACAGAGGGAGAAAGAGAGACAGAGAGTGAAACACACACACACACACAGGTAGATAGATAGACAGACAGATAGATAAATAGACAGACAGACAGATCGATAGATAGATATAGAGAGAAGGAGAGAGGGAGAGAGGGGGAGGGAGAAGAGAGAGAGATAAGGAGAGGGAAGGATAGAGAGAGGGAGGAAGGGAAGGAGAGAGGGAAGAAGGGAGGGAGAGATGGAGGGAAGGATAGAGAGAGGGAGGAAGGGAGGGAGAGAGGGAAGGAGGGAGACAGAAGAGAGAGAGGGAAGGATAGAGAGAGGGAGGAAGGGAGGGAGAGAGGGAAGGAGGGAGAGAGGGAAGGAGGGAGACAGAAGAGAGAGAGGGAAGGATAGAGAGAGGGAGGAAGGGAGGGAGAGAGGGAAGGATAGAGAGAGGGAGGAAGGGAGGGATTATAATTATTATCATTTAGAAGTATATAGTATATAGTATGAATAATATCATTTCAGACAGACAGACCCAGAGAGAACAAGAGAGAGAGACAAATAGAGAGGGTGACACAGAGAGAGAGAAAGAGATAGATAGATAGACAGACAGACAGACAGACAGACAGACAGACAGACAGACAGACAGACAGACAGACAGACGGACAAAGAGAGAGAGACAGATAGAGAGGGTGACACAGAGAGAGAGAAAGAGATAGATAGATAGAGAGATAGACAGACAGACAGACCCAGAGAGAACAAGAGAGAGAGACAAATAGAGAGGGTGACACACACCCATAGATAGATAGATAGATAGATAGATAGATAGATAGATAGATAGATAGATAGATAGATAGATAGATAGATAGATAGAGAGAGAGAGAGAGAGAGAGAGAGAGAGAGAGAGAGAGAGACAGAGACAGACAGACCATGCCACAGCATGGTGGCAGCTTTAACCATAGGCTTTAACTGCTCTGTGACACCCTCAAACAGATCTAATGTACGACAAATCTGTACTTAGTACGAGCAAAAGGTTTACATTTTCCGAACCATAAGACCTTGCTGAACGCATCCGTGTCACTTTGGTGTTTCTAGAGTAAAAATTGTTGATTGTGTCGCAGGTTGGAAACTTTGGGACGTTTAGAAAATCAGCGCCTACTTTTGAATGGGAGTCAGTGAGAGGAGAGAGGGACCTGGCTGCACTCAGAGGCTCCCAGTTTAAATTGTGTTCGTCTCTCTGGTTTTTTGAGCACATGAAGAGATCAAGGATGAGCTTGTCTACAAGCATGCCCGAAATTATGTGTGTAGAGTGTAATCTGTGGCCGTACTGACAGGATAGAGAGAAAAATGTGAGAGGATTTTTAGACCCTCTGTCACTCTACCAACTGCCAACGTCCGAACATTCCGTCCCATTGACTTTCATGTTAAATCTGAATTTTGTCAGAAATTTTAATGATTTTAAAACTATACATATATCTGAAACTATTGAAGATATCAATAAGCTGAGATATAGCTGAATAGTTGAAAGGTTTGTGAACAGTTTAAAAGTTGAATGAAGTCTGTAGCTGAAAGTATGCTGAAGCTATTAGAGGCTGAATGAAGCAGAAGATTTGAAGAGTTTGAAGACTGTTTCAATGTATTTCCTATGGGAGAAAAATTGCAGAAAAAGTTAAATATTTTAAAAAGTATAAATAGTATGAAAGCGAAAAGTCATAGCATAAATGTCCTGAAAAAGCTGCACATTTTGATATATGAATTGTTGAAATAGCACAAAGTATGAAGAAGTAGTTAAACGCAGAAAAAGGGAAGAAGAAGTAAGAATAATAATAATAATAATAAGTATAAAGATTTGAATAACAATAGTGTGAATGCTTGCAGCATTCACACTAACTAGTCGGGGATATTTGAGTGTGCAACTTTTTTTGTCTTCTGGGCAAAGAGGTGGGGAGCAGTGTGCAATTGCACAGTAAAACACCTTAGAGGGAACAGTGGTTGTGACCTGCACATTCACCACTCTATGAGATAATAACGTATAATTATGTAACATTACGACACATGAAGCAAATACTCTGAACTACTTTCTCTATTGAAATCCCTCTGCCTATAGCGGCCGTGTCTGGAATGTAGTTCCAGCTGCATTTGCCTCTAAAACAACTCTGTCTCTAATGTTACATGATTATTAAAACAAATGTTAGTCTCATCATCATCCTCCTCATCATCATCTCTCTCTCTGTCCTCAGGTTTTCTACGGGAACTCGGACCGCTCCTCGTCGGTGCAGAACCTCCTGCGGCCGCCCATCGTGGCCCGTTACATCCGCGTCCTCCCGCTGGGCTGGCACACACGCATCGCTCTGCGTCTGGAGCTGCTGCTCTGCATGAACAAATGCATGTGAACGTCTCATTGTCTCATTCACTGAAAAAAACTCAAAATCTTACCAAGAATATTTGTCTTATTTCTAGTTAAAATGTAATTTCTAGTCAAAACAAATCTCATTATACTAAAAAATAAGACAAATCACATTAAAAGTAGCTTGTTTTTTTAGACACTTTTTACTTTTCAAGCAGATTTTCACCTGAAATAAGTAGAAGAATCGGATAGTGGAGCAACTTTTTCTTCCTTAACACAAGCACAAAAAACTTGCTTTCACTGGCAGATTTTTCTACTTATTTCAATTGAAAATTTGTTTGAAACAAATGAAAATGATCTATAAACAAGTTAATTTTTAGGTGACGAGTCTTATTTTAAGTGGAAAGACGTTAGTTTTGATTAAAATTGAGACATTTTGACAAGAAATAAGACAAATATTCTTGGAAAGATTTTGAGTTTTTACAGTGTTGTCCCATCCCGTCCCGTCTCATCCTGTCTTCCCCCAAAAACCCCTTCACCTGTCCCGCACCTGAAGCTCTGATGTCACATCCCCAGATCGGCCTCCGTCCGTGCAGCTGCTCGGATAAAAAACCACAGAGATATTCTGTTAAAAACCTTTAAAAAAAAAAAAAAAAAACGGTTTGACTTGTGTGATGTCATTAAAACAGGTGTTTGATGTGCTCAGGCTTTAATTCATTCACTGCTCTCACCTTTGTCTGTCTGTTTAAAACCAGTCTCACACTGCGAGGCTTTAATTTGGTGAGCTCTTAATAAATAGATTGTTCCATTTAGCAACGAAATGGCATAAATTCAAAGCAATAATTAGGCGTTGGGGGGGAGGGGGAGAGGCAGCGTTGCTATGGAGGTGATGGCGTCCACACGTCTGAGACAAGACGAGCTCAGATTTAATGTGACAAACAGGAAACGTGCAGCTGTACCTCTGTCAACAATGAAATTAGTGAAAATAACGAGTTTAATCCTGAGAAATAAAAACGTCTGTGACCGAGGCCTGGCAGCTTAATCCTTATTACTGTTATTATAATAAACTAGTTTTATCACTAAACCCTAAAAACATGTGAACCTAAGTGTGTAGTAAATAATCCGCAGCTGAAAATAGATCCCGACATGTGAACAAACGACTTGAAAACTTCAGTCTCCAGCTCTTTTAGATCATTAGATCTTCTAATTCTTCTTTTTTAAAATATAAAAGCATGTGACATCCAATTTTTTTTAAAAAGTTATGTATTGGTAAAAAATTTGAACTTTATTAGTTATTAACAATTAGACAAAATGTAGAATGACGTCAGACTTGTTCTGTGATCTCACTTCCTGTTTCTTTTCTTCTTTGTAAACTCTAAATCTAAAACTCTGTAATATTCAAATGTGGTTTTTATTTTGTTGTCACCTCCAGATTTTTTTTTTGTACAAACATTTCAATTGTATTTCCCATGATGCACTGGGGGGAAACTCTTCCCTTCATTAAATTTAACTCTTGTCTCATGTCCATGTTTGTGTGTGTGTGTGAGTTTTTACAAATCAAACATACGAGCCGTTCAAAAATGTACAGTTGGCTTTTTATTATGAGACCCTATCATTTTAAAGTAGAATGGTCAGTTAGATACACTCTATTATTATTTCTATTTACACCCTGTACCAAGTGGGAAACGGCTAAAATGAAAAAAAAAAGAAGAGAAAAGAAACGAGAAAAACAGATGTTTTAGGAAACACATTCATATTCGTGAACAGAACTTCTGTTTTTCTTCTGGTCCAGATGCTGCTGCTGCTGTTGCTATGGTGACGGAAACAAACCCACATCAGCATCAGTCATTTACAATCATTAGCAATCATAATACTCAACATGGGGCAAAGGGGAAATAATGATAATAATAATAAAACAGGAACGTATTGCAGAGCGATGTCTTGATATTCTACGTGGACACTTTAAAGGGATACGCCAACATTTTTTTTCGTGTCTTGCCTCACTCCCGAGTCCATGACCAGCAGATAGACACCATCCTTTCCACTGTGCGTGCAGTAACAAGGGAGATAGAGCCGTATCGCCCGTAATTAGCTTAGCTCAAACACTGGAAGTGTATGGGTAGTGTTAGCCTGCCTCCACCTAAAGTCGCTAATTAGCTTAGCTCAAACACTGGAAGTGTATGGGTAGTGTTAGCCTGCCTCCACCTAAAGTCGCTAATTAGCTTAGCTCAAACACTGGAAGTGTATGGGTAGTGTTAGCCTGCCTCCTACCTGAGCCGAAATCAGCAGTCAGAAGCTGATTTCATTTTAGCTCTAAACTCTGTAATTATATCACTTTATCCACATTTCAAACATGTTTAGGTGAGAAAGTAGCCGTTTAGATCAGCAGTGTGTCGTTAATTTGTCTAAATACCAGCTGTTTACAGTTTTGTTCGGACGAATTCGGCGCTACTCAAGCTAGCCGTTGTGACCAACGCACTTCCGGTTACTTTCACAAAATAAAACACCTGTTGCCCTTTACATACAGAAAACCATGACGATAGAGTTTGTGCTTTTACTTTGACATAGGAAGCTAACCTACCCTCGATGTAGCTAGCTTGAACAAAAATAAAGCGTCTTTGCTTGAACCCTCCGTTTTGACCGATCTCGTCCCGTTAGCGGCATTTGACCGCTCAAGATGCCTTACCGGAGAGTTTTGTAGCTCTGAGATGAAGATCGGCCCGCCGGTTTCCGTTTAGAGTTGCTGAAGAGTTTCTCTGATGACTTTAGGTGGAGGCAGGCTAACACTACCCATACACTTCCAGTGTTTGAGCTAAGCTAATTAGCGACTTTAGGTGGAGGCAGGCTAACACTACCTATACACTTCCAGCGTTTGAGCTAAGCTAATTAGCGACTTTAGGTGGAGGCAGGCTAACACTACCTATACACTTCCAGCGTTTGAGCTAAGCTAATTACGGCGATACGGCTCTATCTCCCTTGTTACTGCACGCACAGTCGAAAGGATGGTGTCTATCTGCTGGTCATGGACTCGGGAGTCAGGCAAGACACGTAAAAAAAAAAAATGTTGGCGTATCCCTTTAACCACAATTTCCTTCTCTGTGCTTCTTCTGGCTCCGGTTTCAACCGCCCACTGATCCGACTTCTTCTTCTTCTTCTCAACATTATTGCTTTCAATCAGCCACAAAGTCAATTGGTTCATTATTATTATTAGTAGTTGTCGTCTTTTGTTTTTCTTTTCATCCTTTTTTCTGCCACAGCAACAAAAACAAAACAGGAACTTCTCCAAAACCAGATTCTCTCTTCAGTCCAGATGTTGTGATGTCGTGTTGCACAGCTGCATCCGTCCGTCAGGATACTGGAGTGAAACTGGAAGAAAAAACTACGTAGTCGACTTTGTCTAGGCCACAAATAGTGTTTTAGTTCTACAGAACTCAGTTTAGTTGTGTGTTTTAAATCATCAGCAGACAACAGCTAAATGCTTCGTATGAACAACTGAGTCGAGTAAAATCATCCCTGATCGTGACTGTTGTTGTTGCAATGTCGGAAAGAAACGTCGTTGTAATGAAAACCAAATCATTCAGATTTACAAAAAGGCATTTACAAAAAACTCTGAGAACACATGCTTTTAAAATGTACACACACACACAAACACACGCACGCACACAGAAAATGTAAACACACGTTAAAGGACACGTCTGGTGTTATTTCATATTTGTCTCATTGTTAAAAGTTCCATTTAAAACCTTAAACCAACACATTTACTAAAGCTGAAGGATTTTATATTTCTATTCACTACATTCATTTTACAGCAGGAGTTGGTTCTTTAAAACACAGTTAACTGTTCATCAGAGTCTGTGAGTAGGTTTGTATTTAAACACTATGACATCCCATAAAGCAGCTTCAGATGAAACTGGCTGAACTTTGTTTTTCTTTTTTCTTCCTCTGAGGTGAACGACCCGCGGGTCCAGAACCACTGGACAAACGGTGCTGATGCTGCAATGTTGCATTAATAAAAACAGTAAATAAAGACGTGTCGGTTGTTTTTCTGCAGAACACAAACTTTCACTTTAAAGGGATAGTTCAACATTTTGGCAAATTGGCCCATTGCCATAATCCCTATAGTCATAGCAGCAGGTTCGTTACCTTTAATTGTCGGTGCAAGCTATTTTTAGAACGGCGGAGCAGAGCCGTGAGCTGCTCAGAGCTACGCTACGGAGGCTCATGGGATTTCTTGGTTTCCCTCATCAAATACACAATCCAACAACTCCACAACGCTCTGGTGGACAAGTTGTGACCTGCACATTCACCACGCTATGAGATAATAACACAAGACACAGTTGTTTTAGAGGGAAATACAGAGACTGATGAAAAACTGTCCCTGAAGGCAACGTGCATCAGCTGTTTTGCATGAATTTCCCTCTAAAACAACTCTGTCTGGTAACGTTGTGTTATTATCTCATAGCGTGGTGAATGTGCAGCTCACAACTTGTCCACCAGAGCGTTGTGGAGTTGTTGGATTGTGTATTTGATGAGTTTGATGAGGGAAACCAAGAAATCCTATAATGAGCCTCCGTAGCGTAGCTCTGAGCAGCTCACGGCTCTGCTCCGCCGTTCTAAAAATAGCTTGCACCGACAATTAAAGGTAACGAACCTACTGCTATGACTATAGGGATTATGGCAATGGGCCAATTTGCCAAAATGTTGAACTATCCATTTAAAACTAAAAGTACATTTATCATTAAATAACACGTTAAAACTCATGTGAGCATATTTTGACGATTCCACTTCTAGATTCTTGTATTTGTATACTTTTAGGTCAGTGAAGGCATCTTTAACTTGCTGCCTCTCAGTCCAAACTCAGGTCACTTTGTCCATTTTATTATATTGATAAAAATCTAAATAATTTCCTCTAACACCTGGATCTTGTTAGATATAGTTTTTGTCTGGGTTTATTTTAGACCTCTGAGTATTTACTCAAAATAAACTCACTGATGTGTTTTTTGTTCTTTTTTTTGTCTTTTTGTGCTCAGAGCAATAAGTTCCCTCAGCGTTGGTTTTTAGGGTTTCATATGGAATTTACCACCACAACAACAACTATAAAACCAGACGTGTCCTTCATGATCTTAAAGGTTGTAGGTGAGGTAATGCTTCTCGTTGCTCTCCTGCCTGCCTACCGGCTGTTAAGGCTGAAGAGACGAAACCAACACGGCAGCGCGGAGCTGGAAGCCACTGATCACTGATCATCGATCACTGATAGGAAACAGGTGAGAGGCTGAAATGACGAGGCTCGAGTCCATCAGTCTCACTCTGGTTCTGGTTCTGGTTCTGCTACGACTGGTCACTGAACCTCACATCTTGTTACGACCCCAAACAACCACTACAAACAACTCCTGTCTCTGCACTTATGTTGCCTTCCCGTGAACATACGTCGTAGTGGTTGTTTGGGGTCGTAACATAAATTGGGGGCTCGTCCGGGATGAGCAGATTTTCTACGACATGTCTTTTTTTTTCACTTTGGGGCAAAATATCCATGAATGTTTCTTTACATTTTGATGAAACCAACAGAGAAAAGGGTCAAAGTATAACGTGATAAATGTGAAATCTGTTAATAATAACATATCAAATTGAACAAAAAAAAAAAAAAAAAGGACATTCACCATTATTAAATATTCCTTGTGACATATTGTATTATCAACACATAAATATCTATGCATTTCTTTGTGTCGAAACTAAAGCTCTTGCAATTACACATTAATTCTATATTACCTTATAATATTTCCATATAGCCTACATACTGTGTCATTTATAGCTTATATCCTTGAATTTAAAACAAATAAATATTTAATAAATAATGTTGATATAAATCTTTTTTTTTTTGTTTGTTTGTTTGTTCTTATCAAATATCAGAGCTTGAAAAACATTTGGAGTTCATACAGTAGTCCACGGCGACGGTCCCGTGTGCTGCAGTAGCATCCTGTGAGCAGCAGATGGCAGCAGAGACGCCACAGAGTCTCCGCCGCTGAGCCCGACGTCCTCACCCGGTTCAGCACAGACACGGTAATGTACAACCGGACCGGACCGGATCGGACCTGACCGGACCGCTTCCTGTCTGTGTGTGTCTGTGTGTGTGTGTGTGAGTCGGTGTCGGTGTGTTTCTGAGTGAAAGAGACTTTCATGTAAACGTTGGAGTTGGTTCTGTTCTGTTCTGTTGTGTCTTCAGAGCGCCGTTTCCTTCAGGTCGTTGAGGTTCGGCATCCTGCTGCGCGACGCCCGGGTGAACGTGGGTCCGTTCTGTCCCGGTTTGATGCCCAGCTGCTCGGGGGTGAACTGTGCGCCCTCGTTGGCCCGCTGCAGCGCCGACACGTGCCAGCTGGACTCGATCTGCCCGGGCAGCGGGTAGCTCGGCTTGCGGCTCTTAGCCTGAGCGGCGGCGGCGGCGGCTGCAGCAGCGGCGGCGGCGTGGCTACGGGCGTCGGCGGCGTGGCTGCGGGGGTCGTTGTAGACGCCCGGTTTGGAGTTCGGCTGCTGCTGCTGGGCGGTGGGGGGGAGCGGGGGCTGGAAGCGCAGGTCTGGAGGAGGAGGAGGAGGAGGCCCCTGATTGGAGGACGACGGCGAGAGGTGGAGCAGCCGGCGGAGCGACTTCAGCGGTTGGCTCTGACGGGAGGAGAAGAGGAGGAACAAACACCAACAGGTTTTACAACACGACGTCACAGCGACAGGTCTGAAGCTATAGCAGAGGAAAACTGTGATTTCTGACTTCATTAAAGGGATACGCCAAAAAAAAAATTTTTCGTGTCTTGCCTCACTCCTGAGTCCATGACCAGCAGATAGACACCATCCTTTCCACTGTGCGTGCAGTAACAAGGGAGATAGAGCCGTATCGCCCGTAATTAGCTTAGCTCAAACGCTGGAAGTGTATAGGTAGTGTTAGCCTTCCTCCACCTAAAGTCGCTAATTAGCTTAGCTCAAACACTGGAAGTGTATAGGTAGTGTTAGCCTGCCTCCACCTAAAGTCGCTAATTAGCTTAGCTCAAACACTGGAAGTGTATAGGTAGTGTTAGCCTGCCTCCACCTAAAGTCACTAATTAGCTTAGCTCAAACACTGGAAGTGTATGGGTAGTGTTAGCCTGCCTCCACCTAAAGTCATCAGAGAAACTCTTCAGCAACTCTAAACGGAAACCGGCGGGCCGATCTTCATCTCAGAGCTGACAAAACTCTCCGGTAAGGAATCTTGAGCGGTCAAATGCCGCTAACGGGACGAGATCGGTCAAAACGGAGGGTTCAAGCAAAGACGCTTTATTTTGGTTCAAGCTAGCTACATCGAGGGTAGGTTAGCTTCCTATTTCAAAGTAAAAGCACAAATTCTATCGTCATGGTTTTCTGTATGTAAAGGGCAACGGGTGTTTTATTTTGTGAGAGTAACCGGAAGTGCGTTGGTCACAACGGCTAGCTTGAGTAGCGCCGAATTTGTCCGAACAAAATTGTAAACAGCTGGTATTTAGACAAATTAACGACACACTGCTGATCTAAACGGCTACTTTCTCGCCTAAAAATGTCTGAAATGTCTATAAAGTGATATATTTACAGAGTTTAGAGCTAAAATGAAATCAGCTTCTGACTGCTGATTTCGGCTCGGGTAGGAGGCAGGCTAACACTACCTATACACTTCCAGTGTTTGAGCTAAGCTAATTAGCGGTGCACCAGCCCTGCCCGTATCTCCCTTGTTACTGCACGCACAGTTGAAAGGATGGTGTCTATCTGCTGGTCATGGACGCGGGAGTGAGGCAGGACATGAAAAAAAAAGATGGCGTATCCCTTTAAATCATGGCCCTCCTCTGAGCCTTTCAGTGAACATATCTCCATTAGTTTCTTATATTGGGCTTGAAAATCCCACAGGAAGACGGTGTAAAACTCACCGAATACGTGTAAATGTTCAGTTCACAGCGACTTCTGAAATCACACATTTACCTAAAGATTAAACAGACACGAACCTGTGAGTGGGAGTCGACCGGTTTCTCCTGTGGCCAGTCGTTGACTCTCTCTCTCTCCCTCCCTCTCTCCCTCTCCCGCTCCCTCTCCCTCTCTCTTTCCCTCTCCCGCTCCCTCTCTCTCTCCCGGTCTCGGTCCCGGTCCCGGCTCTGCTCTCGCTCTCGGTCGCGGTCCCGGGATCTCTCGCGGTTTTTCCTCCGGCTGCCGTGGTGCGACGAGGACTTGGAGCTCCGCTGCAGCGACAGGTGTTCCTGCCCGATGCCGCTGACCTGACGTTGCACAAACAGAAAACAACAGGAAGTTAATTCATTATTATTATTTAATATATTTACTCTGTTACAGTAAAGGTTCATGTTCATCACATCCGCTCAGATGGAAAGTCCTGGATCTCCATGCACCCGCGTGCAGCCCCACACAAAACACAAGGAGGTGGTGATGGTGATTAGTGATGACGTCATAACGGGTCTTGACTAAACATGAAAATCACTTTTGACATGGGTTTCAAAATGTTTAACCCTTTTGTGCATTGTCCCTGTTTTAAATAAATAAATTCATTCATTCATTCATTCCTGGCCAGTTGTTTTTGCTGCAAAAACACATGATTTCTCTATTGTCAGTGACTAGACTACTATGTTTTTATTTTATTATTTTTTCATTCCTGTCTATATCCTGAAGGTTTTTACAGAGGGGATTGTCGATATATCATTCATACAAAATTTTATTCCAAAAACCATGGCGAATTTTTTTTTTCTTTCTCATTTACAGAGTGATAAAAAGAGATATCCAAAATCCCCTCTGTAAAAACTTATGACTACTGTCAACAAAATAAAACAAGAATTTTGAAAGTAGCTTTATCCATTGTTAAGATTTCTGTTCTGGAAATATATGCAAATTAGCGCATATTTCATTAGATATTGCCTCATTTACATATTTAAACATTGTATTAAAAAAAATATTTGTCTTAATGTAAGTGATAAACTTGGTGGTAAAGTTTCATGGTGATATCTGTTAGTTAAATTTTTTTTTTTACCTTAAAATACATTAAAAAACCCATAGGCAGAGTTGGACACTGTTGTCGAGCGAAGGGTCATGGATGTTGTTAAAATTCATTACGAGTCCAAAAAATGGACTTTCATTCTGAAACTCGGGACATCCAGAGTTTACCCAAAGATAAACCTCCTCGCCAAAAATCAGCCCCCAGTGACCTTTCATTTGACCTGGGGGGGAGTTGGGAAAGTATAAGCAGCTGTAGCTTCCTCTTCAATGCACAGGTAGAAATGTTATAAACTTTGGTCTTATTATGCATCACAAGGTGCGTGTTGGTTTGTGTGTTGATGAATGTGTTGACCTTCATGTGACACGGTGATTCATTTAAAAACAGGATGAGCATCGATGCAGCATGGAGGCGACTGGGTCTGACGGACTTGGTTACATCACAGCAAGACAGAATGAATGAACGCACACACACACACACACAGCGTGCACTAATCAGACTCATCAGACCTACAGCTCTGGAAAAAATTAAGAGACCACTCCCAAAATGATCAGTTTCTCTGGTTTTACTATTTATAGGTATGTGTTTGAGTACATTTTTTTTTTTTTATTGTTTGTTTTATTCTATCAACTACCGACAACAACAAAAAATATTGTCATTTAGAGCTTTTATTGGCTGAAAATGACTAAACTAGTCGAAATAACAAAAAAATCAAGTCTTTTCAGACCTTGAATAATAATAATGCAAAGAAAACATGTTCATATTTATTCCTAAAGAACATAGCAAGAATATTTTAACTCAGGAAGAGTTTATAAATCAGTTTTAGTGGGATAATGTCGATGTTTAATCCCAGCAGTGGTTTTTATATAAAACCAGATGTGGTTAAGGTGATGACCTCATCAGTGTCTCATTAAGGAGAATGAGTTGTGTTTGTGTTGGTGTTTTAAAAAGAAAAGAAAAGAATGACTGTCGTACATGTAGAGATGCTTTTAAGAAACATTTGTGAAAGTGGTCTCTTATTTATTTCTAGAGCTGTATTTGAAATCCTTCCAGTGTCTCAGTCGATCGATCAATCAATCGATCGATCAATGAGCCAATGCAGGCGCTGGGTGAGGATTTCAAAGCAGCTGGTGGTGTGTGTGTGTGTGTGTGTGTGTGTGTGTGTGTGTGTGTGTGTGTGAGAGTGCAGAGTGCGTGGACATGCAGCCGTGTTAGAGGTTAGATTACTGGTGAGGCCGGGTAGGGCGCAGGAGGCTGGTGTTGTACCATGGGCGACGCCACTACAGGCAGGACTTTGACTGCTGCGTTGTGCTTTAAGCTATTCTTAGAGCTAAAGAGGGGGAAAAGACTTTTCCTGATACTCGGGTTCCTCCCGTCCTCCACGTCCGTCTGCAAAGCAAAAAAAGATGCACAGCCACAACTCTGATGAACACAAAGCTGCAAACCTCCGCTGGTTCAAGAACAACACTTCACAGTAGATACAAGAAGAAGAAGAAGAAGAAGAAGAAGACTGTTAAATAAACAGGGAACACATCTTAAAAGGGATACGCCAACATTTTTTTTTTCGTGTCTTGCCTCACTCCCGAGTCCATGACCAGCAGATAGACACCATCCTTTCCACTGTGCGTTCAGTAACAAGGGAGATAGAGCCGTATCGCCGTAATTAGCTTAGCTCAAACACTGGAAGTGTATAGGTAGTGTTAGCCTGCCTCCACCTAAAGTTGCTAATTAGCTTAGCTCAAACACTGGAAGTGTATGGGTAGTGTTAGCCTGCCTCCACCTAAAG
This sequence comes from Trachurus trachurus, assembly GCF_905171665.1. Classification (NCBI taxonomy): domain Eukaryota; kingdom Metazoa; phylum Chordata; class Actinopteri; order Carangiformes; family Carangidae; genus Trachurus; species Trachurus trachurus. The sequence goes on along the minus strand of NC_139893.1, from coordinate 3,168,051 downwards.
TTGCTAATTAGCTTAGCTCAAACACTGGAAGTGTATGGGTAGTGTTAGCCTGCCTCCACCTAAAGTTGCTAATTAGCTTAGCTCAAACACTGGAAGTGTATGGGTAGTGTTAGCCTGCCTCCACCTAAAGTTGCTAATTAGCTTAGCTCAAACACTGGAAGTGTATGGGTAGTGTTAGCCTGCCTCCACCTAAAGTCATCAGAGAAACTCTTCAGCAACTCTAAACGGAAACCGGCGGGCCGATCTTCGTCTCAGAGCTGACAAAACTCTCCGGTAAGGCATCTTGAGCGGTCAAATGCCGCTAACGGGACGAGATCGGTCAAAACGGAGGGTTCAAGCAAAGATGCTTTATTTTGGTTCAAGCTAGCTACATCGAGGGTAGGTTAGCTTCCTATTTCAAAGTAAAAGCACAAATTCTATCCTCATGGTTTTCTGTATGTAAAGGGCAACGGGTGTTTTATTTTGTGAAAGTAACCAGAAGTGCCTTGCTAGCTTGAGTAGCGCCAAATTCTTCCGAACAAAATTGTCAACAGCTGGTATTTAGACAAATTAACGACACACTGCTGATCTAAACGGCTACTTTCTCACCTAAACATGTTTGAAATGTGGATAAAGTGATATATTTACAGAGTTTAGAGCTAAAATGAAATCAGCTTCTGGCTGCTGATTTTTGCGCGGGTAGGAGGCAGGCTAACACTACCCATACACTTCCAGTGTTTGAGCTAAGCTAATTAGCGACTTTAGGTGGAGGCAGGCTAACACTACCCATACACTTCCAGTGTTTGAGCTAAGCTAATTAGCGACTTTAGGTGGAGGCAGGCTAACACTACCCATACACTTCCAGTGTTTGAGCTAAGCTAATTAGCGACTTTAGGTGGAGGCAGGCTAACACTACCTATACACTTCCAGTGTTTGAGCTAAGCTAATTACAGTGATACGGCTCTATCTCCCTTGTTACTGCACACACAGTCGAAAGGATGGTGTCTATCTGCTGCTCATGGACTCGGGAGTGAGGCAAGATGTTGGCGAATCCCTTTAAATGAACCATGAAGATGAAGATGTTATTTTTATTATTAGTTATATTAGAGTTACCCTTTAGCATGTTTATGATTAATATCAGCAGCTGTTGAATGTAAAACACCAGAAGGAGAATCATCATCATCATCATCATCCTCTACTACACGCTCTGATATTAAGACACGGTGAGTGTTTCTAGATGCACTGGAAGATGAGATGACGGGTGACGACTTGTTGTGTGATCTTACTATTTGTGTCTTCTTCTTTTTCTTTTTAATGGCTCTGAAGAAGCCTTGTTTCTCCTTCTCTTTGGCGGGCTCTGGAGGATTCATGACCATCGCTTCTGCAGCAGTCCTGCACGGAGAGTCGGTCACATGACTCAGGTTTGTATTGTAGTATTATAGACTGTGACTTCCCTTTATGTTGTGCAACCAAGTAGAAAATGTAATGAAGAGAAAACATGATGCGTGGTGAAAAAAAAAGAAGAAAAAAAAGGATTCTGGTCCTGAAATAAACACCAGTCTGGTCTCTAACCCTCCTCTCCTCCATGTGCATTAGTTTCCAACAACGAAGCCGGTGAGAAATCAATCCATGGAGCGGTGGATAACGTTATTTATCATCTACCATGTTACCATGTGTATATCTGTGTAGTCTTATCTGTCATCAACAAGAGATTACGGGTTACGGGTTACGGGCAAGGGGGCAGTTGTCGGTCTGAGAAGTGAAGCTCACTTCCGCGTTCAAAAAACTGCAATCCCCCCGGCTTCCTCTGGGGGCTGGTGTCAGAAGGGAGCATTCTCCATAGACCCCCATGTTAAAATCACCCACTTTACATCCTCAGTAAACATGTTAAAAGCCTGGTGTCAGCACGTTTTTTTTTCTCAATCGATAGTTTCTACCCCCGCACACACTCTGAGGGGGGTGAATTTTTTTAAAACTCCACCGTTTTACTGTTATTAGGTTAAAACTCTGGCCAATTAGGGCGCGGAAACGTTGAGTGACAGGTCCGGAGCGGTCCGGAGACAGGCTGCTTCGAGGCCAGTGGGCGGGTTCTCGGCCGGCCAATCCAACATGGCGCTGTTCAGGCCGCCATATTGGAGTCACAAAAACGACTCCCCAAAACCAATGGGTGACGTCACGGACGCTACGTCCATATTTTTTACAGTCTATGGTTACGGGGCGCGTTACGTTTGTGTGGCGGTGTCGCCATGGAGACGAGAGCTGGGACACCGGGTCGGAGGCTCTGATCTTACACGGTTGGTTTTCAGCCAAGAGATGCTCCATTCTCCCTGGAACTAGTTACAAGTCAATACAAGTCACACAAGTCGAGTTAAGGTGGAAATACTAAAGAGTTCCTCTATAATAGATCTTCTGATAATAAAACACAAATGTGACAATAAACTTCTCCCTCGTTCCTTCATCAGTCCAACAACGTTCAGTTTAATTAAGGCACAAAGGTTCAAGGGGGTCTTCAACTTTTTTTGTCAAGAATTTTTTTGTTTTAATTTTACCTTTTTTTTCTAGAATTGTTTTAACTTTTTTTTTTTTTTTTTTTTTTTGAATTTTTGAAAAACTTTTTTTTAGTAGAAATATTTCAACCTTTTTTTCTAGAAATGTTTACCACTTTCTAGAAGTTTTTTAAAAACTTTTTTGGGAGAAATCTTTACCATTTTTTTCTAGAAATTTTAAACTTTTTTTCTTTTTTGTAGAATTGTTTTTATTTTATTTTTATTTTTATTTTTTAGACATTTTCCTGTTTTGTCAGTTTACCCCTTGACTTCAATTTAACCTTCCTCTTGTAGCTTTCTGCTGCCATCTCTTGTGTTAGTGTTGGTTTTGACCCAAGTCTTAAATCAGCTGTAAAACACACTAAAAACAGTTATTTATCATCCCATTTGTTTCTCGTCTCTTGGTTACGTTGTTAGGCTTCTTTATCCATGAAAAGGTTGGTTTTGCACTTATGATTTCAGTTTTAACTCTCATTATTGTTTCTTATTGTTATTACCAGGGCAGGTCGAAACCGACCTTAACAACACAAATGTCACAATTTTACCCAGAGCATTTTAGAATTTTGTGAAAAAAATGTTTTATTTTATTTTGTTTAAATAGATGTTCCTGAAACCTTGATGCAATAAACAAATGTATGTGGTACTTTTATGCATTAAAAACCTAAAAATTAGTCAGTGGCGACCTGAACACAAGTGGAAGGTTAAACTTTGAGCTCTAAGTCAGATAATAATTATTCAAGTCAACTACAGCTACGAGCCACATGACAGCGTGTGTTCCTTCATGTAACCTCAGTCATTCAGATGCTGGGATGTTTCCTGCACAGCTACAGAGGCGTCTTGTAAAATATAACAGATCTTATATGATCATGTTTCTGTCTGAACTCCTCACTTAGCAAACGGAGGAGAAGAAGTAGAGGAGCAGTGTTGGGCAGTAGCGTCATTACAAGTAGCGGCGTTAGTAACTTAACTACATTTCTCAGTAGCGTGGTCGTAGCGTCGCTGTTTTCTACATCAAAAAGCTTTTATTTAATTGATCAGTAGCGCGGTAGCGTCCACAGAAGCTACATTTCCCCAGGCATTTCTAGACCTTAAATGCACCGCTTCCATGTGACGTAATGTATGTATCTGCTGATGCCCGTCTGCTGCAGCGGGGCGCAGCACGCAGCAGGTGACAGAGGAGGAGGGAGAGAGTGAATCATCAACTTTATGTTTCTAATGGAGTCCTCAGAGAACAATTACCTAACGTTACACGTTCGCACGCTTCCTCTGCAACACAAAAATGAAGCTGGGCTCAACGTCCAACACGTCAAATAGGAGTTGGAGGACACACATTCACATTAAGGTATTTTCCCGAAGCTAACACAACAATAGCCAGCTAAGCTCATAATTCAGTCAGAAAACATCAATGTGTGTGTGTGTGTGTGTGTGTGTGTGTGTGTGTGTGTGTGTGTGTGTGTGTGTGTGTGTGTGTGTGTGTGTAGAAGGGCATTTAGGCAGGAAGAGGTAGGACAAATGACAAGAGAGGAGAAGCTGTTACTCAAATATTATTTTTGCTTTTTCTTTTTAAATAGCCTAAACTATTAAAATAAACATTTTTTCCGATCTGTTTGTCTTAAAGTTTTATTGATCACTAATGAGCAATGACTTAGAATGAAGTTGGTTTGATGTGAAAAAAAAGAAGAAGCTTTGATGTAGCTAAGCTACTTTTGTCATTTTATTGTAGCGTAGCTTGCTACATTTCTCTGGTGGGTAGCTTCAGTGTAGTGAAGCTTCATTTCATGTAGAGGAACTTGTAGCTTAGCTCATTACATTTTCCAAGTAGCTTGCCCAGCACTGTAGAGGAGTCTAGTTCTTCTTCATCCTTCAGGGTCGACTGGTGACGACAGCTGATGATGTGAGTTGTAGACAAAGTGTTTAATAGTTATAGAAAATGCTCTCACCAGTCGAAAGCGGTCTGGCGTTTGGAGTGGTTCGCCATGGCAACAGGATCTCCAGAAACAACGGGTACGACCGGCCCACGACCCTGGCCAACGCCGTCATGGAAGGAGGAGGAGTTATCTGGTCTGGGTGACGGGACTGGAGACAAACAGGGAGAGGAAGAGATTCAGTTTATTATTATTATTCTATAAATAGCTTTAACTTTAGACTTTTTTTGTCTGTTTAAACCTAAATCCACTTCCTGTTGCCTTTTAACGAATTAACATGGAGCTACTTGAGAACATAACAGCCTAATTAATCAGAGACAATACAGAGCTGTTTACTTTTATCTCAGACTTTAATTGTACCATATTTTTCCCTCTGACTTCTGCTCATTTGTTTTTTATTACATTAGAGGCTGTATCTTTTTTTTTTTTAACTCGTGCCAGTCGTGAAGTTTTATGCTGTTTGGACGGCCAATAAACCACTTTACTCCAGACTGAAAGCAGGTTGTTATTGGTCCCTGCCTGGAGGATCAATGCTGCTGAATGTTTTCTGTGATTCTGAGACACCAGCAGACGTTTCTGTGTTTTATCGAGACGTCGCGACAATCGTTCAGTTGGACTGTCGTTAAATTCAGTCGTTCACTTCCTCCTGAGAATGAGGCGTAAAAATAACATTTGATGATGCTCAGACTTTTCCTCGAGTGCCAACACAAAGTCAGTTTAATTTGTCTGGTAGTTTAGTTTATGACCAAATATCTACAGAACCCCTGTATAAAAGTTGTATATATGTATATACAATATATATATACGTATATGCACTCTGGAAAAAATTAAGAGACCACTCCAAAATGTTCTTAATAAATCAGCTTCACCTGAACCAAATCATATTTAATGAAGATTATAGAAACCATTGCTGTGATTTAAAGAATTGGAGAAAAATTGTTGATTTGTACGACGGAATACTAGGGCCACATTGAGAAAAACAAAACAAAACAAAACAAAACAAAACAAAACACAGACTTCGAGAATAAAGTCGTAAATTTACGAGAATAAAGTTGTATATTTCCTACGAGAAAAAAGTCATAACATTACGAGAATAAAGTCGTAAATTTACAAGAATAAAGTTGTATATTTCCTACGAGAAAAAAGTCATAACATTACGAGAATAAAGTCGGAAATTTACGACTTTATTCTCGAAGTTTGTGATTTTTTTATTTGTCAATGTGGCCCTAATATTCCGTCGTAGATTTGCGAACTTTTAGTTAAAATAAAATGTGTTGTGTTGTTTAAAAATGAATATGAACTTGTTTTCTTTTGCATTATTCGAGGTCTAAAAACAATCAAACTTTTTATTTTTTATTTTGACCAGTTGTCATTTTCTACAAATAAATAAATTCTCTTAACGACAATATTTTTATTTCAAATTTGGGAGAAATGTTGTCAGTAATTCATAGAATAAAACAAACGTGTTCATTTTACTCAAACACATACTTATAAATAGTAAAATCAGAGAAACTGATCATTTTGAAGTGGTCTCTATTATACTATAACACAGTGTTTATAGTGATGTGTGTTCCTCACCTCTGTAGAAACTTCCCACTCTCCGAGGCATCGACTCCGTGAAGATCATCCTGTTCTCCTTGGAGGAACCTCCATCTTCACCATGAGGGTCGTGATACATACCAACCTAAACACACACGGACACAGGAGCACACAGGGTTCCTCAGTCTCCTCATCCGTTGTGACTGATAATCCCATTTAAAGGGACACGCCAACATTTTTTTCCCCCGTGTCTTGCCTCACTCCCGAGTCCATGACCAGCAGATAGACACCATCCTTTCGACTGTGCGTGCAGTAACAAGGGAGATAAAGCCGTATCGCCCGTAATTAGCTTAGCTCAAACACTGGAAGTGTATGGGTAGTGTTAGCCTGCCTCCACCTAAAGTCGCTAATTAGCTTAGCTCAAACGCTGGAAGTGTATGGGTAGTGTTAGCCTGCCTCCACCTTAAGTCACTAATTAGCTTAGCTTAAACACTGGAAGTGTATGGGTAGTGTTAGCCTGCCTCCACCTTAAGTCACTAATTAGCTTAGCTCAAACACTGGAAGTGTATGGGTAGTGTTAGCCTGCCTCCACCTAAAGTCGCTAATTAGCTTAGCTCAAACACTGGAAGTGTATGGGTAGTGTTAGCCTGCCTCCTACCTGAGCTGAAACCAGCAGTCAGAAGCTGATTTCATTTTAGCTCTAAACTCTGTAAATATATCACTTTATCCACATTTCAAACATGTTTAGGTGAGAAAGTAGCCGTTTAGATCAGCAGTGTGTCGTTAATTTGTCTAAATACCAGCTGTTTACAATTTTGTTCGGACGAATTCGGCGCTACTCAAGCTAGCCGTTGTGACCAACGCACTTCCGGTTACTTTCACAAAATAAAACACCCGTTGCCCTTTACATACAGAAAACCATGACGATAGAATTTGTGCTTTTACTTTGAAACAGGAAGCTAACCTACCCTCGATGTAGCTAGCTTGAACCAAAATAAACCGTCTTTGCTTGAACCCTCCGTTTTGACCGATCTCGTCCCGTTAGCGGCATTTGACCGCTCAAGATGCCTTACCGGAGAGTTTTGTCAGCTCTGAGACGAAGATCGGCCCGCCGGTTTCCGTTTAGAGTTGCTGAAGAGTTTCTCTGATGACTTTAGGTGGAGGCAGGCTAACACTACCTATACACTTCCAGTGTTTGAGCTAAGCTAATTAGCGACTTTAGGTAGGAGGCAGGCTAACACTACCCATACACTTCCAGTGTTTGAGCTAAGCTAATTAGCGGTGCGCTAGCTCTGCCCGTATCTCCCTTGTTACTGCACGCACAGTCGAAAGGATGGTGTCTATCTGCTGGTCATGGACTCGGGAGTGAGGCAAGAAAAATGTTGGCGTATCACTTTAATCTCACTTCATCACTAGCTGTCACATTCTTTACTGGCTCACATCACAAGACACTGGGGACAGATTTTAGAGCTTCTCGGTGACGTTACATTTATACCAACGACAACGTGCAGAGAAGCTGTTGGCCTGAGTACAAACAGATAGAAAAAAGCTAGAAGAGCTGCTGTCTGTCTGTCTGTCTGTCTGTGTGGGGTGGACTGGTTGGAGGTAAGGAGGAGGAGGAGGAAGAGGAGGAGGTAGGGAGGAGGAGGGGGAGTCGTCGGGGGGTCGGACCTCGTTTTTAGAGCGCTGTGTATGAAAAGCAGCATTGTTGTCCCTCGCAGAGTCTTTGATGGAGGCACAAGGGTGGCTCATGTCTTTAGGGGACTGCTCACTCTGTTGGGAAGACGGACAGGCGCAGCATGAAGCAGCGGCAATGGTGATGAGAGACACTGACAGTCCCTGCACACACACACACACTCTCACACACTCTCACACACACAGACACACACATACATACACATACACACAGGAACAATATCAAAGCATATAGAAAAGCAACAACCCACCCAGAGGAACAGTGTTTCTGTCCTGGATGTGTGAGCTTCAATGCACCCAGGTGTCACACACCGGCCTCGTCTTCCTCACTAACACAGGTATCTATCTACTGTGTGTGTGCAGTATCTATATAAACAGCTGCATCTCAATAAAGTTCAAGTCAAACAGCCCCAAGTGCATATACTGTAGATGGACATACTTTACAGAAGGCCAGCATTTCCATATTAACTCATTGAGTGCCAACCACGTAATTTCTCGTTTTTCGTTCCCATGCGTTGAGTGCCAAAAACGTAATTTTAAGTTTTTTACTTTTTTTTTTTTAAATTATGAAAATAGACACTTTAACACACCTTTATTTGTAAATTTCTAGAAAAAAAGCAGGGATTTTGATGAAAACCGGCCATGTTTAGCTTGAGTTTTCTCAGGAACGGAGGCTTGTAGAAACAAACGGTTTGTGGCCATTTGAAGTCTAAATTGCCGGTACAATTGACTAAATCTTTGGAAAGGAGCGCGGCACTCAATGAGTTAAAAATGCTTTTTATTATTATTTTTTGAGATAGTGAATTTCAAGTCTTCATTAAATGTACATTACGATTGAAATAAATAAAATAAATGAATAAAGGCATGAAATGTTTCATTCTGTGTGTAATGAATCTGTATAATGTATTAGTTTGAACTTTTTGAATTGAGTAAGTGACATCAATAATCTTCTCCATGATATTCTAATGTATTGAGATGCACCTGTAGTTGTTGCATTAAGATCTGGTTCAACATCTGGCTGCACTGAATCATGGTCCTTTGAGACAGAGCTACTGTTTATGGAGAAACTGAGTTGAAGTGTATAAATAAATAAGTATAATAATGTGTTCATGTTATTATAGTATAAGTATCTCATCTTTGACACACTGTGTGTTGTGACCAGTCTGATATTTGAGGGCCTACACATATTTTATTGTGCATAACCCTTTTATCAACCATATTTAATTCAATTTTTATATATACACGCTGTTGCCCATAATGTTGGAATAATTTTGTTTTCAGACTCATTCCTCTTTTTATTCCTATTTATACACATCAGTGTATCACGTTTTGACCAGGTGCAACGATTGTAAACCGAGTTACCAGTTACAAGAAGATATACACTTAATCTATTTAGAATAAATCACATTGCCACAATCATTTCATGGTCACCTTACATTATGATTTTTATTTTTTTATTTCATGCATACCTGCCGTATTAGTATATTTATATTCATATTCATATCTATATTTATATAATTGTCACTTACTTTACAATATTTTTTATATCAATGGTCACTTTACATCACAATATTCTTATTTCATGCACGCCTGCAGTAGTAATATTTATATATTTATACTTATATGTATATCATTGTCACTTACGTTGCAATATTTTTACAAGTTTACCTATCAATACTTTTATATCAGGCAACATTACATCCTTATATCATCAGTACTTGTTTTGCACATTGCCTGGTTGAAGGTTGGATTTGTTTTATTGTTTATTGTGTCTATATTTTCTGTCTGTTGTGTTGTGTTTGTGTTTTCGTTTTTTTTTTAGCCCTCTCTACTTTCTTTCTTAACTTGGCTGATGTAACAACTAAATTTCCCCGTTGTGGGATGAATAAAGTACATCTAATCTAATCTAATTTCAAGAGAGGAGGTTAAAAAAAAACATTTTATTCCAACTTTATGGGCAATTATAATTAATTAATATCATATATTTTAAAGGGATAGTTCAACATTTTGGCAAATTGGCTCATTTCCATAATCCCTATAGTCATAGCAGTAGGTTCGTTACCTTTAATTGTCGGTGCAAGCTGTTTTTAGAACGGCGGAGCAGAGCTGTGAGCTGCTCAGAGCTACGCTACGGAGGCTAATGGGATTTCTTGGTTTCCCTCATCAAACTCATCAAATACACAATCCAACAACTCCACAACGCTCTGGTGGACAAGTTGTGACCTGCACATTCACCACGCTATGAGATAATAACACAACGTTACCAGACAGAGTTGTTTTAGAGGGAAATTCATGCAAAACCTCTGATGCGTGTTGCCTTCAGGGACAGTTTTTCATCAAGCAGTCTCTGTATTTACCTCTAAAACAACTCTGTGTGGTAACGTTCTGTTATCATAGAATGTGCAGCTCACAACTTGTCCACCAGAGCGTTGTGGAGTTGTTGGATTGTGTATTTGATGAGTTTGATGAGGGAAACCAAGAAATCCCATGAGCCTCCGTAGCGTAGCTCTGAGCAGCTCACGGCTCTGCTCCGCCGTTCTAAAAATAGCTTGCACCGACAATTAAAGGTAACGAACCTACTGCTATGACTATAGGGATTATGGAAATGAGCCAATTTGCCAAAATGTTGAACTATCCCTTTAAGGCTGAGCTGCACTGCATTTCATTCACTGATGAAACTCACTGATTATTCACAAAACAAAATGTAAAAAGGACCCTGCACTGATTCTGTGTTCTGACCTGCTGCTTAAATCAACCCGGTAACAGCAGATCATGATGTTGTCTGCGTTTATGTCTGAGTGTTTCAGGGTGAATGTTGTTTCCGCGGTCACTTCCTGTTCCGGTCACTAACCCTGGTCATGTCGTCGGTGCAGTCCTCTCTGGAGGAGCTGACTGAGTGTCCGGTGAGCGTGGTGCGGTGCTGCAGCTGCGGCGAGAGGAGCTGCAGGCTGCTGGCTCGCGTCGGGATCACCTGCCCCGGCGCGGGCAAACCGGCCATCCCCCCCGGCTCGAGGCCGTGGGGCCGGTGGCGCTCCCTCCTCACGTACATGGAGTGGCGTTGGGGGCGTTGCTGAGAGGAGAAAGGCGAGGTGTAGCCCAGGCCGTAGTGATACGACTCGTGTGGCGAAGGCAGAGTGTGAGTGGACGGCATCCCCGCTCCTCCCGGGTCCAAGAGCTCCGGAGCGCCGGCGTCCTCTGGAGACGAGAGCACAGATTTGACTGGCTGTTAATTAAAGTCTGCAGAAGGTGAATAATCTGAGATAAAGAGGTGAAGTTCCTCAAATTGCTTGTTTTTTTGTTAGTATAAAATTAACATTTATATAAGAAAGATGAACTATCGATAACATTTCCTATGTTTTGACTAATCTCTCTCTTCCACATCTGCATCTATATTTACTGTAATAATAGTAAAAACTGATAATGTGTAAGAACCAGTTTATATACATACATAACATAACGTAAACATAACATAACGTAGGGTAACATAACATACATAACATAACGTAAACATAGCGTAATGTAGCATAACATAACGTAAAATAATATAACGTAACGTAACATGACACAACGTAACACACAGAAATCTCTCTCTAACTCCTGAATATAAACTCAGCTCTTCTTGAACTCACCCGGTGCTAGCGGTTTGTGTCTGGACTTGTGTCTGGACGAGGAGTCCAGCGTGCTGCTCTCCATGCGGACGTTCCCGCTGCTCCGGGAGGCGGGGCTGTGTCCGGAGCGGTCGCTGTGCCGGGTGGAGGGGCTGCCGGGCGGTCCCGGGGGGCCGGACGGGGCGTTCAGGTCCAAGCAGCTGGCGGGGAAGAAGCGAGCGCCCGGCCCCGGCCCCACCCCCGCCCCCACCGTGTTGGCGTTGGGGTCGTCCAGGTGCAGCCGGCCGTCGCTGAGGTTGCCCACGGACTTGGCGTCGCTGAGCGCGCTGTGGCTCTTGGAGAGGCTGAGATAGGAGGCGGAGCTCTTGGAGGAGGACGACATGGAGCCGTGGGCGGAGTCGGCCATGCTGGGGGAGCAGGGGTTAAAATAGAGAGCCTAAGCAGAAGCAGGAAGTAACGGTCACCATGGGACCTCAACTTTGAAAAACTCTCCATGCAAGTGAACGGGACTGAAAGTTTTATTTCGTGATCCGATTGAATTGTGCCATGAGAAAAAAATATGACTTCTACATGTTTAAAACATCACGTTTCATAAAGAGAAATCAGCAGTTTATCGTAAAACTATTGTAGAATAAAATTCGGAAGAATCTGTAACCAGAAAGACTACAAGTCGCGTAGGTGACGTCACCAAATGCCGCCCTTTCCCGTGTCAGTTGGTGACGTATTTTCTGTGGGACACCAGATCTGTAGTCCGTAGAGCGTCTTCACACAAAATACATTCTTCTGTTGCCGTTTTACGATAAACTGCTTTTGCCAAACTGTGAGCCGATCTATATTAAAAAAAAAAAAAAAACCTGTGTTCACACCACTTATTCAGTCTAAGTTTATGCACTTTTAAATGGAAGTTTCAAAACTCACATCACTATATCTTCCTCCGAAATCCTATTTTATTATTTATTTATTATTTATGCAATGTCTGTTGTCATTCCATCAGCTAATCTTAAAGGGACAACGAGGAGTTTCTATTCGGTTATAAAAAAGTCTCATATTAATGTGGATGAATCTACGTTACCACTTGTTAATGGGTCCATTTTCTATAAATATATGTTTTTTTCTCTATGGTTATTTTGTTATTATAAGTGGTGGCGGAAATTCTGGTCGAGCCGACCAGCGTTTCCTTACTTTCGGTTTCGTGGCGAGTCATGAGAATAACGCCGCAGAATCTCCGTTTATGGTGGGAACTACGACGGTATGTGATCATCTTCCAACCTCTGACTTTAATTCTTGATGAATGAAAACATGAGTCCGTCTTGCGCCGGTCAAATAATTTCACGGTGCGGAGGCTCATAAAGGTAGTGTGAAAACACTTCGCTTTTCCAAAACTCCTCGTTGTCCCTTTAAGCCTAAACCTATTTTGTAATATATATTTATTGCAACAATTTAGTTTAGGAGGGAGGTGTGTGTTGTTAAGGCAGCTAACTATAATGCAATGGCGGAAACACTGCTGATTTTAATGACTTTGTGTTGTGAGCAGTTCAGTGGCCGGTGAAAACATATTTTGGCCGGTAAAATTACATACATTATTAGGTCACAAAGTTAATTTTATACCCTGTGTGGGAGTGTCGGCCATGTTGCTTCTCCGCGCCGGACTGCAGCGTGTTGGCGTGGCGTCCGGCCTGCTGCTGTTGCTGCTGCTGCTGCTGCTGCTGCTGCTGCTGCTGCTGCTGCGAGCGCGAGGAGCCGGGCTTGCTGCTGCCGTGGCCGTACTTGGCGCCGTGTCCCGGGTCGGACAGCTTGGCGGACGGCCCCAGGCTGAAGTCGAACTCCGTTTTGCCTTTGACCTCTTTGGGGCTGAGCAGATGCGGCAGGTTGTTGTTGGCCAGGTCTTTGCTGGACGAGACAGAGCGGTTGAGGGTCTGGGACATGTACTGGCCCTTGGGGTGGAGAGTCGGACTCAAACTGGACGGTGCCGGTTTGTTTCCGTTGAGGAAACTCTCGTTGCCCAGGTGATGCAGGTCGCCGTGGCGAGGGAGGCTGGAGCACTCTTTGCTGTTGGAGCGACGGCTGGTGCTCTTAGTGTGACTCCTGGAGGAGACAGATGATGCTCTGTTTTAAAAGGATAGTTCAACATTTTGGCAAATTGGAGTGGGTTCATTACTTTTAATTGTCGGTGCAAGCTATTTTTAGAACGGCGGAGCAGAGCTGCGAGCTGCAAGGTAAATTCATGCAAAAACGCTGATGCAAGTTCCCGTCGGGGGCAGTTTTTCATCAAGCAGTCTCTGTATTTCCCTCTAAAACAACTCTGTGTGGTAACGTTGTGTTATTATCTCATAGCGTGGTGAATGTGCAGGTCACAACTTGTCCACCAGAGCGTTGTGGAGTTGTTGGATTGTGTATTTGATGAGTTTGATGAGGGAATCCCATGAGCCTCCGTAGCGTAGCTCTGAGCAGCTCACGGCTCTGCTCCGCCGTTCTAAAAATAGCTTGCATCGACAATTAAAGGTAACGAACCTACTGCTATGACTATAGGGATTATGGCAATGGGCCAATTTGCCAAAATGTTGAACTATCCCTTTAAAGTTGTAATCATTTCACTACCAACGATCTTTGTCCTTTATCCTGTTTTTCCTACCAACTGGTCCAAGTTGGAAGAAAAATCCTCGTATTCGTTGTCATTTTCTCTCAGGAAACAATGTTTGGGTCAAGAAACAATTATTACAGCACTTATAGCTAATTACTTTGATCAAGCACCACTTGATGATGTCATCAGCGTTGCAGGAGAACAAGAAATATGCTCCTGCATCTTTGGATGGGATGTACAGTTACATAGATGTTTGAAGAAAAAAAAATGTTGTTTTTCAGCTGGTAGATATTTACAGTGTTTACGTGTTTCTACCCTGTGGAGGCTGCCACTTTAGAAAAGCCGATATGATACGTACAGTGTCATCATGCAAAAGTTTGTTTGTCTGTTTAAAATGTGTGTTAATGTGAACAGTTCATCCAGTGGAAGATGAAATGATCTCCAAAAGACATAAAGTTAAACATGAAACACTCTTTTTATCAATATTTTAATCAATATCAGTGTATTATTTTAGTTTTCTACAGTTTCAGAGTGAAAAAGGGAAATAAAGCAGCAGCCTGCAGAAGAATGGGAAACCCAGGAGACTTGAAGCTCTCAGAGAACTTTGACCTTGCTGAGGGCCCTTTTCCTTTTCTGACAGTTTGAACATGGAAACGATGAAAAATAAATATATTTATGTTTAAAATGTAAAGTGAATGTGTCATCTGTAACTTTATGTCTTTTGGATCATTTCATCTTCCACTTGATGAACTGTTTTGCATGACACTGTATATTTCTCTATAACAGGACATACTATGGGATTAGTCAGTCAGTCGCTAAAGTACGACGGAGTATTGGGGCAACATTGACAAATAAAAATATCACAAACTTCGAGAACAAAGTCGTAAATTTACGACTTTATTCTCGTAATGTTATGACTTTTTTCTCGTAGGAAATGTACGACTTTATTCTCCTAAATTTACTACTTTATTCCCGTAAATTTACGACTTTATTCTCGTGAATGTATGACTTTATTCTCAATGCTGTGTTGTTGTTTTTTTCTTAAAGGGATACTATCATTTTTTTTAAAGTGGGGTTGTATGATCTACAAATAGCCCCTAAGTACTTTAATTGCAGTAGAAGACTCTCTGCTATAATATAATTTTTTCCAGCCCCTCAAAGTGCAGGAAAAACACAGTTTTTATTTGGACCTAACCAACTCACGTATCCCTCCGCCCAGGGTTAGCGCCCACCGATCAGCAGTTGGTTAGGTCCAAATAAAAACTGTGTTTTTCCTGCACTTTGAGGGGCTGGAAAAAATTATATTATAGCGAACAATGGAACTGTGTATTTTTTTTCCCAGGTAAAACCTCTTTTAGGCCATGAAAATAGGCCGTTTCTTTGGGTCTGTTCACAACACTGTTTGTTGTAAATCTCTGGGCAGGGCTATTATGGGCTGGCGTTGCTAACGGGAGGAGTGCAGAGAGTCTTCTACTGCAATTAAAGTACTTAGGGGCTATTTGGAGATCATACAACCCCACTTAAAAAAAAAATGCTACTATCCCTTTAATGTGGCCCTAATACTCCGTCGTACTAAAGAGTTTGCTATTCCATCGATATAAAAGTGACTCTCCACACAGCCCAAACTCGTCTCAGTTAAAGCAGAAGTGAGTGATATATTTGTGTTAATATAAGTCTTAAATAGTTATATCTTCCGACAGCAATCACTTACATAGAGTGTTTGGACTGAAACACGGGTCTGTCAGTCCCTCTGCTCTGAGCCGAGGAGAAAACATTTATCGTATCCTACAGTTTTTATCCAATGAGGAGAGAGACCGGCATGCAGGGCTGTGTGTGCAGCCAAGGAACGCCGTGAATGTGGTGACGTAGCGACGAGGACTGTTATGGTGCGTTCAAGGAAACTCGTATTTTTCCGACCGTGAAGTGGTACCAGTTCGATCTGGTACGAGTTCACGGGTCGGAAGTTACGAGTGGCCGTTATAGTGACTTTCACCGGTAAAACAGGTCGGAAAAACACGAGTGGGTTGCCTGAAACGCTACAAAGTCGTAAGTTGTGACTTGAAGCTGTAATTTACGATTTCAAAAGCCTGCCTGGAACGCAGCATTAGCGAAAACGACCGGACCACTTACTTCTGCTTTAAACAAGTACAACAGCTTTTCAGTGACATAACAGCTGTGGTGTGAGTTCAGAAATCAATACTCCAGGTGGCAGCTGTGACAAAAGGGAAAAGGAAAAGGAGAAGAGAAGACAGTAGAGGATTGGTGTTTTGTTTTGACCTTGTAGGAACGGTGTTCTCTCCGTGATGGTGTGTTTTCCTCTTGGAGGAGCGCGGCGGGTTGGGAGAGGCAGGAGGAGGCCTCTCCCTCTCCGCCTGCCTGAGAGGCTGGAAGGCCGGATGGTTCAGACTCTGATCCGTCAGGAAGCGCTCGGTCGGGTTCAGCAGCAGCAGGTTCTGGAGGCACGAGGAGGTGAAGGAGGTTAGAGCAGGCAGTGGCTCGTCTATCAACACGTTCTCTACAGCCACATCAATTAATTTAACAATAATGGTCAACTATTTTGATAATCTAATAATCAGTTTTAGTTTTTTAAGAAAAAAAGTCCAAATTCTCTGATTTCAGCTTCTTAAATGTGAATATTTCTGTTTTTTTTGTTCCTTTATGACAATAAACTGAGTCTCTCTTTGGTTTGTGGACAAAACAAGACATTTGAGGACGATGTCGTCTGGTAGTTTGAGAAACACTGATTGATGTTTTCCAACATTTTTTAACATTTTATTGACCAAACAACTAATCGATTAATCGTTTAAATAAAAAGGACAGATTAATCGATAATGAAAATAATCGTTAGTTGCAGCCCTAATATTCTCTATACAAATATTAAAGGGATAGTTCAACATTTTGGCAAATTGGCCCATTGCCATAAACCCTATAGTCATAGCAGTAGGTTCATTACCTTTATTTATTGGTGCAAGTTATTTTTAGAACGGCGGAGCAGAGCCGTGAGCTGCTCAGAGCTACGCTACGGAGGCTCATGGGATTTCTTGGTTTCCCTCATCAAACTCATCAAATACACAATCCAACAACTCCACAACGCTCTGGTGGACAAGTTGTGACCTGCACATTCACCACGCTATGAGATAATAACACAACGTTACCAGACAGAGTTGTTTTAGAGGGAAATTCATGCAAAACCGCTGATGCTCGTTGCCTTCAGGGACAGTTTTTCATCAAGCAGTCTCTGTATTTCCCTCTAAAACAACTCTGTGTGGTAACGTTGTGTTATTATCTCATAGCGTGGTGAATGTGCAGGTCACAACTCGTCCACCAGAGCGTTGTGGAGTTGTTGGATTGTGTATTTGATGAGTTTGATGAGGGAAACCAAGAAATCCCATGAGCCTCCGTAGTGTAGCTCTGAGCAGCTCACGGCTCTGCTCCACCGTTCTAAAAACAGCTTGCACCGACAATTAAAGGTAACGAACGTACTGCTATGACTATAGGGATTAGCCAAAATGTTGAACTATCCCTTTAATGATCAACTAAAGAATAACAGGAAGGAATATAAAGTAGACAGATCAGACGGTGAACAGAGACAGATAGATTTTGACTTCTTGGTATTTTACCTTCATCAGATCCAACATCAAACCACTCAAGATGCCCTGGTACCTTCTCTCCAAAGTCTGAGGATGAGTAACTGAGGGAAACTGGCACGAACACACACAGAAACACACAGAAACACACACACACACACACAGGATGAAATTTGTATCCAAACTGAACTTGTTTTTTTGTGCATTGAAAATTACTATTAGGATTTCCAACATACAGTAGATGTTTGTGCCAGTAGAAAAGTAGCACACACAGTTCAGATCACACAGAAATCAATCACAGGCTCTCACAACACACACACACACATACACACACACGCACATACACACACGCGCGCGCACCACAAAGACTTGTTCGGTCTTCTGGGACATTTTCTCTCGCTGCTAAACTGAACACCAACCACCTATCTCATGAGTCACAGCAATCCACTCAGTCATGGTGCTGGGAAGACTGCCACAAGAGAGAGAGAGATGGAGAGAGAAGGGAAGGAGGTAGAAACAGAGAGAGGAGGAGGAGGAGGAGAAAGAAGAAGCAGCAGCAGCAGAGGAAGAGAAGGGAAGCGACTGCAGGGAGGATGAAAGATAAAAAGGTTTTTTTTTCTACCCTGATTCCATGAAACCGAGGGTTGTTGTAGAAGAGTTTCATCTGCTCTGCAGGGAGAGGACCCAGAACCTTCTGGATGGTGAAGAGCTGGAGATGAAATGAAGCAGCAACACTGTTATTAGACAACACGTGACAACAACACACACTCGACTGTCAGTACGTTTACATGCACAGCGTAATGGAGCTGTGCTCAACATTAGATTTTGGCGTCTAATCGACTTCTGTCCTTGTCCCAGTTCACATGCAACTGAGAAAATCTAATAACTGAGGAAACGTGTTCCTCCTCCTCAACACCAGGTGGCGATATGCCTCGTTTCAGCAGGTTAAAGTTGTGACCTGCACATTCACCACGCTATGAGATAATAACACAACGTTACCAGACAGAGTTGTTTTAGAGGGAAATACAGAGACTGATGATGAAAAACTGTCCCTGAAGGCAACGCACATCAGCTGTTTTGCATGAATTTCCCTCTAAACCAAGAAATCCCATAATGAGCCTCCGTAGCGTAGCTCTGAGCAGCTCACGGCTCTGCTCCGCCGTTCTAAAAATAGCTTGCACCGACAATTAAAGGTAACGAACCTACTGCTATGACTATAGGGATTATGGCAATGGGCCAATTTGCCAAAATGTTGAACTATCCCTTTAAACTTTGATTAAGGCGTATACATGCTGGAGAAAGTCGAATTCCAATCACATCATCTGGGTGTCTTAATCGGAGTTAGAGAACTCCGATATTAGCCGGACTAACGCCTTTACATGCACTCAGTTGTCCAGTTGTAGTCGGATTAAGGCAATAATTAGTTTTTTTCAAGCGTCATGTAAACGTTCTGTGTGTTATTTCACCTACATCACAAAGAACAGTGTGTGTGTGTGTGTTGTTGAGCTCCCCTTCAACATTATCGATCATATTTATAGAAGTATTTACAGAAACAGGCTGTGGAGACAACGTGAGTTAAAAGCAGTTTTGACAGTAACAGATGTCTCAAATTTAACGTGGACAAAAAGACAAAAAGGTCTGTGGATAAAAGTCATGACATGATCACAAGCAGCAGCTGCAGAAGAGACCTCAAGGTAAATAAAATTGTAAAATTTCTGCACAGATTTTTAGAGATTCTCTTCTATGAGCCACGATGTGAACAAGCTGTTACAACAACAACCTCATATTACTATTATTAAACACCCAGAAGTTAGAGAGCGACATCATCATCATCATTTATCAATAAGCTGATCTTCGTCTCCTGAGTTCAATATTCACATTTGTTTATTCTCTCTAAGTCTTTTGGTCTCTGCAAACTCCAGCTGCAAACATCTGTGTGTTTAGCTGCTAGATGTTCACTCATCTATTATTCATCTGCAGTTCGCTGGTGGTCAGGTCACTGAAACTGAACACCGAGGATGGTTTAAAAACCCCTTTAATAATACACAAGAAATGTTATTTATATACCTCCAATATTCATGTATTCATACAAACCTTACTTTAATGTTACTGCATGTCAATTAATGTGTTGCAGTTCCCATCAAAAATGTTTTTTTTAATCTGCTTTTTTATGTTTCATTTCTTTCTTCAATCTACTGTAGTGGCCTTTTAATGGAAAATGCAGATAATGATTAAATGTTCCACATTGTTTCTATTAATTTCACATTTCACAGTTGTCGGGATGAAAGAGATAATAAATCCATAAACTTATGGAGGCTGAAACTGATAATTATTCATCCATCCATTAGCTAATTGGTAAATTAATAAATCAGTTGGGTTGAGGGTTTGATTGAGGTTTATGAATGAATAAATAAACGTGACTGCATTGTCTTAATCTATAAAAAACAGACAAAATGCCTGAAGATATAACACACGCGAATCTTTCTTTTCCTGGTGCCAAATCCATTAAAAAAGAAAAAAAAACTGTAACTGTGATTTTTGCCTCACAAAGATTCACAGCTCTGTTAAATGCTCCCTTTAGAAATTCTATCTCTACATAAAAAAATCATACTCAAATTGGCTCTTTGTCAAATACAAAGGAATCAAACCATTTATCCTGTCTGCGCACTGTTAAAAAAAAAGATTCACATAGTAAAAAAAGATTTAAAATAAAGAAAAAGAAGAGCTCTCCAGTTCTCACAGGGGAAAGAAGCTACAAAACAGCAACAAACTAAGAAATGTGAGGTTTTCATTTAAATATTAAATAACCAACCTGATCAATCTCACTCTCCCCTGGAAACAGAGGCTGTCCGTCACTCAGCTCCCCGAGGATACAACCCACCGACCACATGTCCACCGCCTTCCCATAGGGAGCCCTGACACAGATGGAGAGACAGGGAAACGTTATTTAAGTGGAAAAAAAACATCACATCGATGATGGCGTGCGACGACCTCGTTAATTAGGAGGCATGCAGCGAGATGACGACGACGACGGCGGCGGTGAAACCAAGAACGAGGAAAAAGGAGCGAACATGAATCCAGGGAATTAAGAAGAGATGATGAAGAGAATGATGGTGAAGAAGAAGAGGAAGAAGATTGTTAGTGTTATTATTATTATTAACATTAAACGATGTAATAGAACTTCAGAGCTCTTCCTTTTCTTTACATTATACCTACATCACTAAAATCAATATCCACACTGGCTTTGTTCAAAATACAACTGAAAAAATCATTCTTTAGTTAAGATTTGTAACATTTCCAGATCTGTCAATTTGTACCTTTAATTTAATTTTTTTTTCATTATGTAAATTTTTTTATTTTTTTATTAATTCAGTATCTTTCATTTTTCTATGTTAATTTGTCTTTCTTTCTTTTCTTTTTTATAAGCCTTTTTTGGCTTCTACCTCTCCTGCACAATGTTTAATTGTACTATTTTCATTGTTTATGCAGGGTTTATAATGTGCAAATAAAAAACTAAACTAAACTAAACTAAATTAAACTAAACTATAAAGCAAAGAACAGATCATTACCAGAACATTTAAGGAACTTGTTCAAACTGGAGGAAGAGGAGAATAACAGGCTGAAGCTTGATTTTAAACATACATTTGCAAGGCTAAGCTTAAAACAAATGTGTATTTCTGTTGCAGGTGTAAAACTATGGCATTCCAAAGCAAGGAACTGAAAAGTTGTACAAGTATATTTCAGTTTTAAAGGGATATGCCAACATTTTTTTCCGTGTCTTGCCTCACTCCCGAGTCCATGACCAGCAGATAGACACCATCCTTTCGACTGTGCGTGCAGTAACAAGGGAGATAGAGCCGTATCACCTGTAATTAGCTTAGCTCAAACACTGGAAGTGTATGGGTAGTGTTAGCCTGCCTCCTACCCGAGCTGAAATCAGCAGTCAGAAGCTGATTTCATTTTAGCTCTAAACTCTGTAAATATATCACTTTATCAACATTTCAAACATGTTTAGGCGAGAAAGTAGCCGTTTAGATCAGCAGTGTGTCGTTAATTTCTCTAAATACCAGCTGTTTACAATTTTGTTCGGTCGAATTCGGCGCTACTCAAGCTAGCCGTTGTGACCAACGCACTTCTGGTTACTTTCACAAAATAAAACACCCGTTGCCCTTTACATACAGAAAACCATGAGGATAGAATTTGTGCTTTTACTTTGAAATAGGAAGCTAACCTACCCTCGATGTAGCTAGCTTGAACCAAAATAAAGCGTCTTTGCTTGAACCCTCCGTTTTGACCGATCTCGTCCCGTTAGCGGCATTTGACCGCTCAAGATGCCTTACCGGAGAGTTTTGTCAGCTCGGAGACGAAGATCGGCCCGCCGGTTTCCCTTTAGAGTTGCTGAAGAGTTTCTCTGATGACTTTAGGTGGAGGCAGGCTAACGCTACCCATACACTTCCAGTGTTTGAGCTAAGCTAATTAGCGACTTTAGGTGGAGGCAGGCTAACACTACCTATACACTTCCAGTGTTTGAGCTAAGCTAATTAGCGACTTTAGGTGGAGGAAGGCTAACACTACCCATACACTTCCAGTGTTTGAGCTAAGCTAATTACGGGCAATACGGGCTCTATCTATATGTTGGCATATCCCTTTAAGAAAATGTTTAAAAAAGAAAAGATAAGCGCCTACAAAAAAGAAGGAGAAAAAGAAAAGATAGATAGACGAGTGGTGTCCACTGCTATTTTGCTTGTTTGTTTACTTATTACTATATGTTTAATCATCTTTAATTTTTTGAAATAGAGTATAATTTTGGTGTTGATAGTAAGCATGTCGGCAGACCAAAGTAAAGGTAAACGCACAGATACTGGTCCATTTAACTAAAGTAACACTGAATTAGTAGGAATTTAAATGTTAGCGTCTCATTTGTATTGTGAAAAAAATGATTAAAATAGACTTAAACATTTGATATAGATGACAATTAATGACTTAAATATTTCAAACACTTCCCCCAGTGGATTAATACCTGGTCCTATATTAAGAGATTAGTAATGTAATTATATTTTGACTATATTTGATTTTACACATTCATAGTGTTGTGAAATTTACTGATGCATAATAATCGTGATAATCGTAATACCGTGATTATTTCTCTGACAATAATCGTACCAAGAAAATCTATAATCGTGACATTCCCTACTATGTGTACATTATGTAAATATGTGCAACCATGTGAAGTATATGTACTATACCATGAATGGAATAAAACAAAATGAAATTAATGGTGTCGGACGGTGCAGTGAAATCAAACAGTGCTTGTGTTCCTCAGAAAGAAGACGGTCATTTCTAAAGGATAACGGCAGCAGAGCGAGCGAGGAGTCTGGTGAGAAATGGCGAGAGATCTGGCGAGCAGAGAAGCAGAGGAGCGGTGGTGTTGGAGGGAGAGAGAGTATTTGAGTGGGCGGCATTCAAACACTGTCTCAATAAATGTTCCAGGGCATTTACTAAATCAGGCTACAGCAGCAGCAGCAGCGTGAGGCTCGATGACGTTCTGCTGTCTCTGCCGAGCTACAACGGACACTCGATGTCGATGCAGCAGCAAAACGCTTCAAACGCTACATCAACCTGATCTCAGTCAGGACGCGGCGGCGGCGTGCACGACGGTTCAGGTCTTACATCTGTAGCCGGTGACTCATAATCATCAACATCATCATCCTTCTTTTTTTTATTTTATTTTTTCAGTGCTAGAGAGTAAAAATCTGATTCCCACTCATCTGGATTCAAACCACGAGGAAACACAAGAGATGTAAATGAGAATTCAACATGAGGGTGAAAAATGTGAATAAAAAAATACACAAAGTAGTTTGAGGGGACTGAACTCCGGGTTAAGGTTAGAGGAGGATGTTTGATTTAACTTATTGTGTTTGTTGGCACTGACATTGAAAATTATTTATATTACTGAACATCCCGTGGGTTGTGAACAGTTGGTCAGACAAGAACAAGACATTTTTAGAAGTGGAGAGGAAATGGTGAAATGTATTTTTACATTACAGGAAAATAACTGAGCTACAGAGGATTCAGTGTTCTTAAAGGGATAGTTTAACATTTTGGCAAATTGGCCCATTGCCATAATCCCTATAGTCATAGCAGTAGGTTGATCGTTACCTTTAATTGTCGGTGCAAGCTATTTTTAGAACGGCGGAGCAGAGCCGTGAGCTGCTCAGAGCTACGCTACGGAGGCTCATGGGATTTCTTGGTTTCCCTCATCAAACTCATCAAATACACAATCCAACAACTCCACAACGCTCTGGTGGACAAGTTGTGAGCTGCACATTCACCACGCTATGAGATAATAACACAACGTTACCACACAGAGTTGTTTTAGAGGGAAATTCATGCAAAACCGCTGATGCACGTTGCCTTCAGGGACAGTTTTTCATCAAGCAGTCTCTGTATTTACCTCTACAACAACTCTGTCTGGTAACGTTGTGTTATTATCTCATAGCGTGGTGAATGTGCAGCTCACAACTTGTCCACCAGAGCGTTGTGGAGTTGTTGGATTGTGTATTTGATGAGTTTGATGAGGGAAACCAAGAAATCCCATGAGCTCACGGCTCTGCTTCGCTGTTCTAAAAATAGCTTGCACCGACAATTAAAGGTAACGATCAACCTACTGCTATGACTATAGGGATTATGGCAATGGGCAAATTTGCCAAAATGTTGAACTATCCCTTTAAGCTAAATGCAGAAATAACTGAAACCACGTTGACGGAGCTGAACACTGGGATGTTCATTTAGCTCCAGAGTCTCTGACTGTTGATGTTTTAGAGACAGATCGTTTCACACTGAACCAGATACGACCAGGCATGTTAACTGTGTGCAGCTGCACTCCAGGTAAGGTGGTGATGTATTAAGAAAGACAACAAGGTCTTCTCTCTGTAATCCCCCCCCCCCCCTCCCTCCCCTCCCCCTCGTGGACCCCTGCAGATCTGTCAAACCCAGTTTAGAAAACTGGCCCCACTTGCTATTTTTATCCTGGTACCTACAGTACCGTGTGTGCGTGTCCTATTTCAGTGTGCAGCACAACAACACACCAACACTGAGCCAGATCAGTGTTCTTATTTTATTATCATCATCATCAATACTGTGACCGTATGAAACAGATCAGACATCATTTGCCAAGACCTTCACCACTTCAGCCTCTTTGGACCCTTTGGCCTGAGCTGTTAAAGCCTGGCTGGCTGCACCATCACCATCTGGGCTCCAACACTCCTCCAGCTCCTCTGTTTAACTCATTTAGACGACTGAAGTGTAAAATCAACAAAGACGGATCCTGAATTATGAGCTTTACAATGCACTACGGTAACAGCTGTTAATTTATGGAACAAATCGGAGAATGACTTAAAAACATGCAATACCATAATCTTAAAGTACTTAAAAACAGGATGATTAATTTATAGTAGATATAATTTAAGTTAGAGTAATGAGTGGTGACACGTGCTATGCTGCTGCTATTTTTGTTCTGTTTTCTGTATGTTTGATTGTCTTTTTCTTTTCTTTTTTTCCTCTTTTTTTTTGAGGAGGAAGGAAGTAGGGGAGGAAGAAGGGGAAGGAGAAGAGGAAGGAAGGGAAAGGAAGAAGAAAGGGAAATCAAATCAAGCAGCTTCTCTCTTTTCACTCTTTTGTGATGGCTTATTTCTTTTATTAATAAATAACAAATTGTACATTTAAAATGTTTTTAAATTAACCAGAGTTGTAACAGGGTAGGCGTAATAAGCTATGCTTCAGCCTATGCCTTTTCGGTCCAAATCTTCTTTTTCTGTTTACTTATTGTTTACTCTGATTGATGTTATTTTTCTTTATTTACTTTTTTCTTTCTGGTTTGTTACTTTTCTTTTAATGACATGTATTGACCGAAATAAACTAAACTAATCATCATGTCCTGTGGTGTGTAGAGGTCCCCTGTGTTTGGCATCTTAGTTTACATATTATGTTCATAAATACAGGTGAGTTTAATGACATTAACACACTAAGACACTGAGGTCTGTTTTCTGATGTTTACAGCATCTGTATGTCCAGGAGCCCTTTAACTCTAGTTTGCCCTTAACTTGAGGCATTTTGCCCTTAAAACTTGAGACAGTGCAGGTACATTTTTCATCTCCTTGCACACGTGCAACCAGTAAATTTGCTGTTTTTTTTTTTTTAACACTCAAAGAACCTGGAATCTGTCATTACAGTCAGGCCAATGTGTGTGAGGTTCATGAATGAAAAGTAAAAGTGAATACTTCCTGTGCAAGTCCATTTACAGTGTGCACCCCTAAATTTTCTGTTTGCACTCCTAAAATGTGCCACTGTGCTCCTAGTCTGGAGCCCTGCATTAAAGGGATAGTTTACCCAAAATTCAAATTTCACTCATTTTCTACTCACCCTCATGTCGACTAAGCCATCCGTGTCTTCTTGGAGTTACGGGGGGCTCCGCACAGCACTGCATGTCCATATGACGGTAGCCAACGGAGCTCACTTTTCTTCGTCCAAAAAGACACACCAAAAAACATCCAAATACCTCCATAGTACTCGTCTGTAATGTCCCTCTTGTATTGAAGCCCCAACATGAGAAATTGTTCAAATTGCAGAGCCGTGAACTGACACCGGCAGAGCAGTGAACTGAGACACTGGGAGCTTCCGCTACAAACAAGCTTAAAATATAGACTTATTTAATTTTTTTTGGAACAATTTCTCATGTCGGGGCTTCAATACAAGAGGGACATTACAGACGAGCACTATGGAGGTAGTTGGATGTTTTTTGGTGTGTTTTTTTGGACGAAGAAAAGTGAGCTCCGTTCTCAACCGTCATATGGACATGCACTGCTACGCCGAGACCCCCTGTAACTCAGAGAAGCCACGGAGGACTCTGAAACTTCTCCCAGCCCTTAGTCCACATGAGGGGGAGGAGATAATGAGTGCAATTTCAATTTTGGGGGAACTATCCCTTTAACTGGCCATTATTCTGCCTTATTTACAATTTCTTTGGCATTTTGATTTTAAAAATCAATATTTATTTGCTATCAGTCACTTTCATTCAGTCACAGTAGACTTGGTACCAGAGTCTCTGGCCTCATGTCGCCTCACATACAAATCACTCTAGTGTAAACTGGAGCAGCTGATCTAGGACAGGTAAATGATGGATGGGTGAGAATAAATACTGAGAATGATTTACAACAGACAACAGAATGAGGATCCTTTCTCACTTATTATCCTACACACACGCAGACACACTCACACACACTCAGACTCACCCCAGCAGCAGCTCAGGCGAGCGGTACCACCTTGTGGCCACGTACTCGGTGTAGTTGGCATCTGTTCCCTCGGACAGGTTACGAGCAAAACCTGAGCCAGAGTAGCATGGAAATGAATCAATCACATGGACCTGCTCAGATCAAATCATCAGACATCCAGTATCAGTGCAGACACACTCACTCCAGTCCTTCACAAAGCAAGAGTAAACGGGTGATAATTAGTGAGAATAAAGAAAAAGCAGCAACGCTCAAATTATTTGGACAGCTACAGTAACAACATGGTCATCATCCCATGTAACCAGACTCTAATTAGTTATGTCACTGCAGGCGAGCTGAGACTGTGCTTTAGATAACTGGTGCACACAGAGAGAGTCCATTTTAAGCATGAAAAATCACAATAAACACAACGCCAGCTCCAACAGTGAATAACAAACAAATCTCGCCCCAGCTGACTCAGCAGGGTTGCATTAGCCAATCATGCAGAACTAACTGACCGTGTGATTTAGTAAATACCCATCCAAAATGTAGAATATACACCTGGGAAACTGCAAAAAATGACAAAACGATTGCTGCATCGAACAATTTATTCCTATTTCACAGCGTAAAGAAACAGGTGCCCAGCATTAACTTGGCTTTCTTGAAATGTAACTCTAGCAGATTAACTGTGATAACAATCAGCAGAGTACATTTTATTGTCCTGTTTGGCTGCTTTCCAGTGGCATCTGTCTGATACACGAGCTGACAAATTAATGGTGTGATTTTCTCCCAGTGATCTGAGCCCAAGAAACCGAACCAGCCAGAATGAAATCACAGGTTAAAACTGTTAAAACCACATAAGATTTGACAGCATTTCAACAAATCTACATAAACAGAAAAAAATGACTAATAAAATCCAATGAGTGTGTTAAGCAAATATACTTTCATTTGACAAATGTGTAGGGGATTGCATGAGTAAATCTCAACGACTCAATGTGACATTATTTACTTTAAGGACATAAAAACCAAAGACTCACCAAAGTCACAGAGTTTGAGAACATCCTCAGAGCTGATGAGAAGGTTCTCGGGTTTTATATCTGAAAGAGAAGCACAGACAAAGAGCCGTAAATAATGTGTTTCTATCCAGTTAACTGTTATGAAACATCACATAACAACGCTTCCACTTACTGCTTTTTATTTGGACCTTTATTCTGGTCTATTTAACTATGAAATAAATAAAAAAAAACAGCAAGACAGCATGCAAGACTTCTGCAAACATATCCTTAACTATAATGCAGAAATAATTATATCATTTTTTGATTGAGAAGGTAGAGGCTTATTAAACCATCACTAAGACTTATCACAAACTGTTATTTGTCAACCTGATGGAATATAAAATAATTATTTAACATTTATCAACCACCTTTTTCAAAAACAGCATTTTTAATCTGCGATTTGCATCTCAGATTTCCCAATTTGTTTCTCATTTACACAGGCCTATTACCATAATTTAGAAGCTACTTTTTTTTACACACAAAAAAAAACAACACCAACAAATTCAATTTGTTATATAACAAGTTAAACCCTAAAAATGTATCATTTTGATTTACTACATGGTATTAATTTACTCCACCAGAGCATTTTCTCTCTTACTTCACAACATGATGCATTAACATACCGTACCTTCAACATTCAGGGAAATGCTAATATATCATGGTAATATATTATAATGCTAATGTGTGCCTCACAATCAGACTGACAACAAACTGTTAAATTTACCGCTAATCCTTTTAACGCGTTCGTTGACAATAAAGGGAATATGAGGAAAATATGACCAACTTTACCACTTGCTTTACTTTTGCTGTTGCTAGGCTACATTAGCTGACGTTAGCGCTGCCAACCGCTGTTAACAGTCTGGGCACGAGCCTCTGCCGTCGTTGTCCTGACAACAAAATTGGGTCATACAGTAAACGAATGGACGCTACGTCGACCGACGTGATATCGGAAAGAAAGAGAAGCCGAACGGACCCTGAGCTTGCTAACTCATGCTAACTTCTGTAGAGAAAAAAAAGATAAGAAAAACGTAGAAAATGTTAAAGGTACTATTGACATTTGTCTCCACTGTCGTCGGACTCCTTCCGGCGAGTGACGGAACAAAGTTTGATGTCGAACCATAGACTGTAAGTTAATGTCGAACTCGCGGAGTTTGTTCAAGAAGACTGGTGAGTAAACGGCTGCTAATGCTAATGCTCATATGGCTAATGCTAATGTAAACAAAACATGGAGGACGGGACACAGGTGTCCTCCTGTTCACCTGTGTGCAGTGTGTTGGGCAGTGGCTCTGAAGGTAGACGTCTTCAAATAATCAGAGGGTTGGCGGGTCGAATCCCGCTCTCTCCCAGTCTCTGTCGTAGTGTCCTTGGGCAAAGCCTCATATGCTATGACTGATCATGGTGGTGGTGGGAGGGGCCATTTGGCGCATATTGGCAGCCTACACTTTTTTTTTTTTGCTTTTACCTCTGATTTTAGTGTTTGTTTTTATTCTGTTTTATGCTTCTCTCTCTTTTTTTTTATGTTTTGTCTTTACGTAAAGCACATTGAGTTGCCTTGGTATGAAATGCGCTATATAAATAAAAATGCCTTGCCTTGCCTTGCCTTGCCTTACCAGCTCACCACCAGTGTGAATGTGACTGAATGAATAATGGTTTCTGTAAGCGCTTTGGGTATCGGGTATCAGTAGAAAAGTGCTATATAAATGTAAACCATTATCATTACTTTTATAGTTACTACTTACTTTCCCCCCAAGTAACTAATTTTTGCCCGGTTCGGTCCAGCTTCTCTGCTTCATTTTGTGCCGTCTCTACGGTTCTGAAACATGTGTCCAGTTTTAGTCTGATTAAGGTGAATACATGCAGAAGAAAAAACGGTTTCCAATCATATTATCTGGGTGTTTTAGTCTGATTTGGATATGTCTGGTATTAGTAGGACTAACGCATTCACATGCACTTCAGTTGTCCAGTTATAGCTGGATTAAGGCAATAATGCCTGTATGAAGCATTTAGAGTAACTCCAGTGACAGACTAAAGTGGCCTACGTATTAATGAATCATATTTACTAAGGTCACAGACGCCTCACCTCGGTGAACTATCTCATTCTTGTGGCACCAGTTGATGGCCTTGATGAGCTGGTAGATGTAGCTGCGGACCTTATCCGGCGGTGCTCCGTTGGGCAGCTCCTCCAGCAGCTCCAGCATGTTCTGGAAAAACCAACAACACATCATCATCATCATCCCTGTAGTAAAGGAGCTTTAACTGCCCGGTACAGCGAGCGTGAGCTATAAAATATGAATGTTGTCAAACTCCTGTTCCTCCCTCACTTTGGGGTTTCCTCCCGAGTTTTAGTGTTTTTTATTTATTAATTAATTTATTAATTATTACCCTTACAAATGGCTGTAGTACAATATGAGAATAAAACCTGTCATGTAATAAACACTTGGCTGGAAACCCTGGCAACACAGTGGGGAATACCATTATTCACCAACAGCATAGTTCATATGTTGCCATGGTGATGCTTTTTTTTTTATACACTTAGCAGTCTGAAACTTACAGCAGCCTGTAGCTACACATACAGTGGCAAGGGAAAGTATGTGAACCCTTTGAATCTCCTATAGTTTCCTGCATTCATTGCTTTGCTTTCCATTGCAGGCTTGAAGTTTGCCACTCCACAACACTAATGGGAAAATGTTTTGTGGACTGATGAAACTAAGATTCATTTTTTGTATTTTTTTTTTTTAGTATTTTCTGTACGTATGGTGTTCAAATGGCTCTGCATATCAGCATGTAAACATCATGTCGGAGGTGAAGTACAGTGGAGGCAGCATCATGGTTTGGGGCTTTGCTGCCTCAGGGCCTGGACAGTTTGATGATTTCCAGAGTTTCTCTTCTAGATCAGTGGTTCTCAATTTTTTTTTACATCAAGGCCCCCTAAATTGACACAAATTAGACCACGGACCCCCATTGGACAAAATTTTGACACAAACACCAGAAATACACAAATAGCCTATTTGTTCTGAGACTGAAGAACGTTACATTTTTAGTCAATGTACGTATGTTCAAATTAGGGCCGGTATCGTGAATTTTTCGGGAATATTGTAGAGAAATATCTGGAAAAAAGTAGTACCATTTCTCCAAAAACGTTTTAAACATTTCAGGAAAAAAAATCTCAAAAAAAAAAAAAAAAGTTTCTAAAAAATTCTAGAAAAAAGTGGTAAAATTTCAACAACAACAAAAAAAAAGTTACACATTTTGGTAAAATTTCTAAAAAAAAAAAAAAAAAAGGTAATAAAATCAAATCTAGAAGTGGTAAACATTTCTCAAAAACGTTAAAAATTCGAGAAAAAAGTAAAAAAAAAAAAAAAAAGTTACAGATTTTCGAGAAAAAAGTGTTCAAATTTCTCAAAAGAAGTAAAAAAAAAAAAAAAAAAGTGTTATAAAAAAGTGATAAACATTTCTCAAAAAAATTCATCCTGAGTGTTGATCAGTTCTGACCTGCAGCTACAGGAAACGTTGGGTTGAGCTTCAACCACTTATTAAATCCAAGGGTTCACTTACTTCTTCCACCTGCTCTGTGGATGTTTAATGGAAATGTTCAATAAGACATGAATATAGAAATAGAAATATTATAATTATATTATAATTGTTTGTGTGGTATTTAGGTTAAGCACATTGTATTTGTTTATACTTGTGACTTCGATGTAGATTGGATCACATTAAATTACCAATTAATGCAGAAAACTGAGAGTTTCCAAAGTGTTCACATACTTTTTCTTGCCACTGTAGTATTACACACATACGTAGCATGTACACATAGTGAAATAACAGTGAGTGTGGTTAAGCTGAGTCTGACCCTCTCCACATATTCAAAGACGAGGTAGAGTTTCCCCCTCCTGCGAAAAGCCTCTTTCAGTTCGACGATGTTGTCCTGCTTCAGCGTCCGAAGCATCTTCAGCTCCCGGAGCGTCGTCTCCTTGACCTCCTCATTTTCTGCACGAGAATGAAAGAAAACAGCGATGATGATGATGCAGCTGTTTGTCTCCAACCCCCTCCCCCTCCTCCTCCTCCTCCTCCTCCTCCTCCTCCTCCTCCTCCTCCTCCTCTATCTCCCTCCCTCACGCCTTCACTCACCTTCGCTGTCTTTGAACTTCTTAATGGCCACCAGCTCATTGGTTTCCTGTGAAGACATGAGGACGTGAGTTGTGTTATTATGACAGAAGAAAGCAGCATATTATAGATTTAAAATACCTTTATTGTCATTTCCGTGCATGAACAACCATGGACGAAGCCGATTCAGACCGAAGTTACAGGAATGACGTAATTTTTTCCCTGTTTTTTTTTTGGGGGGGGGCTAAGTCCGGTCGGGCGGAGAATTAATGAACCGCGTCGAGTCCGGGCTTCAACACCTGCACTGCAAAAACTCAAATATCTTACCAAGAATATTTGTCTTATTTCTAGTCAAAATGTCATTTCTAATCAAAACAAATCTCATTATACTTACAATAGAACTCATCAATTAAAAAGTAACTTGTTTTTAGACACTTTTTGCTTTTTTCAAGCATATTTTCACTTGAAATAAGTAGAAGAATCTGATAGTGGAGCAAGTTTTTTTTCCATTATTACAAGCACAAAAAACTTGCTTTCACTGGCAGATTTTTCTACTTATTTCAAGTGAAAATTTGTTTGAAACAAGTGAAAATGATCTAAAACAAATTAATTTTTTAGGCGATGAGCCTTATTTTAAGTGGAAAAAGATTAGTTTTGACTAGAAATGAGACATTTTGACAAGAAATAAGACAAAAATTCTTGGAAAGATTTTGAGTTGTTGCAGTGTGTGGGTCCGGTCCGGTCGGATTTTCATTTTCAGGCTTGTTGAGAACTGTAGAAATGCAAACATCCCGCGACTGATCCCAGATCAGATCTATGGTCTGATCAACTCAGTAGTTGTTCATAGTTTTGACTCTTTCATTCAAACATTTGCAAGTGAAGAAACGTCACACGCATTTACGTCGACACCACGGAGCAGAAAGAACGGAACCAGACGACATTCAGTTTCACCATTTACATGATGTCATTTTCGTTATCGGTTTAAGAAAAGTTTTATTCCACCTCTCTGAAACCGAATGAAATTTGGGTGTGTTTATTCTGATTGAACTGTTTATATGGAGCATTTTCATTCTAAACCGATTCTGATCTGAATATTTGGCATCCATTC
The DNA here is from genome assembly GCF_905171665.1 of Trachurus trachurus. Lineage (NCBI taxonomy): Eukaryota > Metazoa > Chordata > Actinopteri > Carangiformes > Carangidae > Trachurus > Trachurus trachurus. Next base: position 3,135,058 of record NC_139893.1, on the reverse strand, counting down.
ACTGACTCCCCCAACGCTCGTTCACTGACCACACAGCAAACCTCACACACAACAGTACCAATGTATGCCAGGGCCAATACCAAAGTACATACAGGTACTTATAGAGTTAAACAATGGCATCGGCAGTTTTCTAAAAAAAAAAAAAACAGACAGATAAAAAGACACAGGGAACATCAAGACTGGAGCAGAAGTAAAAAAGAAAATCAACCTTTCGTTTTGGAACGAAAGGTGAAAAGGAGAAATAAAAAAGAAGCGCTGAGGATATTTAAATTGATTCCCAGCCCACTCTTACCATAAAAAAAAAAAAAAAAAAAGTGTGTCCAAGTTGCTGGCAGTGCCAACACAGGAGCAATGACAGTGAACTCATTTCAATTATTTCACCACAGGGCACTCGCACACACACAAAATAAAACAGCACATCCTTGGCATAGCTGATAAGCATCAGGATGCTGGTTGACCTTGAAGGATTTTACAAGCTGATGTCGTTGCACATTCAGAGATTTACCATAGGTTTGTTTCCACAGCTGTGCTGCAACTGGAATACGTACTGTACGTTTTCAACATTATAAATAAAATAAAACAATAAAACAGTAGGTTTTGTGTTTAATCATGTCCTACCGTCGTTGTGCATACAGCAAATTCATGAAAAACTTTAGATCTTTTAAACGTGATGTTGCTGCAGTTTTTCAAACAGACCAAGATGGCTGATTATGTTATTTCACACATCTCTATCCAGCCTTTTTTTTTTTTTTCTTTCAATCAGGCTTATTGATTGACATGAAGAAATACCAGGCTGTATACACCACGATCTTTCTTTACTAAAAACTACATATATTTTGGTGTTTGAAGGTGTACGTTATTACTGCATTGGACCTCAGCAAAAGTGAAAAATTCTCAAAATGAAACCATCTGATTGGACTGAGCTTCATATTCATGTTTATACATGATGGGAATCATTATTTTCATGCCTTGCTTCTGAGTATATACTGTGACTAGTGATTTATATGGAGCAGCTCAGTCAAACACTTTGATGTTGTGGATTTTTGACTAGAAATTGGAGGGATGAACTGAATCTGGGTTAAAGGAAGATTTACTGTGTTTATATTTTTTAATGAACAGTGCAAAGCTTGGAACAGGAACAACAGCAATTCCATGACTGTTTTTTAATATATAGTGAGAGAGATTTCCATGTCTTTTCTGATCATAAAGTAGGTCTCTGTGTTATGTAAAGTTTCAAAAACATCAAAGTGCTCAATCCTCAGAGAAATGCACACAGTTTTCCTTCTGAAATTCTGCCTTCAAATGAGCAATCATATATATACGTATCAGCTGTATAATACTGTGCCTGCTGAGCATTGCTGCCTGACGCACCTCCACCAGTGACTTTGTGCAGGTGTGCTCCTCTGAACACGGGTCATGAGCTGGGGACCACTGGTCATCGATGTTTTGCTCCAGTGTGTAACTTATTTGGCTTTTTATTAGCAAAAATCAAATCTGTCTTTCATAAATACGTATTTCACTGAAGTGGAATCACACCCGCATACAAGTGAAAGCTTTCTGGTACCTTAGCTTTCTTGTACCGCCTGTTAAAACTGTCACCACTGTGTAGTGTGAGGAAGGACGGAGGCACTGGTGTTGCATTCAGGTGCAGTCAGGCAGACGGCCGTCGGCAAACCGACCGGATGTCATTTTACTCCACTTTTAACTAGATCTTAAATTCTTCTTATGGTTCTATCTTATTTTTCTGCTTCTATCTTGCTTTTAAAGATGTTATTAACCTTAAATAATTTTACTTGTTTTATTTATTTTATTTATTATCTTACATATTTTTATCTTTTTAAACCGTTTATTCTATTAACTAATTTTTTCAATGTTTTTATCCTATCTTATGTTTTTAGTTTTTAGCTTTAACTCCAGTGTTTCCTCAGGGGGGTCTTCCTCGCTGGGAGGTGTGTCTGGGCTGCTGCTGGGGGCGCTGTCCCTGGGTCCCTTCGGCTCCGCTGGCTGTGGTCTGTCGGGGTCGGGGGGCCTGGGCGCTGGTGCCCCCTGTGGCACGGCCGGCGACTCCTCCCAGTGTGGACGGCCCCAAAGATAGCGCTTCCTCAATCCTCAGTGTCATGCCATGTCTCCCTAGTGTCAGTAGTGAGAGAGAGTGTGTGTGTGTGTGTAGGTGTGTGTGTGTGTGTGTGTGTGTGTGCAGTATGGGGTGTGGGAGGGAGGGGTTTTTACTTGTAATTTGTTTTTCTGTTTCTATTTTTCTGTGTGTAAAGCACTTTGTGTTGCATTCCCATGTATGAAAGGTGCTCTATAAATAAAGATTGATTTGATTTGATTTGATCAAGAATACGTTCAGATATGCAACCGCACCGCTAGATGGGGGAATTCCTACATATTATACCTTTAACACCAGTACATCTCCCTGCCCCCCACCCCTAGGTGTTATCTGGCCCCCAACTCCTCTGCTTCCTCCTATGCCCCTCTCCGCCTCCTCCGCCAGTTCTTTGATGGCTTTCCGACACCCTGCTCCTGTGCATCCTACTGTACGTCACGGAGCAGGCCGTGACACCGTTGAAGCCCCGACGAAGCCCCTGCATCCCACTTTGACGGGGCAAGTGATGGCGTCCCAGCCTCCCTGCATTCGTCCACCAGGTCTGCATACTTTTTGTTGTTTTGTTCTTTTCATTTGCATTTTAGTCCAAATTCGGCCAAAGTTTGTTGGATCAGATTAGTGCAGATTCTTATGTTATCTCCAAATAACCCTAACTGGATAAGGGTAAAATATGGGACCTTTAATACCAGAATTATTTATTATTAATTATTTTTATTCCTTTGTGTTTATGTCTCTGCTGGAGTAGCCACCATATAGATAGATAGATAGATAGATAGATAGATAGATAGATAGATAGATAGATAGATAGATAGAAAGAAAGAAAGAAAGAAAGAAAGAAAGAAAGAAAGAAAGAAAGAAAGAAACCTTATTGATCCCTTGGAGAAATCCCTTCAGGAAAATGTGGTTCTAGTTCTATTTTCTTTGTGAGCTAAAGGTGTCAGACAGGCAGTAAACCTACTATTTTCCTGCAAGTTGTGATTTCTTATTTATGATAATGTGCATCAATCTCTGTCTAGTGCATCTTAACAAAAAGGAAGACTTTTAAAGACGGAGACTGGGCCGAGATGAAGCAGTGGAGGTCTGACTCAGAGGTCCGGTCATACAAGAGAAAGGAGGAGTATAGGTTGTGAGGCAGCATCACAGAGCTATGGGATGGCGTGAAGAGCATCAAAGGCAGCAGAGAGAGAGAGAGTAGCAGCAGATGGGGATGCTGTGAGAGGAAGAAGCCAGTCCAATCTCTGTTACTACAGTTTCACCAGCCCAGGTACTGTAGCCACGCTCTGCCCACTCAGCAGCACCCACACACACACACACACACACACACACCCCACCTCCACACTGCCCATCACACGGTCCACCAGCTGCAGATGTTCAGGACTGTCATCATGGACCATGCAGCCCCCCATCATCCCCATCATCCCCCCCATCAGTGAAGATGCTTCCAGAAAGGAGATGAATCCCCAGGGCTTCGTCCTGTTCTCGGCCCCGTCGGCTCGTTTTCATCCTGAGCCGCCAGCGAGAGTCTCAATGTGTCTCAATTCAAATACTTCCATACTTACACTCACTATTTTGAGTGTGTATATAAGTGCGTTCACACTGACAAGTAGCCTATGGCAAAATGCAGTGAAGTACCCGGATGGTTTCACTCATAACGGTCAAAAAGTTGAGTATGGAACGATGGACTCTTCCCACCCTCAGTGACCGCCGTCTGGTGGTCCACACACGCAAAAAGTACAAGTAAGGCGTTCATTATTTCTAACAAAACAAGCCGATAAGACGCGTTGACGGGCAACAGTAGCGTCCAAAGAAGAAGACGTTGACAACAGTTGCAATTGTTAGTTCTGGTAAATTCACAATGACAGTAGGTAGCCTAAGGCAAGGCAATTTTATTTATAGCCCGTTTTTACCACCAGTTTGTCTCAAAGGGCTTTACATGGCATCATAACAACATCCTCTGTCCTTAGACCCTCACATCCACTGAGGAAAAACTCCATAGAAAACCCTTTTAACAGGGAAAAATCTGAGAAACCTCAGGGTGAGCAACAGAGGAGGGATCCCTCACCCAGGACGGACAGATAGATGTTGTTATAGACAAGAAAACAGTTTATAACACAGGATGTGGTTAACATGGAAATGTTAGCAACAGCTGCAGGGAGGCAGGGAGAGCAGGCCAGCTTAATGGGAGGACTGGATGGCAGACTGGTTCATGGGAAGGGAGGACAGGCCGGTCAGTATTCGATTTGAGACAACACAAACTGTCAAAATGTGTGCACTACAGAAGTGAGTACGTAGTGTAGATAGTAAACTACATGACAGTGAATCCTTACGGAAGGAAAGAAAACATCCTAGGTGGTTGGATGACTTGAGGCCAGTTCAGCCCTGATGTGACACATTATGAAGAAGACCCCAGCACCTTTAACACCGTCCGGCCGCTCCAACTGAGAGACAAGGATGGTGAAAGTCAAACCATCTGCAGCAGCAAACTCCTCCAAGACCAATTTCAACAACAAAACCGGTGAGAAATCAATCCATGGAGCGGTGGATAAGGTTATTTATCATCTACCATGTTACCATGTGTATATTTGTGTAGTCTTATCTGCACTGCAAAAACTCAAATGTCCTACCAAGAATATTTGTCTTATTTCTAGTCAAAATGTCATTTCTTGTCAAAACAAATCTCATTCTACTTAAAATAAGACTCATCACATTAAAAAGTAGCTTGTTTTTAGACACTTTTTACTTCTTTCAAGCAGATTTTCACTTGAAATAAGTAGAAAAATCTGATAGTGGAGCAAGTTTTTCTTCCTTATTACAAGCACAAAAAAACTTCCTTTCACTGGCAGATTTTTCTACTTATTTCAAGTGAAAATGTGTTTGAAACAAGTGAAAATGATCTAAAAACAAATCAATTTTTAGGTGATGAGTCTTATTTTAAGTGGAAAGAGATTAGTTTTGACTAGAAATTAGACAAATATTCTTGGAAAGACTTTGAGTTTTTGCAGTGTGTCATAAACAAGAGATTACGGGTTACGGGTTAGAGCGTTACGTTTGTGTGGCGGTGTCGCCATGGAGACGAGAGCTGGGACACCGGGTCGGAGGCTCTGATCTTACAAGGTTGGTTTTCAGCCAAGAGACGCTCCATTCTCCCTGGAACTAGTTACTAGTCATTGATTTAACCAGAACTAGAGACAAGGGACACATGGTTCCTCTTTCCTTTTGTACCTTCTTATATTGTGCTTTTGTTTTGTTAATGTTACTGTTTAGGGGTCGAGGGTATCCGTCAGGTCAGCGAATAGATGCCTGAATGCCCTCAGCATTAATACATTCATTTATTTTCCATCATGACATCATCTACCCCTCCTCCTGTCTAGATGTGAACCCGTAGACTCGGTGTCGGTGCTGCAGCCTGAGGCCTGAGTGGGTGAGGACAGCGGTCCAGAGGGGATGACAACATGAAGGCCAGTCTCCATCTGTCCTCTGCTGCTCTCATGTCCTTCTATCGTCCTTTTGTTTACACAGTGAGAAAACAGAGGAAGCCTCAGTGTCAAGGATCCACCACACGATGAGGAGCCGCTCGTCACCACCACCGCCGCTCTCAGAGTCACACAAGACGATTGTTTGACTCCACACACACTTGTTTCACTTAAGACAGCGTGGATTTACAGCTTTCAGCACAGAATCCTAAATGCACAGTTTTAGGCCCAGTTTACACGACAACGCTTGCGGATGAAAACTACAAAATATTTAATCAGATGTGCCTTTCGTTTAGACCAGGGGTCTTCAGCGTTTTTCAGGCTAAGGACCCCCAAACTACTGGAGAGATGGAGCAGGGACCCCTGCTAAATATAATCATACATTTTTTTATTATATTAAACTGGGCCTAGTATCCCCTTAATTCAGTACCAAGCTATTCAAATAATACACTGGTATAGTCTTCATGTATTAAATTATTTTAAAGGTACAGTGAGTAAGGTGGCCATTCATTCAGTCATTTATAAACACACTTTGTTATATCAACTATGTCTGTTAATTGCATGATAATCATGCATACAAGCTATTTAAATTGACATTTTTATTTTAAGCATAAATGTGGAAATACAAAATAGTATAATCAACCAAATAGTTCATGACCCCCTTGCAGTACCTCTGCGGACCCCCTAGGGGATCACGGACCCCCTGACCTCTGGTTTAGACGGCGACAGCGTTTTGGGGGCTTGAAAACGCAAAAAAGTGAAACCACCCTCCAGAGTGGAAATCTGACTCAATGTAAAGGGTGAAAACGCAAAAGTCTGCTCCGATTGCTACGACCTGTGGAGGGCACAGAGGGCAGCGTTACGATGGCCGGCGTACAGCCTGCCGGAAATCAAGAGGAAGAAGAGGGGAAAATTCTGAGTTGTACACCTGTAGGCGTGCAGACTTGGAGGTGTTGTGTGTTGTGTGTTGTGCGACACGCTGCCACGTAGGCGCCTGGCGTGTATACAACATTGGATTCCACAGACTTTTGCGTCACCATGCACGCAGATTTCCTCCCCAAAAACGCTCGTTTAAACGTGGAATTTTTGCGTTTTCTGTTCAGATTGTTTCCGTGTAAACGTAGCCTTAAAGGGATAGTTCACCCAAAATTCAAATTTCACTCATGTCGACTAATATAAGGGCTGGGAGAAGTTTCAGAGTCCTCCGTGGCTTCTCTGAGTTACAGCGGGGCTCCGTGCAGCACTGCATGTCCATATGACGGTTGCGAACGGAGCTCACTTTTCTTCGTCCAAAAAGACACACCAAAAAACATCCAAATACCTCCATAGTGCTCGTCTGTAATGTCCCTCTTGTATTGAAGCCCCAACATGAGAAATTGTTTCGAAAAAAATTAAATAAGTATATGTTTTAGGCTTGTTTGTAGCGGAAGCTCCCAGCACTGCTCTTCCTGGTCCGTCCAAATCTCGCACGATTTGCATTGACTCCCAGTTCACGGCTCTGCAAATCGCGTGAGATTCCGGCAGAGCAACACTGGGACATTACATACGAGCAGCATGGAGGTATTTGGATGTTTTTTTGGTGTGTCTTTTTGGACGAAGAAAAGTGAGCTCCGTTCTCAACCGTCATATGGACATGCAGTGCTGCACGGAGCCCCGCTGTAACTCAGAGAAGGCACGGAGGACTCTGAAACTTCTCCCAGCCCTTAGTCCACATGAGGGGGAGTAGATAATGAGTGAAATTTGAATTTTGGGTGAACTATCCCTTTCATTTCCAGCGATGGATGCGAATAACGAACTGTGATTACCAGGCAACATAAATCACAGACACACACACACACCAGGACCGATGTTCGCACCTTGCAATGTGCTGATGCTGCTCGTGCTCATGTGTGGTGGCTCTGACCCCCACTGATTTACCTTTTGAGCCACTGTTCAGTCAGCAACACCTAAAAATAGCGTTTCAGCCTTTTCTAATTTTCTGCTGATGTGAAGAGCAGGTCCTGATTGTCACGTCGCACAAAAGAGTAAAGCTCAAATCTTTCACTTCTTCTTCCCCACAGAAGCTTCAGTCATAAACAGCGTGAACCGCCATATTCTGAGCCACAGCAGCGGTGATGTTGCTGCAGGTTTTTTTTTGTCACCAATTATTTCTCATTGGGCCCCATGGGAACCAGCACAGGGTGGAATATTTTTTCCAGAGGTGCCTCCTTATTTTTTCTTCCATGGTTCATGTATTTCTATAGATGAATATAGTTTTCACCCTTTGTTTTACTCATGTTCCCATATTTCACCCAATCCCACCTTCAAAACCACTTGTTCTGACTATTAACCCTCCTGTTGTCCTTCTGGGTCAAATTGACCCTATCTGTTCACTTCCTCCATCCTTCCTTCTTTCCACAATCCTTTTTCCCTTGCTTCCTTCTCTTCGTCCTTACTACTTCTTCCTTCCTCTTTTGATCCAGTTGACCTGGTCTGTTCCCTCCCTCCATCTTTCTTTCCTTCCCTTTTCCCTTCCTTCTTTCCACAATCATTTTTGCCTCCCTCCCTTCCTTCCTTCCCTCCGTCCTTTCTTCCCTCTTTTTTGATCCAATCTGTTCCCTCCCTCCATCTATCTTTCCTTCCTTCCTTTTTCCCTTCCTTCTTTCCTCCCATCGTTCCCTTTGTCCTTCCTTCCTTCCCTCCTTCTATCCCTTTATCCTTCCTTCCTTCCTTCTATCCCTTTATCCTTCCTTCCTTTCGTCCTTCCTTGACCCAGGAGGACAGCAGGAGGGTTAAGATTGGTGCTTTATTTCTTTATTTATTAATTTATAATTTTGTATCAGTTTTAGTTTTCCATTTTATGTAGTTCCTTGTGGTTATCTTTCAGTATGTGTGCATTGTGTAGGTGCAAAACTTGCATGCAAAGTTGATGAAATGCTGGACATATACTGTATTTAGGGCTGAAATAAGAAACCATGTTAGTGCCTTGTGGTTGTTTGCCTCTGTCAAAATGTGGCAGAAAATATGGCAGCTATTGCTATTCCCGATTTTCAGTACAAATAATGGCCAGAGTGATTTGACATCACATGTAGTGAAGTTCATCTTTGCACAAAAAGAGTCTGTTGTGTTGCTATGTGAGGTTACAGTGACCTTTGCCAACAATCTAATCAGTTCATTGAGTCCAAAAGGACATTTGGTACAAAATCTGAATGGATTCCCATGAAATTTCCCATGACACAAGATCAGAGCTGCGTTTTAAGAAGTCACTGTTACCTTGACATTGGATGACCAAAGTCAGATCAGCTCATCCTTTAATCCAATGAATGTTTTTTAGTCCAATTCGAAGGGGACGGACATACACGGTACAGCCCTTAAAAACGTAATGCCTCAGTCTGGTCCATCCTGGTTCTCTCACTCCCTTATTGGCTCATTGATAACTCCCAATCCAATAACATATACACCAAGTAGTTGCAATAAATCCAGGTTTCATTAAGAAAATTTCAATGAAGAAAACTGTACTAAACAAAATCACTTTTTTATTATACAACGACAGTAAATCGAAATCAGGGTAAGGTTCAAATTAATACTTAAGAAAACAGAAAATTAAATTATATACACTATAACAATGTAAAACTTAAAATACTATCCACTTTGTCTGCTACAAACCACACCAGTTATCTTTTGCTCTTCAAAGACACAATCAAGATCAAGTTATTTGCATCTGAAACCTTATTTAAAGCAGAAGAACTAACAGTTATTTTCATCACCAATTTATTATTTGTCGATTATTTTTGGGAGAATCGTGCATTACAGAAAATAAAAACCAAAATTTAGCGATGAGCAGCTAAAGTACAAGAGGAGGTCTTCACATTACTGCCATTGTGTTATTAACAGTCAAACACCACATTGTTATTACTGTTCTGCTAAAGAAGACGTCATTAAACAAATGGGAATAAAATGAAAATAACGTGAAAATATGTGAACAAACGCTTTGTGTTATTACTCGACAAACTGCTCAAACAATTACTCAACTATCAAAAGAATCACTAATGAATTTTCTGTTGATCAACCACCGGTTTTTAATTAACGATGTCAGAAATATAACACTTGCGTAGAAATGCTGTATAGCCACCGGGAAACACTGGCTAGCGTGTAGGCTGTGCTATTGTCACTCCTAAAAGACATAAATTCAAGATAACACATAAGCCTCCATACACACACCCACATACGCTAATACAACACTTGCATAAAGTGGCAGAACATTGCACAAGCACTGGCATGCATTCGCATTCGCTTGACTAATTAAATGTTCCATCAAACACATAATGTACTGGAAACTATACATAATTCATACAGCAACACAGCAACACATACATTTAAGTAAGCGTCTCATTTCTCCTCTGAACCACCTGGCTGGGTTTCATCCAGGTGTTTGGAGTCTCGGGCCTCATCAACCACACACAGGTCTGCTGTAGACACCTAACAGGGTGACCCATTTACCATCCACATAGTCTCTGTATCCAATACCTCCCTCCTCCTCTCCATCACGTTACTTCTCTTTCTCTCTCTCTCTTTGCCATCCTTTTCTCTTTTGCCCTGTTTCCAGCTGAGACAAGTAAAAATAACTGCTCTCTTGCAGCAAAGCTAAAAAGCCATAGTCTGTGTAGAGTTTCTGGCTCTACATGTGAAAATGAATCCCCTTACACTGTTATATAAGTGTGAAACATGTCATGTGTCACATCCTAGTAACTTCAAACCATGGAAGAAAAATATAGTAGGCTAGTGTTAGCTTTGTGTTAAGATTGGACCGTCGTTGTGGTGGTTGTCTCCAGTTTGGACATGTTATGATCTGAAATGTTCAAAGCCAAAATCATGGAGACACTTGTTGTTGAGACCATGTTTATATTGGTTTTTCTATTTGTCCCAATGGAGCACTGTCAACACAGTTGGCTTGAAAGCCTCAAGGCTTCAAGAGGCTTCATCAGTTCGTGGCTAATGGCCTCCACAGCCTCCAGATCTGTACCCAAATGAAGTCCAGCAGAGATCTTAGAAAGCACTCAGTACCGCCGTCATCAAAGCACCAAGCAACGAGATATCTCTCAGGGATCTGAGTCACCACCTCACCATGATGTACAAGATATGATATTCTTGTAAATCCGTTATTTTTTAGGGGATTTCTGCCTTTAATTGGATCAGACAGTGGAGCTTTGACAGGAAACAGGGAGAGACAATGGGGACAGACATGCAGTGAATGATCATTTTGGTCCGAGCTCAAACCGGCGTTCTCCCAAGTAAGGGACATTTTGCACTACCCTCAGTATTGTAACATCATATTGTGACACATTGAAATTTATATACATCAACGGGATTATCAAGCAGACAGACTGACCAACACTTCCCTAGTATTCTGATACTAAAAAGTTAAATTTGTATTCCGTAGTTCCATGATAAATGATCAATACTTGGCATCCATACACCAATACATTGTTACCACACAAAATATCATGACTCTGTGCTTTATTGATTTATTTTCTCCTACCCTAATATCCCAGTGCTCCAATACAGGAAGTATTGTAGAGTCAATGTTAAGGTGCATTGTATTGTGAAGCTGTACTAACTCTAAATATTGTTTTTTTGTCACCATCAGGTATCATTAGAGTGTATGAGTGTAGCACTCATGCACCTGCTTATTCATGCAGTTGTCCAATCAACCAATCATCTGCCAGCAGGGAAATCCTCCAATTGGAGCCTTACTGATTTTCAGATCCAGGAGTTCCATTAAAGGTACATTGTGTAACCTCTCCTGTTCTCTATTCATGAAAATCGATTATTTGGTTCTTCAGTCTGTTTTTCATTAACCAGTAATCCCCCCCATCAACAAAGTGAAGTGTTCCTTTCAGCTCTGAATTAGCCGTTCATATCATTCATATCTACATGAGCGGGTAAGCTCGGTGCTGCTGCCATGTGGTGTCGCCATGTTTTTATATAAAAATATGACTGAGTTGCTTGAGATCTACAACCGCAACGCTAGATGGGAGTAATTCTTACACAATGTACCTTTAACTAAAGAATCAGCTTCACTTACATAAAGTCAGACCACTTCACCAACATCCCTGCTTTAATCACAATAAATGTTATTTTTAACTGAAGGATACTGGAAAACAAATAGATTATCCGTTTCTGGAAATATTCACTTTGATCTTGTTGACAAAATCATAAGAGCTATTTTTTTGTTTTTTTCCATCTCTGTCTAAATTGGAATTTATTCAATGACGTAATCAGGTTTTATTGCTGCAGATTTGAGTATTATCGTGTTTAATTTATATCTGTCATATTTATGTCACATATAAATGATTGAGTAGCTCTACAGCCTCTTTGCCTTTATTTTTCATGCAGTAGCAGCAGAGCAACATGACGTGTCTTCTGGAGACAGAATAGACGACGTCCGGATCAATAACTATAAGATTCTGTCTCGCCCGCCCGCTCGCTCTTTCTCACTTTCTCACTTTCTGTGTCACCAAAATAACTCCGATTAGCTGTTGCGTACGAATAACAATCAGCAGGCCGAGTGTTGAGACGGATTAGTCATCTGTGCAGGTAGCCATGGTTGACTCTGCTCACATGGAGAGATTCTGTCTCTCTTCGCTCTGTGTCCCGAATGGTAATTCCTCCTACAACACGGCAAATCAAATGTGCATGCAATAAAAATATTTGTTCCAGTCTAAACTTGTGTTGATAGAGAAGTGTTCTTCTCACACATGCAGCACTTCACTGCTGCTAACAAAGACCTTAATCAGAGCAGAGACACTTAAGTCTTCCCCACACAACACACAGAGGGAGAGGGCGACGCGCCAGCCAATCACCACGCTCAGTCGCCTGCCTTCTCTATTTTAACATGTCCGATGATGATGCAGACTGTGTTTTTAGTTTTGCTTCTATCTGCCTTTGTTGAGCTGCAGCTTCCTCCATCACCGTCATGTTCTGCTTACCATGTCATTTTGTTCATGGCTCCAGAGTGCGAGCGTTTGCATATTTAGAATTTCACTCATTGTATATAATTTATGCCTCTTAAAATTTTCATGAAGCGTGGCTTTGAAAGAACTTGTGCAAATGGAACATACAGGGGAAAGGGACCACAGGACAAACACCAAGCACTCAGAGTAATGAACAGATCTGGTTTAAATTCAGAAGCACCAACCTCAGTTTAGTTTAATTTCCTCCTCATCTCTCACTCAGTGTTGCTGGTAATAACCCAGATTTGTCTGCTACTTATCACAGGCTCTTTGAGCTTCATTCTACATTTCATTTCCACATAAGATTGGGTTCAAGAAACAATATGGTGACCAAAAATTTAATAAGATTTGCTCATTTTTGATGTCAGCCCTCAGTCAGAAACATGATGGAACAGTAACGGCATTAAACTTTAAAAACGCCTGTGATTCTGCTGCGACTTTCTCTTCCTCCTACAGTCGTCCTCTCTCGCTGCAGAGTTCAGTGTTTTTCCCAAACATTATTTCATAATACCACTGACAGAAGCACTGATACAAAAATATGTTAAATATCAAAGTATAATGTTGCTTCTTTTCTTCTTCTTTGCCTCTATTAATTTATTCTTTTTATAATCTATTGTTTTTATTTATTCTATTCTCCATGCACTACTTTTTACTATTTTATGTCTTGCTGTTGAATGACTGTTTATTGTGCAGCTGAGAAATTGAATTTCCGTCGGGATAAATAAAGTATCTATCTATCTATCTATCTATCTATCTATCTATCTATCTATCTATCTATCTATCTATCTATCTATCTATCTATCTATCTATCTATCTATCTATCTATCTATCTATCTATCTATCTATCTATCTATCTATCTATCTATCTATCTATCTATCTATCTATCTTCATCCACACAGATGAATGTTTTCTACAAAATAGTTAAATTACTGTTAGTCACTGTGGCTCAGTTTGACCAGTTTTGAGAATTGAAATGGTTGCAGGATTTTCTATAAACATATGTAAAGTCTATAAGTGAATAGAGTCTGGTTAGTATATCTGCAGAATAAGACAAATATGGATTGAAGTTTGATGACCTCATGTTTCTCGTAGATGTGCTATATTATATACGAGTTAGCTCCGTTAAATCCATTTACTTTTAAACTCTAGTACTTTTCTTTTCTGGGTGACATCTGCAGCTTTGGTTTTGTGGTTCGTTCTGTTTTGATTTCGCTCTGGTTCATAATTTTGAGAGGGCTCTTCTCTTCTCTGCAGCAGCAGCAGCAGCAGCAGCTGAGGCTCATGATAATCACAAACGTGCAAAGTTGGTGCATTTGCCTGGTTCAAGTGATGCAAACTTAACACGATTGGTTCACAGGGATTCACTCTCTGATGGAGGTAATTCTGTTCATCTGAGGAAAGTGCTGAAGTCTTGGTAGATAGTTTATTGATTCTGGAGGGAAATTACCTCTGTGCAACAACAACAACACAACAAAACGTGACGAGAAACACGCAGCAATACAACGAGTCATGTGAAAAGCATTAGAGGATGTGAGTTAAAATAATACATATCAGTGACAAACACTGAAGTACTGTATAATACCAATCAAGTACTAAATTATTGTTCAGAATCAACATTTTTAATAAATGGGCGGTTTGATCTATTAGCCCACTGAGCTAAATATGAGTCCATGTTGGGCAGCTCTGTCTGAATGATGTCAGCTCCTAACACCGGGGGGGAGGAGGGACCGGTGACCGGCCGACTATCGCTCACTGCGACTGTCTCTGATGTGATCAATCAGCTGCAGCGCGTTCAAGACTCATCAGTTAAAAAGACTTAAAAGTCATTAAAAACCTGCGCTCGTCACTGAGGAAACTAGAAACTTTGTCAAAGTGACGGCACGAAGCCAGAGGTCATGAGTCAAGTGAACAGATCTCTTGAACCGATCTGAACTGATCCCAGTGATGTGGGGCGGTGTGAAGACCTGCAGACCTGCTTTGAACATCGTTAGCCCGGGAGCGTTGTATTATTCAGACCTGCCCTTCATTTTGGGAACTTTTCTTGGGATTTTGAGCCAAAAAGAGCCCAGATTTTTTTTTTTTTAACCTTTCTTTGACTTACCACTATGTCTATGTGCTGCAAACGTAATGTTCAGCATTAGTTTATCTAAGAAACTACATGTATAAAAGTGCCAACAGCTCCAATACAGACTGTTTTCCACCTCTGATGTCCTAATTCACTAATGTATCTTATCAAGTACGATGTAGATGAATTAATTTCATATGAAAACTGTGTCAACCTTGTTCTATGATGAATTATGACAACGACCAATTGATGATGATGTTGATCACCTTTGCAGTAACTGGCGCTCCTACTGAGATTAAACTCTTAGTTAACAGCACTTTATTAATGAAGGCCTGAAATCATGTGCTAATAATAGCTGGCAGTAATCTGTCCTTAACCCCATTCCTGGATGATGGAGTCAGGACATCACACTGGTGTTTCATTCATAACAGTGTTGGTGGAAATAAATGAACAAATTAAAAGATCAAACTCATTACATCCAAAAATGTTGAATGAGAAGAAGAATTGAAACTGAAGTTATCACAAACAGACCAGTGATTATTTGTTCAAATTCAGAGTCAGAGTGTAGTGTAGCTACATGCTCAACCAGCCATGTCAGTGTGTTGACCTCACGACCTCTTGCCCCGAAGGCACCAACTGAACGAGTACTGAACAAGAATGAGACCAAAACATTAAAATAAAAATGGTATGAAACCATTTTTAAATTGAAATCTACTAGAGTCAAAGCCAAAGGTAGACCTGTTCGCTAACTATCTTTATTTTCTTGCGATCGTAAGTATTAGCATTAGCATTAGCATACCATGGGGCTAGTGCAGATTACAGGATTATGATACATGGGTTGTGTTAGAAATAACTGATTATTTGTTTCTATCAAAGTTGTCATTCTCTCTAGCCTGATAAACCAGACTTTATCATTAACATGTCTAGTCTGGCAACGACCGGTAGACCTCGGCTCAATCCAGGGGGCGGGATGAAGGCTGTCTTTCAAACTGCCTCTGCACGCAATAGGGTAGCGCTACGACCAATCAGAGTAAAGAGCAGGATGACATAGATTAAACTTTTCCCATAACCCGTCGGCAAAACCCCAAATACATCCTTCTTTGAAGTTGAATTCTTTCAAAGTTGATGCCAACGCCGATTCAAACGATTCCTTTGCCAAAGCCATCTATCTTCTTGTCATGTTTTTCACCGTCGCAAGTATGTCGTCATCGCGTTAAGCCCGCCCAACGACTCTCTAAACAGATGGAGCGCTGTGATTGGTCAACACAAACAGTGTTCGAGACTCAAAAAGTTCCTATGGCTCGTTTCTAGACCCACCTACGGAGCAAATATATTTGCTGCTGCTAGGGTGCAGCTAGATTTCTAGGCTACATTCTCTCACAATTTCCACTTATTTTTTCTTTGCTGGTTAACAGAAGTCACATCATTAGAAGTCACTGTGAAACAAATAAATTAGTGCATCAGAGCTACTTTGGTGAATATCAGCCATTTTTCACTTTGCAACTCAGAGCATCGCAGGTCGGGGACGTTGCTTTGATCAATAAACACACGGCAGAGAAAAGACAAGAGGAAGAAGATACTGGATAAAGCAATACATGAGCAGGGAAACATGTAGTCACGTATGGAAAGCTCTGCTGGATGAGTCACACCAGCAGGCCCTGCTTTCCTGCATACCAACTACATTAATGGAATAAATTTAAATACTTTGTTGAAGAACCACCGTTGGAACCATATTATTCGTCAGTGTTCTCGAGTTAAAATTCTGAGTCGTGCATACAGTGTGACCTACAGACAGACAGCAAATTAAGAAGAGACACATATAAAGTGTTGGGCCATCACAAGCTGCCAGAACAGCTCCAGTGTGCTTTGGCTTTGGTTCAACGAGCCTCTGAACTCTCCTCTAAAGATAACACCTCATTGGCGGAGCGTGCCGTCTAACACGTCTCTCCAAAACCTCCCGAAGGTGTTTCAGCTCGGTTCAGATCCAGTGACTGTAAAGGTCATAGCATGTGATTCACCCCACACTCAACCATCCAGGGGGCGCTTTGTGTCTTAGGGACGAGAGAGAGAGTGGTGGTCGTTCCTGGAAGAAGACCACTCCCTGAAGTCAGACATGATTCACTACCACAGGATCAACAGTCATCACCCAGAATAACACGGTGTTCATTTGTATTGACGCTCCTCCCTTTAATGGGACAAGTGGACCAATGGACACCAACCATGCCAACAACATACTCCCCAACAGAACCACTGGGCCCCCTCCCTGCAGAAGCATCAAGCATTCAGGTACGTCACAGGTGCACCCGCCCACCTGAGAAAGGATGACTCATCTGACCGCGTCACTCTTTCCCACATCGTAGACTGACTTGTGTCTGAATGGGTTTGGCACCACTGTTGGTTTATGCGCTGCTTCGTCCAATAGATTGTCCCTCAGTCTAATCACACCATTAATGTTCTCAATCACCTTAAGAAGAGATGATCTTCTGCTTTTCTTTCTTTCTTCTACATATCCCAATAATGCAGATCCTCTTTACCAACGTCTTTCCAGTCCGTCTCAGTGCACTCAACATGAACTCTGAAACCCTTTGTTGTGGATGGCGGTTTGTAGCTGCACCAAGCAAAGTTCACACTCAACATAACACCGTTCAGTGCAGCCGTCAATGTTCAACTCAGTTGGACTCAAACTGTGACAAAAACCCAAAAGGACCAATAGGAATGAAGCATTCAGCATTCACCAGACCTGGAAGCAGTCGCTGTGGAAACGGAGCTCTGTATCTCCAACCACCTCCTCTTCTTGTTATTACCAGGGCTCTTTACATCATCACACAGGAAACATACATTGTTGTTTGCAATGACAGAGTCCGACCTCAGAGGGAGAGTCCCACTTCTTAGATATGTTTTACTCTACAACGCTGGAGAAATCCTCCTCTGTTTGCTTCGTCCTGGGCGACTCCTCTGAACAGTTGTACTGACCAAAGCAGAACCAATCACCTTAAGTATTAAAGCTGTTACTGCTGCCTACTGTTTCAAACTGTTAGTGCTCCGATCTGAATCTGTTTCAGGTAAAACACTGACAGTGTCGGACTACCTCACACAACCACAAGACAAATCCCCTGACACGTCACTCTAATGTTGTATTTATCCATCTTATAGTCATAGAAAGCTGAAACCATTTAACACCAACTAAAATCTGCTGAGGACAGTAGAGAAGGAAACTTATATGATTTCTTTGTGTCAGTTTTCTTTGCTGTTGTTGCATCATTCTTCGATATAAAATAGTACTAAATATCTAGAAGGTCAATCCAAACAAAGTATATGAAACATCATCTTTGTTTCATTGTTTTTTGACTCTGCCCATCCAATCGCTCAAGAAAAACTCAACAGAAACACAACAAAAACGTCCATTCACAACAATGCAAACCGTTCTTATTTTCATACAAAGTCATACAAAACAGTTTGTTGACAGCTGGACGTACAGATAGAAGTAAGAAATGCTGTCTTACCTTATGCCTGCACTTCAGCACCACTCCATACGCTCCTGCACAGAGAGAGACAGAAAATATCAATAAAGTGAGACTGAGACGTGTTGTTAAGTTCCAACATCTTAATTATGTTTTGGCCTCCCAAACCTTAGACAAACATGTTCATAAGAAATAAGAGCAGGAGGTGAGAGCCACCAGAGAAACAGCAGTTAATAGGTGAGGCGGAGGCACGGACTCTCCCACACACTCGACACACACACACGGAAGCTTATACCTTTGATAACCAACACCACACACACACACAGTGTCCCTGTAGTTTTCTGTCTTTCTTAAGCACGTTATGTTCTCAGTTGATCATCCATATTTCAGATCTCAGGTTCAGACAAATGACTTTTTTAGTCTTGTAAACCAGACTTGCATTTGTTGTGATAAAAACAAAAATTCAGCATTTGTCCAAGCTGCTTTTGTTGCCATTCAAAATAGGAACACAACATACTATGGTTAGGTAAAGGCTGCTCATCTCAGACACTGTGTTCACTCCCAGTTGTGCCTGTTCCAGGTTAAACTATTCATTCATCTGGGAACAAGACGAGAGCAAACAAATAGTTCCACCGACCTCCATCGCTCCCGTATCCTCCTTTGTTTTCATCTATTACATTCTGTTGCCAGGTTTGTTCGATCACTGCAAAACTGGCAACGTTACAAGAGAGGAGTAACATGCGTCATTCCCCCACAGAATCAGAGCTGCAGTGCATGATGGGTACATTTAAAGAAAGAAAAATATATTCATAGCTCCTCCTATTGTTTTAACGTGTGAGTAATTTACAAATGGGAAGCTGCTGGAAACTGCAGTTCCTTCAACGGCCACTTGAGGGTGGCTCCAGAAGTGAGTCAAACTCCATAGACTCCCATGTTAAAAACTCCAACTTTACACCAGAAATAAGCATGTTTACATGTTTACAGGCTGGTACAAAACCAGTCCTGCTCCATGGCAACTGTACTGGTGTGTAAGTTTTATACAACTCATCAGTTTATATTTTATTACTACTACTACAGAGTTCTCAACTAGCTTGAAAATTAAAACCCGGTCCGATCGGCGGGTGTTAAAGCCCGGACCCGACACAGCCCGTCTCACTAGCATTTATTCACGGCCGGAAACCAGCCATAAAAGGAAAACAAAGGAAGCCATCTTGGACTTGACCGCCGTGAACAGTGACTGCGTTTTGACGGTGAGACGTTTTGATTCTTAAATGAACGTTGTTAGCCACAGCCTGTAGCTCGGATACTCAGCTTAGACTGTGATTAGCAACGATCTGCAGTTTAACGTAATAAGATATTGATAATGTCTATGTGTGACCCATTGTCTGGCCTGCCCTGAGTGGGTTTTGAACCCGGGTCTCTCGCACCGCAGGCAACGATGCTAACCGTTTCGCCAAGAGGTCAACGACCACTTGGCAAGTGGGTTAGCACGTCTTTTATGTGAGTGAGTTTAACTTCAGTACCGCTAACCGCCACACGCTGTCACTTCTCCTCACTGGTACCTCGTGACTGTGGCTATAGCTACATCTCTGAGGTGGTCCTGTTGGTCAGGTGACTTCACCCCCAGCCACTAGCATAATCAGTTCTTGGCTCTAGACCAGCAAGGAGTTGGTGCTGGTCTGGAACCAGATTTGAGAACTAGGAGTCGGTGCTTAGGTGGTCGAACAGCAAAGAACCGGTGGTAAGTCTGGTTCTGGCTCTGAACTAGACTGGTCTCTTTCTCAGTCTCGGTCTTGAGCTCAACTGGTCTTAGTCTTGACTTGGTCTGTCTTGGTCTTGTTCTTGTCTTGGTCTTGGTCTTGTCTTGGTCTTGATACTCTCTGGTCTTGGTAGTGTCTTGGTCTCGGTTCAGGCGGTCTTGACTACAAGTCTACTCTGAACCAGCTCAGTGGAAAAGGGGGAACAGAGACTACGTCCATCTTTATACAGTCTATAATCAGGACACACAAGCTTTAAAGTATCATTCTATAGTCCAGTTGTCTCAGGGAAGTAAAATAACTAAGGAGATGTAGTTGATCTCTTCGACAGTTGAACAGAAATGGCAGTCTGAGGTCAGTTATTTTGCTTTGGATGTAGCGATCATGTTTGGAGGCTCTTCAGACTCCAGCTTGTTTTTGTATCAGTGCTTTTCAGCCCTGACGTTTTTCCTCTGTGCTGTGATTTAAAGGTTTTTACAACTCGTGTCTAAAGGAGAGCGGAGGTCACGAGCTCTCTCCTCTGTTTTACTGTCATCTGTCACAAAACGGCTTTTCCCTTTGGAAGCCGCCTTCATTTCACTTTGAGAAGCCAAACCGAGATAAAGCAACAACGATCTTTTATAGCACAGACAGAAAACTGCAGGAACATAATTCAGCTTTTCAGGGAGACTGATGAAACAAATGCTCTGTAATAAAACTTGAGCTGTGACAGTGTTGTTAAAAGGGATGAGCTATTTTAGACACTCAGGGGGCTTTTTCGTAAAGGTGATTCGCACCACGCAGATCACAAATGGCTGCTGCATCTTTTCTCTTTTTTTTCCCAAGTTCTTTGTGCTCCCAAATTGTAGATAAATGAGTGAGTCCTCCTGTGCAGAGCTCTCACACAGAAACCACCTCATGTTGTAGATGTGGTGAAACTGACTCCAGGACTCGAGGGAAACATGTTTACAGTATCTTCTCCACAGTCACAGGAGCTTCTGGTTGAATTATCGGTTTGAGATCAGCACCTGCATTATACAAAATATGATGTTTGTTGGTTGTTAAATATCTGTTGCTTTGATGACATGTTGGAGGTCAAAGGATGTGCAAGAGTAAAGTCAACGTCTGTTTCAGCTGGAGATGGAGGCTTGTCATGACACCAGGACTTCAGCAGTCGATACCAAATTCTCGATACTCATTCGATACCACGATCAAAATCCAAAAACCGAACCCATGCACTTCTAAATTCACTACTTCATTTAAAGGGATAGTTTTAACATTTTGGCAAATTGGCCCATTGCCATAATCCCTATAGTCATAGCAGTAGGTTCGTTACCTTTAATTGTCGGTGCAAGCTGTTTTTAGAACGGCGGAGCAGAGCCGTGAGCTGCTCAGAGCTACGCTACGGAGGCTCATTGGAGTTTCCCTCATCAAACTCATCAAATATACAATCCAACAACTCCACAACCCTCTGGTGGACAAGTTGTGACCTGCACATTCACCACGCTATGAGATAATAACACAACTTTACCAGACAGAGTTGTTTTAGAGGGAAATTCATGTAAAACCACTGTATTTCCCTCTAAAACAACTCTGTCTGGTAACGTTGTGTTATTATCTCATAGTGGTGAATGTGCAGGTCACAACTTGTCCACGAAAGCGTTTTTGAGTTGTTGGATTGTGTATTTGATAGGCCTGGGACGATAATCAATAAATCAATTAATCGTACGATAAATGAAAATGAATTCGATAGTTTTTCCGGCCTCGATAAATCGCCATGTGCATGCGCACATATTTGTTTTCCTCCAACCAGGCTGGATGACAAGAGGCTTCACTCTGTGCATCGGTCTCAGCACCTGGGCCGTTTGTTTTGCAGAATGAAAGGAGTGAACCCTCTTTTCAGTCATCCAGGATCTTTGTTTCCCAGAATGCATTTGGCAGCAACCGGCAGCGCTAGCTGTAAAGCTAAGCAGCTAAAAGCTATTTTACGTAATTCTTGCTGCAGCGCTGTTAACACGTCACTTTTTAAAGTTTTAATATTTTTTCATGCCAGAAAGTCACAGTTTAGATCCCCAGTCTGTGTCAGTTTATCCACATATCGCCTGTTAGGAGTTTTCCTCCGACGTTTTGGAGCTAATGTGGTAGCAGCCAGCAGGAGGAGCGGGGCTTCCCACAGTCTGCAGCCGTCTGTCTGCAGCAGCTCACGGGCCGTGTCAACCTCCGTCATTGGGGGAGAAAACGACTAAGAAAACTTATCAGCAGGTTTTTAGAGGTTTACCGCCGGCTGGTTTAATATCTTTTAGGAGATAAATGCTAGTCTCATTGATGAAATCTTACATCTGTGGAAGTCACATTAGTTTGTTTGAATGAAAAGTGGAGCTTCAGTAACGTTATTGGACAGAAGAGCTGCACTGCTTATTATTTTTTGTTTATTTTATTTTTTTAGGATAGTAGCTATATAAGTTCTTGTCATTCCAATTACAATGGTTAAAAAAAAATACTCATGAGAAATACAAGTTTATCGCATTTAAAAGGGTCTACTTATAACTTCATTATTATGAAATACTATTATTATATTAGTGGTTAATTTGTTCTCAAAAAAATGTGTCAATAATATCGTTTATCGTCAATAATTTGTGGGACAATATATCGTCCAGCAAAATTTGTTATCGTCCCAGGCCTAGTATTTGATGAGTTTGATGAGGGAAACCAAGAAATCCCATGAGCCTCCGTAGCGTAGCTCTGAGCAGCTCACGGCTCTGCTCCGCCGTTCTAAAAACAGCTTGCACCGACAATTAAAGGTAACAAACCTACTGCTATGACTATAGGGATTATGGCAATGGGCCAATTTGTCAAAATGTTGAACTATCCCTTTAAACCAGATCCCTGCTCAGATTCTGGGTCAGTTCTGAAAGAAGTCAGCAACAACAGGACGATCAAGAGTTTTGTTGCTGTTTGCAGAAACAAAGTGTTCTGAAGCTGACGGCTCTGTTCCTCAGCGGCTCACAAGCACCGAAACCAAATCCCCAAAATATCTTTTCTTAGGGACAAAACAGTGAAAAGCAGCAGCGGTGAATGAATCCATGTGTATAACTCTTGTGTATCTACAAGCAGAGAGTCATTAGTCGGGTTAAGTCGTCTCACTGCGGCTTTAAATCTCCCACCGCCGAACTGCAGCTCTTTGTATATTTAACTTTTTTTGATTAATGTGTGCCGACAAGCACCGATGTAGATCACAGTTAGTGAGAATTATCAACAGCACAATAAACACTCGGTCGCTGCGTCGTCTCACATCAGACTGAAGCTGCGGATGAATGTCAGTCCAGCTCCCAGGAATCAGCCCCAAACCGCGCTGCTGAATGACAGACATGCAGAAAGGAATAATGGCTGCACGGGTAACTGAGAGCCTTGCACACACACACACGCACACACACCAACATAACACCAACACAGTTGAGGCTGATGCTCATGACCTCATTTTAGATATTTACTGTAAAGTGAAGCAGTCATATTCTTGAGAAAGTGAAACCTAAAGTAAAAGTCTAAAGATTTAAATATAGAAGCTGAGAAAATAGACACGGTCATCAGTGAAAATATCTACAGATGTGGTTATTTTTGTCATTCAAAATAAAAGATCAATCAGCAGGATGACATCGTTATCTGAAGACTTTTCACACCTGACCGAACCGAACGCAGGTCTGAACCCAGGTTGGTGTTTCTGCTCCATTTGGTTCTGGTTTCACACCAAACAACTGTTTATGACATACTGACGTCCTGTCCTCATCAACTACGTTGCTGCGTCTCCGTACACTTGACATTGATTGGTTTGTAAACAGGCGTGTGATGACGTAGTCACAGAGTCACCAAAGCTCTCCTCAGATTAACTCGTTAGCAAAGTAACGACCCAGGAAAATTAAGTTTGTGGCATCGTGGCAACGATAATTATTGTTATGGCTAGCTGGGATTCAGATGAATGTCCTCGTCATGTGAAGGCTTTATCGTCACCGCCTGGGAAGAAGAAGACGACTGAAGCTCTGCTGAAAGCTTGCATGTTGTCATCGGACCAGATTTGTTTGGTCATTTTGGACATTTCATCTCCTCTTGTGCTACCACAGTTTATCTTTATTTCTTCTTAAAGGTCCAGTGTGTAATAATTGTCAAGGTTTATTGGTAAAATCTGAATCTACTACCCATGGATATATTTGTATAAGTGTATAATCGCTATAAAATCAAATCTGCCTTATAATTATTCTTTATAGCAAGGGTCTTGCTTTAGAGAGCGTCGCCATCTTGCACCGCCATGTTTGTATGTCAGCCCGAAGGGAAAATCCCCCCCATTTTACAGACTGGACCTTTAATGTGTAGGCTAACCTCCAGAACCTCCTGTTAAAGGTTCATAAGTCTGAACCATTGAAAAACAAAGCTTTCACACTGAACCAGGGTTTAGTCTGGTCCAGACAGAACCACCTCTTTAGGTCGGTCGTCCGAGGGGGAGGGGGAGATTTCACACCTGTAAATTTGGTTCGGACAAACAGAAGGGTCAGAAAGTCTGGACCAGTCGAGGTCGGTGTGAAAGCCTCCGTACAGGACTTTCTGACCTGGTTTTGGTTTGGTGATTTTAGTCAGAAATATTCAGTGATGTTCAGGTGAAAGCTGAGTCACACACCTGTGACTGGACCAGTCATGGTGAATCCTCCACCGTGCATTAGCACCGCATTCATTCTTTCTCTTCTTTCAACATAAACACTGTTTTTTTAAAGGTACATTGTGTAGGAATTACAGTAGCCTACTCCCATCTAGCGTTGTGGTTGTATATCGCAAGCAACTCAATGGTATTTTTCATGCTGCATTCACCTGAAATTGGGCAGACGGGCAGACGGGCATAAACAAGCCTCTCTTTGTTGATGGGGATGATTACTGGTTAATGAAAAATATACTTTTGAACCAAATAATCGATTTTCATGAATAGATAATGTATTGAGATGTAATGATCAACGCTACCACTAGTTGGCACCAGTTGCTTACTGAAGTGTATGTAACAAGGAAGTGCAGTTGCAAGTAAACTTAGATGTTGAACTACACGGTGTGAGTACGTCTCGTCAATACATGGTACCAGGAGAAATATCTCAACTGGAAAATGAACTTTATACGTCAACCAGAGGAGTTGAAGTTGACAGGAAACGTCAACGAAAACTGGAAAGTATTCAAACAAAGTTTCGAACTATATATGCTTGCCATCGGACTGGAAGGCGACGACCAGCGGAAGATAGCACTGTTGCTAACAGTAGCAGGCCGCAGCGCACTGGACGTGTACAACACGTTTGTCTTCACAGGCGACCAAAAAGATAAGTTTGATGTGGTCATGGCAAAGTTCGAGGAGTACTGCACGCTGAGAAAGAATGAGACATATGAGAGATATGTTTTCAGAAACCGTGTTCAGAAAGAGTCCGAGGCGATAGAAAAGTATGTCACAGACCTACGGCTGAAAAGTCAGTCATGCAACTTCGGCACGTTATGTGATTCAATGATACGTGACCAGATAGTTATCGGTGTACTGGACAATAAAGTGAGAATGCACTTATTGAAAGAGACAGATCTCACGCTTGAAAAAGCTATTAAAATATGCCAAGCTTCAGATAGCGCAAAGGCGCAGATAAAGACATTCAACAACGAGGGTGAAGCTGCGGAAGTGGACGCGGTCCAGCGCGGGAGACCGAGGACGTCGGCAAGGAAAAGAGAGCCGAGGCAACAGCCGCAGCAGGACAGGGGGAACTGCGAGAGGTGCGGGCTGAGACACGCGCCGAAACAGTGCCCAGCGTTCGGGAAGGACTGCAGGAAATGCGGTGGAAGAAATCACTTCGCCAAATGCTGTTTCACCAAGAAGAAAGTGCAGCTCGTGGAAAAACAGAGCGACACCGAGGACGACGAGGAGATGGCGTTCTTTGTGGGTGCAATAGAGGAGGCACCGACGGCTTCAAAGGATGAGTGGATAGCTCACCTGGATGTGAATGGCACCGACATCCCACTGAAACTGGACACGGGGGCGCAGGTGAACATACTGCCAATAACAGACTATAAAAGACTGAAAAACAAGCCCAAGGTGAGAGACAAAAAGATAAATCTAAGGACATATGATGACACTCCTATACCCACTAAAGGGGTGTGTAGAGTTAGTCTGACTAGAAATGATAAGAAAGTGAATGCTCTATTTGTGCTTGTTGAGGGGAATAGACAAGCTATTCTAGGTTTAAAAACCTGTGAGCAGCTAGGGCTAATAAAGAGAATAAATGTCATTGATGCTGACAAAATGACAGAAAACAAACAAACTAAGAAAACAGTGACTACTGCAACAAGAGCTACACATGCTGACTGGGTGAAAGAATACGCAGATGTGTTTAAAGGTATAGGACGTCTGCCAGGCAAACACAAAATCAGGTTGAAAGATGATGTAGAACCAGTCATACACCCAGCACGAAAAGTACCTGTCGCACTTAAGAAGAGACTCAGGGAAAAGCTAGACTCTTTGATAACTGAAGGGGTCATCAGGAAAATTGAAGAGCCCACCGAATGGGTTAACTCCCTAGTCATTGTTGAGAAACCTAATGGAGATCTGAGATTGTGCATAGATCCCAAAGATTTAAATAAGGCAATCCAGCGTGAACACTACAGGCTTCCAACTAAATCAGACATAACTAGTGCAATGAGTGGAGCATGCTACTTCTCTAAACTAGACGCTTCATCAGGGTTTTACCAGATTGTGCTTGAAGAGGAAAGTTCTAGGTTGTGCACATTTAACACTCCTTTTGGTCGACATTGCTTCTTGAGACTTCCATTTGGAATAAGCTCCGCCCCTGAGGTATTTCATAGGACTGTACAGCAGCTCTTTGATGGAATAGAAGGGGTGGGTGTTTTTATTGATGATGTCGTAGTCTGGGGCAAAAACAAAAGAGGAGCATGATGCGAGGCTGCGCATAGTTCTCACTAAGGCGCAAAAGTCAGGACTAAAACTAAACAAAAGCAAATGCCAATTCGGGGTTAGAGAAATAACCTACCTGGGAGAGAAACTTTCAGAGGCAGGGGTCCAACCAGATCCAGAGAAGGTCAGGGCGATTGCGGAAATGCCTGTACCACAGGACAAAAATGACCTACAGAGAGCTTTAGGCTTAGTTAACTACTTGGGAAAATTTGTCCCGAACCTTTCAGCTAACACTAAAGCACTGAGAAGCTTGCTAGAGAATAAAACAATGTGGCAGTGGATGCCAGAGCATGCAAAAGAATGGGAGTGGCTAAAGAATAGTCTGATCAGAGAGCCCGTCTTAACATTCTACGATCAGGACAAACCGTTAAAGGTGTCAACTGATGCATCCAAAGCCGGCCTAGGAGCTGTGCTTCTTCAAAAGCATGACACAGAATGGTATCCTGTCGCGTACGCATCTCGCACTATGACCAGTGCAGAAAGAAATTACGCACAAATTGAGAAAGAGACATTAGGGGCTGTTTATGGCTGTGAAAAGTTTCATGAATATGTTTATGGAAGAACAGTAACACTAGAAACTGACCATAAGCCGCTAATAGCAATTTCACAGAAGCCACTGGGTGATGCACCACCACGCATTCAACGCCTAATGCTAAGACTTCAGAAATATGACGTGGACTTTGAGTTTAAGCCAGGAAAACACCTAGTGGTGGCAGATACGTTGAGCAGGGCCAGCCTGCAGGATTTAAAGAGCACAACTGAAGAAATCGTGCAAATCCATATAGACTGTGTCAGAGCACACATGCCAGTGTCAGACTTAAAATGGTCAGAGATAGCCAAACAAACACAAAAGGATGAAACATTGAAACGAGTCATGGAACAGATAAACCTACCAGGCCAGGTTAAACTGTCTAAGCCATACCAACACTTTAAAGGAGAACTGTCAGTGTTAGACGGTGTTCTTCTAAAAGGCACCAGGATTGTTATTCCTAACTCAATAAGACAGCAAATGGTCAGATTAGTGCACGAAGGACATCTAGGAATAGAAAAATGCAAGAGACGTGCACGAGAAGTATTGTACTGGCCGTACATGAACAGAGATATTGAGACCTACATCCAGCGCTGTGACACTTGCCAGCGCCACAGATATCAGCAGGCCAAGGAACCGATGAGGCCACATGACAAGCCAAGGGAACCGTGGAGAAAGGTTGGGATGGATCTTTTTCATCTTAAAGGCAAGGACTACCTGTTAGTTATAGATTATCATTCCAACTACCCAGAATTCACGTGTTTGAGTGATACGACTGCTGAGAGAGTTGTGACGCACACAAAAGCGATCTTTGCACTTCATGGGATCCCTGTGACTGTGATAAGTGACAATGGACCACAATTCTCGAGCCAATGTTTTAAAAACTTTGCAGGAAAGTACGGTTTTGAACATGTGACTTCGAGTCCTCACTACCCGCAATCCAATGGATTAGCGGAGAAGGGAGTACAAATAGTGAAACGTATTCTGAAAAAAGCTGCAGAAAATGCAGAGGATCCGTACCTTGCTATCCTGAACTACAGAGCATCACCACTGGAGAATGGACTTTCGCCAGCAGAAATGCTCATGAGTAGAAAGCTCAGGACCAGGCTTCCAGCAGCCACATACAGGAAGGAAAAGTATGTGACAACACGTCCAAACATGAGACAGATAGGACTGTACGACAGAGCAACCAAGGCTCTAGGCCCACTCTCACAGGAGGACATTGTGAGGGTGAGATGTGATGGACAGTGGGGACCACTAGCTAAGGTGGTCAAGGAGACAACACCTAGATCATATGAAGTCATCACGGAGTAGGGGACACCACTGAGGCGGAACAGAAGGCATCTGCTCAAAGTGCCTCAGAAAGAACTCATGGACAATGACACAACTGACATGCCAGTCATCTCAGACCAATCCTGTTCTGAGACAGACAAAGACACACCAACTGATGTCACACAGGGTCAAAGACCAAAAAGACTGATTGTGAAACCAAAGAGACTGATTGAAGAGATATGAAAAAAAAAAAAGACAAATGGAAATGATGAGAGTAAAAGTTGTTAAGTGTTAAGTTCTGAACAGTTAAAGTGCCAAAGAGGAAACTGTGTTAAGATATAGTGGTAAATGCTAGTAAAATGTGAATTTGAATTTAAAGGAATTTATTTCTGGAAAATATTTCAGTTAAGCTGTGAAAGCACGTTAACAAGAATTGATTCATTTACTGAAAAACTGATTTAAGTTTAAGTGGTACAAGAATACTTTACTTGAAAAAAAGGGAGATGTATTGAGATGTAATGATCAACGCTACCACTAGTTGGCACCAGTTGCTTACTGAAGTGTATGTAACAAGGAAGTGCAGTTGCAAGTAAACTTGGATGTTGAACTACACGGTGTGAGTACGTCTCGTCAATACAGATAACAGGAAAAGTTACACAATGTCCCTTTAATTCAGTCTCCTCTGCAGTGTTTTAAAGGCTGGCGGAGTTACAGTCGGACAGTGTGAAACCCCAAACCTGCAGCTGTGGGGTTTCACTCCCCGTCACTTCAGCATGGACTGTGAGTTATGACATTACAGGACTGTGTCACTGCAACAAGGTCGTTCTGAGTTTGCATCACCGCCAGATGAAAATAAAAGAGCAGATGAGGGAACAGGGAGAGTTATCACTGAGCTCTGATTGGACATAAATGAGGAGGATGGAGGAGTAAAGCTGATAACTGCCCAGCTCTCTGCAGAAGAACACGGTAAATAAAAGATCTGGAAGCTTCTGGAGAATATCTGGTAAACAATGTGAGCCCAGTCTGGAGGATTACATCTTAATCTACAACAAACTCCTCCATCCTGCTGCCGCCCAGACCCTGATCTGGCTCTGCTGCTCTGGACCTGGACCTGCAAGACCTGAAGCATCGGCTGCTGATGAACACACCACCTCAGTTTACGGTACATTGTGTAGGAATTCCTCCCATCTAGCGTTGCGGTTGTATATCTCAAGCAACTCAATCGTATTTTTCATGCTGCATTCACCTGAAATTGGGCAGACGGCAGACGGACGACAGCCGCTGCACGTACTGTAACGGCATAAACAAGCCTCTATGTAAACAAGTGGTCCGTCAGCACGAGGCAAAACAATACACGTGACAATATGTTGTCATGGCGATGTGGTATTGTTTACCTGACCCACGTTTTACCGGCTTTCTCTCGACTTGTGTGACTAAAATGACGTCTGGTTTGTTACCAACGGCCGTCTGCCCGACTACAGGTGAATGCAGCATCAGTAGCCATGTTTCCATCCAAAGTGATTCAAATTACTGGGGAATGCACATTAAAAGAAATTCGAATCATGTGTGTTTCCATCTACGGACTTTTTTATTTGGCCGTGGCGGTGCGCCACAATTAATTAGGCATGTAGTGGAAACCCTGATGTTGTCTTGTGAGTGAACTGCAAACACGGGAGCATTCATTCGAATCATCAACCAAAACCCGGCCCAAGCGAGCGTATTTCAGTTTGTGCGAATCAGGGGATTTTAATTCGAATTACGGCGTTTCCATCATCATTTTCCGATGCGATACATCTAGATGCATCTAAATAGCTGATGGAAAAGCACCTACTGTAACGCTCCATTCCTCCTCACTGCGTTACCGTGGTGACTTTTCACAGACGCCACCTCCACCTGAGCCGACAGCTCCGGTGTCTCCGCTGAGTTTCCGTGGTTTCCTACCGTCACGCTGCCACTGAACCTAAAAACATGGCGACACCACATGGCAGCAGCACCGAGCTTACCCGCTCCATGGAGATATGAATGATATGAACGGCTCATTCAGAGCTGAAAGGAACACTTCACTTTGTTGATGGGGGGATTACTGATTAATGAAAAACAGACTGAAGAACCAAATAATCGATTTTCGTGAATAGATAACAGGAGAAGTTACACAATGTCCCTTTAAAGGGATAGTTCACTCAAAATTGAAAGGGCTGGGAGAAGTTTCAGAGTCCTCCGTGGCTTCTCTGAGTTACAGCGGGGCTCTGTGCAGCACTGCATGTCCATATAACGGTAGCGAACGGAGCTCACATTTCTTCGTCCACAAAGACACACCAAAAAACATCCGAATTCCAAGTTCACTGCTTTGCCTGTGTCATTGCAAATCTCGCGTGATTTGCACTGACTCCCAGTTCACGGCTCCGCAAATCGCGCGAGATTCTGGCAGAGCAACACTGGCAGCTTCCGCTACAAACAAGCTTAAAATATAGACGTATTTAATTTTTTACGGAACAATTTCTCATGTTGGGGCTTCAATACAAGAGGGACATTACAGACGAGCAGTATGGAGGTATTTGGATGTTTTTTGGTGTGTCTTTTTGGACGAAGAAAAGTGAGCTCCGTTCTCAACCGTCATATGGACATGCAGTGCTGCACGGAGCCCCGCTGTAACTCAGAGAAGCCACGGAGGACTCTGAAACTTCTCCCAGCCCTTAGTCCACATGAGGGTTTTTCAATTTTGAGTGAACTATCCCTTTAACACACACACAGAGAGAGACACACACACACACACACAGCACTCACCTTCTCCCACAATGCCAAGGACCTCAAACTTATTCATCACATCACCGAGGGCGGGGGCTCCTCCAGGTGAAACGAGCGGCTCAGCTTCAGCGAGGAGACTCCAGCTCCGACCGAACTGTCGAGTCGAGTGTCAGACCACACCCCATCTTCATCTTCACTCCTCCTCCTCCTCCTCTTCTTCCTCTTCTTCTGCAGCTTCTCCTTCTCTCTCTCTCTCTCTCCTCAGCCTTCTGTCGTCTCTGTAAATGTCACTTTCTTTTATTTATGGATTTGCCTCAAGTTGCTTCAGTCGCCTCTCAAAATCAAACTCTATTCCAAGTCTTCACGTCGTTGTTGTTGTTGCTGCTGCACGTCGTCACGCGTTTCTATCCAAACCTCCGCACGGCTGCACCTGGAAGATCAAGAAACAAGAGAAAGATGAGGAAGAAGATGAGGAAGAAGACGAAGGAGTTACAGTAACATATTCTGTGAGAGAGAGAGGGGGGTCACTCCAAGGTCCAACTTCCCATCATGCCTCACTCAGTTAGCGTTAGCCACAGATGGTGGTTAACTAGGACAAGCAGCCTAGGCAGCGTTTCCTCCAGGACACGTTTAAATCATGGATGACTTAAGCATGACTTAGACACACACACACACACACACACACACACACACACACACACACACACACACACACACACACACACACACACACACACACACACACACACACACTCTCTGCCTTCTATTCTAATGAGTCCCACATTGACCGAGGATGAAGCTGAAGGAGCCGACGCCGTGTGACACCAGCAGCTTCGAGCCGGGTTTAACCCTCCTGTTGTCCTCCTGGGTCAAGGAAGGAAGGAAGGAAGGAAGGAAGGAAGGAAGGACGAAGGGATAGAATGAAGAAAGGAAGGAAGGACAAAGGGAAAGATGGGAGAAAAGAAGGAAGGGAAAAGGGGAGGAAAGAAAGATGGAGGGAGCGAACAGATTGGGTCAAAAAGGAAGGAAGGAAGGAAGGAAGGAAGGAAGGAAGGAAGGAAGGAAGGAAGGAAGGAAGGAAGGAAGGAAGGAAGGAAGGAAGGAAGGGAGGGAAAAGGGATTGTGGAAAGAGGGAAGGGAAAAAGGAAGGAAAGAAAGATGGAGGGAGGGAACATATTCATTCAAGGAAGGAATAAGGGAAAGAAGGAAGAAAGGGAGGAGAAAAGGATGAAAGAAAGATGGAGGTATAAGGAACAGATCAGGTCAACTGGATCAAAAAGGAAGTAAGAAGTAAGGACGAAGGGAAGGAAGGAAGGGAGGGAAAAAGGATTGTGGAAAGAAGGAAGGGAAAGGGAAGGAAAGAAAGATGGAGGTACAGTTTAGGGAATAGATCAGGTCAACTGGATCAAAAGAGGAAGGAAGAAGTAAGGACGAAGGGAAGGAAGGGGAAAGGATTGTGGAAAGAAGGGGAAGGGAGAAAGGAAGGATGGAGGAAGGAAGGGAAGAGTTTGGGTCAATGTGAACCAGAAGGAGAGCAGGAGGGTTTTAACTTGAGTCCAGACTGAAATACGACGACGTCAGTCAACACCTCGTTCGTTTGTGGTGTGATGTGAAGCTGCTGCAGCAGAAACATCTGAGCTTCTTCTCACATCATCACAACAACTTAATTCGATTTGTTCAACAACAAAAACCAACACTTTAATGTTGATTTGGCTCATGTGCCTGTGTGGGCGTTTTCCTATGCAGTGAGCACACACACACACACACACACACACACACACACACACACACACACACACACACACACACACACACACACACACACACACACACACACAGCAAAGTCTTTCAGGGAAGAGTCTCAAGGAAATTTAAATGGAAAGCAACTGGACTTTGGTTATTTGTCTAGGACGACGTTTCACCTCTCATCCAATAAGAGGCTTCATCAGTTCCTCTAACGACTGTCACTGTCGTTGGCACATGGAGCACGAAGGGATCCAGTGACATCATCGGTCTTGTGAACGCCCTCACAGAGGTTAAAGCAGAAGTATAAAGCGATCCGGTCGTTTTGGCTAATGCTGCGTTCCAGGCAGCCTTTTAAAAACTTCAAGTCACGACTTACGACTTTGTAGCGTTCCAGGCAACCCGTAACTCGTGTTTTTCCGACCTGTTTTACCTGTGAAAGTCACTATAACGGCCACTCGTAACTTCCGACCCGTGAACTCGTACCAGATCGAACTGGTACGACTTCACAGGTCGGAAAAACACGAGTTAAGAGTTGCCTTGAACGCACCAGAACTTCTTGTCAGCCGATGGAGTTAGCAGCCCCCGCCCTCGTCATGGATCTATTGGCCCTCGTCCCTACGTCACCACATTCAGGCGCATCCCTTGGCTGCACACACAGAGAGGACCGCCCCTTTATGCCGTTCTCTCTCCTCATTGGATAAAGCTTGTAGGATACAAGGAAAGTTTTCTCCTCGGCTCAGAGCAGAGCAGAGGGACTGACAGACCCGTGTTTCAGACCAAACACTCTATAGAAGTGATTGCTGTTGGAAGATATAACTATTTAAGACTTATATTAAGACATATATTCTGCTTACTTCTGCTTTAAATACCTGGATCTCCACACCAGATAGTTGGATATTCTCATTCATCCAGGCCATCGTTCTTTTCTGGGCAAATTGAATCGTTGGCAACTGGACTTGTATTTGGAAGACGTTTTGCCTCTTATCCAAGGGGCTTCATCAGTTCATACGCAACAAGTCTCACTACTCCGCACTAGCTTGCAAGAGGAAAACGAAAAACAGACGAAACATCTTCGCAGACAAATACAAGTCCAGTTGCCTACGATCCAATTTGCCCAGAACAGATAGTTGGACCAGTCCCAGCCTGGTCAGATGCGAGCATGAACCGATGAAGCCTCTTGGATGAGAGGTGAAACGTCTTCCTAGACAAATAACCAAGTCCAGTTGCTTTCCATTTAAAGGGATAGTTCACCCACAATTGAAATTTCACTCATTAGCCTATCTATACTCCCCCTCATGTGGACTAAGGGCTGGGAGAAGTTTCAGAGTCCTCCGTGGCTTCTCTGAGTTACAGGGGGTCTCGGCGTAGCAGTGCATGTCCATATGACGGTTGCAAATGGATACCAACTGTCTTCGTAACAAAAAGACACACCAAAAAACATCCAAATACCTCCATGCTGCTCGTATGTAATGTCCCTCTTGTATTGAAGCCCCGAAATGTGAAATTGTCCGGAAAAAAAATTAAATAAGTCTATATTTCAAGCTTGTTTGTAGCGGAAGCTTCTCTTCCCAGTTCGTCAAATTTGGACGAACCGGGAAGAGAAGCTTCGAGAAGCTTCAATACAAGAGGGACATTACATACGAGCAGCATGGAGGTATTTGGATGTTGTCTTTTTGTTATGAAGACAGTTGGTATCCATTTGCAACCGTTATATGGACATGCACTGCTACGCCGAGACCCCCTGTAACTCAGAGAAGCCACGGAGGACTCTGAAACTTCTCCCAGCCCTTAGTCCACATGAGGGTGAGGAGATCATGAGTGATGAAATTTCAATTTTGGGTGAACTATCCCTTTAAATTTCCTTGAGATAACTATGTATGACCTGGACAAATGAGAATATTCACAGGCTTTCAGGGAAGAGACAAGGTGGATGGTGATGATGATGATGATGATGATGGAGGAGAAAATGTTCCTCTACCCCCCAGACAGACAGACAGACAGACAGACAGACAGCTGCAGCAGCTGGACGGAACCAAGGTGACAACAGCAGCGTGATGATGGGATGTTGAGCGGATGGAGCGAGACCTTCATCCTCCATCCTGCTCAACAACAGACGCCTGTTGGTCCGACGGAGGAGGAGGAGGAGGAGGAGGACGGAGTTTAAGACTGAATTTAATAGGCAGCAGGTGCGTGCGTGCGTCCGCGTGCACGACAGTATAGGATATATGAGTGTGTGTGTGTGCGCGTGTAGCCTATGTATGAGGTGATAGAGAGAGAGAGAGAGAGAGAGAGAGGCTGTAATGCTGCTCTCTCTCTCTGCACCGAAACTGCGTCTCTCTTCTCCTCGCTGCGTCGCGGAGCGCAGCATCATTCCTCCGCTGTCCACGCGTTTCTCAGCCTACACACACACACACACACACACACACACACACACACACACACACACACACACACACACACACACACACACACACACTCTCTGCCTTCCAACAACATCCACAGACACATTCACACAATTACACGAACGAACGAAAGATTCGGTCAAAGAGAAATAATAAAAACGCCCCATTAGGTCGTTTTACCTGCAGATGTTGATGTGTCGCTGCTGAGGAGGAGAGGAGCAGAGCAGAGCAGAGCAGCATGCCCGAGAAAATGATGATGATGAGGAGGAGGAGGAGGAAGAGGAGGAGGAGGAGGAGGAGAGAGAAGAAACATCATGTGGAGAGAGAGAGAGAGAGAGAGAGAGAGAGAGAGAGAGAGAGAGAGAGAGAGAGAGAGAGAGAGAGAGAGGCCTGAGCGTCGTGACTCCATCATCTACTCACTGTGGACGGAGCGCGGAGCGGAGCAGCAGCCATGGCGCCGCCGACAGCAGCAGCGGCAGAGGGGGGAGGAGGAGGAGGAGGAGGTGGTGGGGGTGAGGAAGGTGAGGAGGAGGGGTGAGGGTGGGGGGGTCCATGAAGCATCACCAGTCAGTTCTTCCTCCGGAGGCTCCGTTGCTCCTCAGCTTGAAGCTTGAAGCCTCAGCGGCAGCGGAGCGGCAACGCGGCGAAGCGGCGCAGGCGCGTCACCGTGCGAGCGGCGCCGCGCGTAGTGGCTATAGCCAATAAGGAGCGAGTATGGACGCGGGAGGCGCGCTCCCGCGGTGCTGCTCCGGTTCTGGTTTCTGTGTTTCTGGTTCCTGCTGCTGCGACCGCGGACACACACACACACACACACACACACACACACACACACACACACACACACACACGCCCTGGAAACCAGGTCCTGGTCTGTTTAAGCATTCTGTTGTCCTCCTGAAGGAAGGAAGGAAGGAAGGAAGGACTAAGGGAAGGAAGGAAGGAAGGAAGGAAAGATAGAGGGAGGGAGGGAGGGAGAGAGCAGATTGGGTCAAAAAGGAAGGAAGAAGGAAGGGCGAAGGGAAAGAAAGAAAGAAGGAAGGAAGTAAGGACAAAGGTAAAGATGGGAGGAAAGAAGGAAGGGAAAAGGGAAGGAAAGATAGAAGGAGGGAGGGAACAGATCGGGTTAATTGGGTCAAAAAGGAAGGGAGGGAAAAAGGATAGTGGAAAGAAAGATGGAGGGAGGGAACAGAACAGGGAAGGAAGAAGAAGGAAGGAAGAAGGGAAAGAAGGGAGGAGAGAAGGAAGGGAAAAGGGAAGGAAAGAAGGATGAAGGTATAGGGAACAGATCAGGTCAATTGGATCAAAAGAGGAAGGAAGAAGAAGTAAGGACGAAGGGAAGGAAGGAAGGGAAAAACGAAGGAAAGATAGAAGGAGGGAGGGAACAGATTGGGTCAAAAAGGAAGGGAGGGAGGGAGGGGAAAAAGGATTGTGGAAAGAAAGATGGAGGGGGGGAACAGAACAGGGAAGGAAGAGGAAGGAATGAAGAAGGGAGGAGAGAAGGAAGGGAAAAGGGAAGGAAAGAAGGATGAAGGGAGAGAGAACAGATCAGGTCAATTGGATCAAAAGAGGAAGGAAGGAAAGAAGGAAGGATGGAGGAAGGGAACAGATTATCAATTCCTCAACAACTTCTCTGTCCTGAAGATGAAACTAAACATCATCATCATCATTATTATTAGGGCCACGGGCAATTGCACCGGGCACTGGTCCCAACAGCTATGAAATAGCTGCAGGGACTACTGTTATTGTGTGGATTTTTTCCTAGTCTTCTTTCTTCATCTTCCGGCCGACTTTCGGTTTGCTACTAGTCCTGCAACTCGAAGAGTTGCAGGCCAAATTATATATCAAAACGTGTGTCTTGATCGGGATCGGTGTGCTATTACTTTTCTCAACAGTGTACGAATTTTTCGCGACGTAAAGACCAATCATTGGAGTTTAACAAACGTCTACTGCTCAGGCATACTTTCACCTAGAGACTCCATTTAAACTTTAAACAGTAGACACAAGTCTTGTGTATTGTCGTATTACTCCACGTTTTGATAGGTCATATAGTTTTTGATCAATCCCTGTTCAATGACCATGATCATTTTGGAGAAATTATGAGATTATAATGGGTGTGTATTGGACGGAATGTTCGTGTCAGAGTGCGTGACATCATCGGTTAGAGTGGGAGAGATGCCAGAAAAACTCCAGATTTTTTCTCTTTCCAAACTCGGCCCGGCCACAATTTACACTCTACACACATAATTTTTTCAGAATTTGTAAGACAAACTTGTTATCTCTCTTATCATCTGCTCAAAATATCAGAGAGACTTACAGAATTTAAACTCTGAGCCTCTAAGTGCGGCCACGTCTGTCTCTGCTCCTCATAGACTCCAATACAAATATTTTCTGAGAGAAGCAGAACGGCCTGATGTTTTAAAACTGCCAGCGTCGCCAAAATATTTACTGTAGAAACACCAAATCGTACCAAAAGTTTCAGTAAGTCCTTAGAGCAACGTTGATCTGTGTTTTGTTCTGATAGGACTTACCGTTTTGTCAGGCTAAGCCTAATTGTGAGGCCGGTGCAGAGGCAGAAAATGGCTCTTTTTCTCCACGTTTCTGTCTGTCTCAGCCTGCGGGGGCCCCTATCGCCGTGGTAACCTCTTTGATCCTCAGGCCAGAGCTCGTTAACTTCATAAACAATCCACCTGGCGCTCGTTTAAATGTTTATAAACACCGACACAGCTAAATCAGACTGACACAGGATGCAGCTACTAACTAACTATGTGTCAAGTCAGTCACACACACACACACAGACTCTAGAGCCAGCTTCATGTGATTACAGTCACACACACACACACACACACACACACACACACACACACACACACACACACACACACACACACACACACACACACACACACACACACACACACACAGACTCTAGAGCCAGCTTCATGTGATTACAGTCACACACACACACACACACACACAAACACACACACACCTTCATGTGATTAAAACACAGTTAACGTGCAACAGAATTTAAACTTAAACCATGATTTAATCTGGTTTTAAAGTTAAACCTTGTTGGTGTCAAATGCGTCAAATGCCTCTCGTGGGAGCAGCTGATAGAGTCCCCCCCAGCTGAAAGCAGCCCACCCCACCAGCCAGAGGGTCCAGGACCATAGGGACTGCAGTGGAGGAAGGCTGCCTTAACACCCTGCACAATGGCACCCAGTACACAGAAGTTAGACAGGACCAGTCAGCCCATCACCTGGTCCGTTCAACAAACCAGTTTATGCTACTGTGATTTATGTAGCCTAGTTAAATACTACAGTAATCATCATAGTGTATTGGCAGGAAAGACCATTTAAATCTGTATCAAATATCGACTAATGAATTAATCGATAATTTGCATGTTGGTCTTGGTTAAGTACCACCTTAAAAAAAAAAACAATGTTTTGTTGCTTAAGCTATTCAGTCATTCAATGGTATACTAAAATCCATGTGAAAAAAATGCTTCTCACTGTTCTCAGGTCAAATATTTATATGCGATTAAAATGCAATTAATTGCGATTAATTAATTACAAAGCCTCTAATTAATTAGATGAATTGTTTTAATTGAGTCCTGGCCCTATTACACAAGATAAACACACACACACACACACACACACACACACACACACACACACACACACACACACACACACACACACACACACACACACACACACAGTTAACCTAATGTGGTTACAGCTCCTCCATATCAGTGCTTATAGAAAGATGATCATGTGTCTGTCTGATCAGCTCTGTCTTGACCTTAAGATCGTGGGTTTGATTCCCATGTCGACAGAGATGGCAAAATCGGCAGTAGCCGTGGCCCATTCAAAATTTCCCGAGAGGAAATTTTCTAGTTATTAATGTGGTTCAGTGTAACTTCCATCAGACAAAACACCAAAGTGAATAATCCAGTGCAACTGTTCCTGCTGCAGCCTTTCAGAATAATGTGCTTTTCAAAATAAAAGAGCCTTTTCACTTTGACCCTTATATTAACACAACAACAACACATGTGCACCCTTTGATTATTTTACAGAATAGAGCTATCTGCTCTGTATTCAATGTAAAATATAATGATGAACAAACCAACGACTTGTTCTTGAGAGATCTGGTCAAACTAAAAACTGTACAAGTCGTCGACAGGGAAAAACACATTCAGGGACATAATAAAGTTACTTATTACAGTTTTTTTCGATTGCTAACAAGCAGTGGTCGAAACTGAAGTCACATGTTCAAAACTCTTAACACAGCCAGCGTTTCCATCAGGCATCTCAGCTAAACAGTTCATCTCTTCCCCAAAACGGTGCCTCATCAACAAAACACTTCATACATGTCTCAAAATAAGCTCATTCAACCACAACACTAGCACATAGTATCACTTTGGAAACAAACACTGTCACTCTTAGCACACTGAACTACAGAACACTAACAACAAAGAACATTACTTAAAATAAATTTGATCTTTGAAGTTTGAATGATTTTTTTTTTTCAAAATCAGTAAATCAGTTTTATTATAAAATAAATATGTGTTCTAGATAATATATTGCAATAAGAATGAATCAGGAATGCAGCAATTTACGTCAAAATGCAGAATCTCCAGAGGTAGAACACAAATCAAGAGATACATGCATGTAAGTAAAAAAAAAAAAAAAACACAACTCTTGGTCTTCCTCTCCTTCCTCTTCTCCCTCTCCTGGCCACTCTTCTCTCTCCCCAACTGGTGCTCTTTGACCCCCCCCCCCCCTCCCCTTTTCATATGGTTTCTAATGAGGCCAAACACAGATCACCTGGATCGGTCTTGAGCTGGAAACTACAGTAACCTCACCTGTGTTTGGAGTTGCATAATATTTTTATTTATTTTATTCAATAAAATATTTTTGATTTGATGTTTTATAGATTTCAATGTTCCTGCAACAGAAATTCCCCACGTCCCCCCATCCCCTCCCTCCCTCCCTCCCTCCCATCATTCTGTTTTGATTGTGTTTTTAACTGTTTTGAACAAAGTGTGTTAGTATGTGAAAAATGTGCTGTAAAAGTCTAGTGTTTTGCAGGTGGTGAACTAGTAACTGAGAAAAGAGTCCATGAGTTTTGGTGACTGTGGTCACTCAATGCATTTAGTGTGAAAGCAATGAAAAGTGCTTCACAGTTTGGTCCACATGGACTTGTGTTTTGCAAACTGTGTTAAGAGTTTTAAAAATGTGACTTCAGTTTCGACCACTGCTTGTTAGCAATTGAAAAAAACTGTAATACTTACCATAATAAAGTTACCTACCTTCCTGCAGCAGAACCACATTTTAAAACATCTCAGTCTGTAAAACTCTGGATGGTTTCGATCAAAACATCAGAAACTGTGATTTTAAAGTGAGTTTAAAAGAAAATTTAAGCAACAAATGTTAAATCTGTACAATTAAATCTTGTTCCTGTTGGCTGTGCTGTTTTATTTCTCTGTCTGTTGTATGTGCATATGTTATTCTGGTCTGGTTTGAAATAGCTAAATTATAAAAAATAATGATGTTCATGTAAAACCACTGATGCGCGTTGCCTTCAGGGACAGTTTTTCATCAACA
The DNA here is from genome assembly GCF_905171665.1 of Trachurus trachurus. Classification (NCBI taxonomy): domain Eukaryota; kingdom Metazoa; phylum Chordata; class Actinopteri; order Carangiformes; family Carangidae; genus Trachurus; species Trachurus trachurus. Next base: position 3,093,941 of record NC_139893.1, on the reverse strand, counting down.
GTCTCTGTATTTACCTCTAAAACAACTCTAACGTTGTGTTATTATCTCATAGCGTGGTGAATGTGCAGCTCACAACTTGTCCACCAGAGCGTTGTGGAGTTGTTGGATTGTGTATTTGATGAGTTTGACCTGAGTTTGATCTGAGCAGCTCACGGCTCTGCTCCGCCGTTATAAAAATAGCTTGCACCGACAATTAAAGGTAACGAACCTACTGCTATGACTATAGGGATTATGGCAATGGGCTAATTTGACAAAATGTTGAACTATCCCTTTAAGCCCAAACTTTAGAGGCATGATGGGAAGAGTTGAACATTTGATTTGCACATTTATTATTTCACAGTTTTAACAGTGACAGTTTCTCTCCATCACCCTCTCTCAGCGTGTATTGATCAGTCAGTGATCGTCTTATAGACAATAATCAGCAGCCGTTAGGAGTTTATTTCAAGTTCTGCTCCTCAGGAAAAAGAATATAATTTTACATCAGTATTTGTATCAGTCTATTTTATACTTTTAGCTTATTATATTTCAGAGGGAGACTTCACTCCTCTGTGTTAGAGTTTAAAACCGTTTACTACATCTATTTTAATTTCTGCCTTAAAGAGTTAAAGAATATTTATTAATTTCTCTGTATTTATCAACCGTCTCAAATGTAATGTTGTGACATTTCAGACTCTGTCTCTTTTATAGAATCCAACATTTTCAGGATTTTCAGTTTTGGGAAGAATCCAAATATCATCCAGATAAACTAGTTTTTATTTTTAATATAACAGACAAATCAAAGGTATGAAAAGAACCATAACTGTATCTCTCATTATCGTCGTCTCTGTTGGAGGTTAAAGAGCTCTAAAATATTTAAAAAAAAACGACTCAAAGAAAAGAAAAAAAACCACATCAGAGGAAATGAGGTGTGACCGTAAACTATGCAACAGGCAAATCCTATATAAACACCATCTTGTCTATTTATAATGAGTGGCTGTCATTGATAGATAGATAGATAGATAGATAGATAGATAGATAGATAGATAGATAGATAGATAGATAGATAGATAGATAGATAGATAGATAGATAGACTTTATTGATCCCAAGCTGGGAAATTACATTACATTGGCTGATAAAACGTGTTAATTGGGTAAAAGCTTTAATATCCAATTAAGGGGATTTTTTTATTTTTATTTATTTACTTCTCTGTGTTGTTTTTATTAATTGTTGACGTCACATTGTGAGTGTTTATTATTTCCTGTGTGTGTGTGTGTGTGTGTGTGTGTGTGTGCTCTGCAGGTTCATCTCATCTCCTGCTCGGTAAAAACAACAGGAAGCTGCTCATCATCAGTGTCCACGTCTCTGTTTCCTCCTCTAGTTTATTATCAACCACCAAACCACTCACTCCTTCTCTCTCTCTGTCTTTCCTTCTCTCTGTCTCTCCTCTCTCTTCAACCCTTTTCTCTCTCTCTCTCTATTTTCCTCCTCCTCCTCCAGTGGAAACTCTTCATGCTTCCAGCACTGCGCGGTGGACATGCGCGGCGCTGCAGCGAACATGGCGGCTCGCATCTGATAGAAAGTGAGGAGGGATCTTCTCTTCTCTTCTCTTCTCCCAGCAGAGCAGAGCGGCTCATTGTCACGGTTGGTACCTACGACTCCTCCTGTCTCTTTATTATTACTAGCCTACTACCGTGCTGTGGCCCGGTTCCGGTTCGATTCCCGCGGGCCTCGGTGGGTCTGAGCCGCTGCTGCGTAAAGCACCGAGCTGAGCGGTGTGTGTGTGTGTGTGTGTGTGTGTGTGTGTGTGTGTGTGTGTGTGTGTGTGTGTGTGTGTGTGTGTGTGTGTGTGTGTGTGTGTGTGTGTGTGTTTCTGCTCGGTGCTTCGTTCCCCGTCGCTCTCCGTGTGAAGGAACGGGTCTTGACGGTTCGGCGCTCGTGCTGTCGGTGGCTCGTGCTGTCGGTGCTCGTGCTGTAACGGGGGCTCGTGCATGCTGAGCTCCGTTCCGCCCACCGACCGACCGGACGAACCAGAATGAAAATGCGTCACACACTTTTCTCTTCTCTTCTCCACGTTTATTTAATTTCTCTACATTCAGTTCGTTCGTTCGTGCAGCAGCGGTTTGTTTGTGGTTCCGGTCCCGGACTCTCCGGTATCGAACCCGGTCCGTTGCTGCTGGTCAGATGTTTTTCCTCCTCTGAGCTCCGCAGCTGCAAATCACAGCAGCAGCAGCGTCTGTCACTGACAGAGAGGAACAAGTTACTGTTACTGCTCCATCCCGTCCTGCTGGAGGTGCCGCCCTGCAGACACACACACACACACACACACACACACACACACACACACACACACACACACACACACACACACACACACACACACACACACACACACACACACACACAGCACCGATCACATCCTCATCGATCAGTTTCAACCTGGAGCGACTCAGTTCCTGATCAAGTTCATTAATAATAATAATAATAATAATAATAATAGCCTATTGATAACAGTAATAATAATAATACCCATCGTCCCCCTGTGGTCCAACTTTTTTTATTTATTATTATACAGATGATATGATTTTAGATCGATCACAGCAGTAATTGGAAATGCTGGATAAATAATCAATCACATTAATTTCAATACATTTTATTTTATTTCTAGTTTTCTGAAGCAGATCAATAAATCTGTCTTTAAAAACAGTATTTTAATAAAAGAACAAACTCAACAACTGTGATGAGGAAAAAACTTCCTTCACTTCTTCCTCCTGCTGCAACCGGTCGGTCTGGAGAGAGAGAAAGAGATAAAAGATAAAGAGATAAAATATGAAATAAAAGAGATAAGAGATAAAAGATAAAGAAATAAAAGATAAAAAGAGATAAAAGATAAAAGATCAAATCAAAGAGTGTCATTTATCAGCAGGTTTTAAACAGCATCATTTCCAGACTCTTGTGTCTTTCAAGTTGTTTATTCAGAAGAAATTTCAACTATTTATCATTTGAGGTTTTAAAATGTGAGAATTTTGTGCTTTTTGTTTTATGATGTTGTCAAAATTTGACAGTCGTTTTCCAAACAATAGAGTGACAATCAAATATAATAAATGTTTTTTTTTTGCTGCAGGTGAATCTGAATTTATCCATGAAATGTTTTTACAGTTGTGAAACAGAAACCCAGAACAATAAGCTCAGAAAATGATAACCAGCATTTTCACATTTTATGAAACAAATGATGAAAAAGTGAATTAATAAAATGATCACCAGACAAACCAGTGATAATTATTGTTCATAATTTCAGCTCTTTGTTAAAATCAATGAACAGACGAACAAGATTTATTTTTCTGATCTTTGGTTCAAAAACAAAGAAAACTTGATGTTAGATAATTCTTTTTCTTCTGTCACCATAAATAATCCTTTAGAGAAGTTAAAGTTAAAGCCCATTTTATTTTTCTTAGTTGAACATTAATATTAATTAATATTCACTGCAACATTATCGTTTCATCATCATAAATTAATATCTTCGTTTCATTATTTAACACACTTTAAACAAGCAAAATGAATCGGTTAATCAGCAGCACAACTTATTAAGTTATTTATCTATTTATTGTAAATGTCCCAGCTTTTTAAATGAGAGGATTTTTTTTATTTTTCTCTTTTTATTTTATTGTAAATTGAATATATTTTTGTTTCTGGTGTTCTTGTTCAGTGATTTGAAGTCGTCACCTTTAGAAGATTTTGTTCTTCAAATGAGTGAGTGACTGATTGGTTCTTTATTCAGACTCTGAAGTGAAGCAGTGAACAAACAGAATGTGTTTGAACATTTAATTAACAACTAAAGTAAAATAAAAGAGACTGAATAAACATTATAAAGGGATAGCTCACCCAAAATTCAAATGTCACTCATTATCTACTCCCCCTCATGTGGACTAATAAGGGCTGGGAGAAGTTTCAGAGTCCTCCGTGTCTTCTCTGAGTTACAGCGGGTCTCGGCGTAGCAGTGCATGTCCATATGACGGTTGTGAATGGTTCTCACTTTTCTTCGTCCAGAGAACCAAAAAACATCCAAATACCTCCATAGTGCTCGTCTGTAATGTCCCTCTTGTATTGAAGCCCCGACATGAGAAATTGTCCCGAAAAAAATTAAATAAGTCTATATTTTAAGCTTGTTTTGTAGCGGAAGCTCCCAGTGTTGCTCTGCCGGAATCTCGCGCGATTTGCGGAGCCGTGAACTGGGTGTCAGTGCAAATCGCGCGAGATTTGCACTGACACAGGCAAAGCAGTGAACTGAGACACTCGGAGCTTCCACTACAAACAAGCTTAAAACATAGACTTATTTAATTTTTTTCGGAACAATTTCTCATGTTGGAGCTTCAATACAAGAGGGACATTACAGACGAGCACTATGGAGGTAATTGGATGTTTTTTGGTGTGTCTTTTTGGACGAAAAAAAGTGAGCTCCGTTCTCAACCGTCATATGGACATGCAGTGCTGCACGGAGCCCCCCTGTAACTCAGAGAAGCCACGGAGGACTCTGAAACTTCTCCCAGCCCTTAGTCCACATGAGGGTGAGTAGATAATGAGTGAAATTTTAATTTTGGGTGAACTATCCCTTTTATAATGTTTATTCAGTCTTCAGTTTTATTTTACTTTAGTTGTTAATTATGTTCAAACACATTCTGTTTGTTCACTGCTTCACTTCAGAGTCTGAATAAAGAACCTGAGAAGGATTAATACACAGACTACCATCGAGTGAAATTTGAATTTTGGGTGAACTATCCCTTAACTTTTAATTGCTGTAACATAAAAACCAAGAGATGATGATGATGAGTTATCAGCTCCTGTTCGATCCGACGGCTCGTCAGACGACAGTTCGTCTCGCTGATCCTGCAGGTCAGTGGCCCGGCTGAGTGGAAATGGAGGTCGTAAAAAATTAAGTGCTTCCTGGTCTGGAGCTGGGTTGAGTCTGACCCTGTGTAAGGGGGGAGGAGAGGGGGAGGAGAGGGGGAGGAGGAGGAGAGGAGGAGGGGGAGAGACAGACAGAGAGACCAGTGCAAACAGTGGAGCAGCAGCAGAGCAGGAATCCTTTTCATGTGAGAGCAGATGTCCCACATCCACACGTCTTAATGGCTTTTTATGGCAGCCAGGAATCTTTATGGCTCAGAGGGACTCAATGGGATTCGCTGCAGAGACACAGAGTCAGACAGACACACAGACACACAGACACACAGACACACACACAGAGTCAGAGTAAAGGCTGAGGCAGCAGCGAACACCACAACAACAGACTCTCCCTCATCCCCGACCCGAGGAGCCTTTTGTCTTGTGGTTTTTTTTCCCTCTGAGGTTCTGTTGTGTATCTGGTTCTGGACCGGATGGATGAGACTGAAGCTGCTGTTGGATCAGTTCTCTGCTTCGCTCGCGGCTCTCGGCTCGCTGGGACGCCGTGAACACAACACAGTCGGACTATGAGAGGGACTGTGAATCTGGATCACACAACAGGGTTTTTTTTTTTGGTAACAGTTTTATTTTCTGGATTTGATTCTCACTGAGGCAAGGCAAGGCAAGGCAATTTTATTTGTATAGCCCGTTTTTACAAACAGTTTGTCTCAAAGGGCTTTACATGGCATCGTAACAACATCCTCTGTCCTTAGACCCTCACATCGACTGAGGAAAAACTCCATGGAAACCCTTTTAACAGGGAAAAATTTTGAGAAACCTCAGGGTGAGCAACAGAGGAGGGATCCCTCACCCAGGACGGACAGACGTGCAATAGATGTTGTTACAGACAAGAAAACAGTTTACAGTTTATGTCAAAGAATGTGGGAGACATGGAAATGTTAATAAGAGTTGATGAAGGCAGGAGGAGGAGTTCATACGGACAGTTTTTATCTTTAAAGGGATACGGCAACTTTTTTTTTCGTGTCTTGCCTCACTCCCGAGTCCATGACCAGCAGATAGACACCATCCTTTCGACTGTGCGTGCAGTAACGAGGGAGATACGGGCAGAGCTGGCGCACCGCTAATTAGCTTAGCTCAAACACTGGAAGTGTATGGGTAGTGTTAGCCTGCCTCCACCTAAAGTCGCTAACAGAGGTGGGTAGTAACGCGCTACATTTACTCCGTTACATTTACTTGAGTAACTTTTTGGATAAATTGTACTTCTAAGAGTAGTTTCAGTGCAGCATACTTCTTACTTTTACTTGAGTACATTTCTTCAGAAGAAGCGGTACTTTTACTCCGTTACATTGAGCTTCATTCCGGTCGCTACTCGCTACTTTTTCTTATTGATCCAATGTGCGATCTGTTTGTTTATGTTTTAATCATAGATGTTTTGGAGATACTTCCGAGCCTCTGTCACATGACTGCGTTTCACCAATCAGATGTAGCCACTCGCGACGTTTGCCTCCGTTTAACCAATCAGACAGAGCCAGGGAGTCACATGACTGCATGCAAAATCTCCGCGGTAAACAGGACGGTCACTCCGCCTCAAATTTGAGAAACTGCGGCTAGTAAATGATTAGGATGACGTCAGCCCTGGTACGTCGTGGATAATAGTGGATAATGTCCGTGAAGGCAAAGATATTCAATATAAACCGTCTTTGGTGAAGGTTCTCAGTCATCCAGGTCATCTTATTCTTCTTCCTCCCCAGGAAGTTTAAACCCCATACACACCTGGAGACATGTGACTCATAGTCACATGACCACCCCTCCAGTTTCGGGGGTGTGGTCATGTGACTTTGGTTTCACTAGAAACCAATCATAGGACCCCCCCCCCACACACACACACACACACAGTCACAGATAGACACACATCAGACAGCACACCCACACAAAGAGCTTATGGACAGTTCATAGAGATAGATCTTTCATAGATAGGCCTATGTAAATTATTGTGGCTGAATTTTGTCTTCATTTATGTTACTTTGTAAAAAATGTCATTTAGGCTTTTGTCTTAGTTGTTAAATGTTGTTCTTTGGCAATATCTGGATTTTTTAATTGCTATTATATTTTTGTGTATTTGATTAGGCCTACATTTACACGCTGATCATTAAACGAACAAATCAGAGGTTACTCAGCAGTTACTCAGTACTTGAGTAGCTTTTTCACCAAGTACTTTCTACTCTTACTCAAGTAAATATTTGAATGGCTACTTTTTACTTTTACTTGAGTAACATTATTCTAAAGTAACTATACTCTTACTTGAGTACAATTTTTGGCTACTCTACCCACCTCTGGTCGCTAATTAGCTTAGCTCAAACACTGGAAGTGTATGGGTAGTGGTAGCCTGCCTCCACCTAAAGTCATCAGAGAAACTCTTCAGCAACTCTAAACGGAAACCGGCGGGCCGATCTTCGTCTCAGAGCTGACAAAACTCTCCGGTAAGGCATCTTGAGCGGTCAAATGCCGCTAACGGGACGAGATCGGTCAAAACGGAGGGTTCAAGCAAAGACGGTTTATTTTGGTTCAAGCTAGCTACATCGAGGGTAGGTTAGCTTCCTATTTCAAAGTAAAAGCACAAATTCTATCGTCATGGTTTTCTGTATGTAAAGGGCAACGGGTGTTTTATTTTGTGAAAGTAACCAGAAGTGCGTTGGTCACAACAGCTAGCTTGAGTAGCGCCAAATTCGTCCCAACAAAATTGTAAACAGCTGGTATTTAGACAAGTTAACGACACACTGCTGATCTAAACGGCTACTTTCTCACCTAAACATGTTTGAAATGTTGATAAAGTGATATATTTACAGAGTTTAGAGCTAAAATGAAATCAGCTTCTGACTGCTGATTTCAGCTCAGGTAGGAGGCAGGCTAACACTACCTATACACTTCCAGTGTTTGAGCTAAGCTAATTAGCGACTTTAGGTGGAGGCAGGCTAACACTACCTATACACTTCCAGTGTTTGAGCTAAGCTAATTATGGGCGATACGGCTCTATCTCCCTTGTTACTGCACGCACAGTCGAAAGGATGGTGTCTATCTGCTGGTCATGGACTCGGGAGTGAATGCAAGACACGAAAAAAAATGTTGGCGTATCCCTTTAAACCTGCTACTGTATAACATCAGCATTAGTGTGCATGTTCTGTTGCCTCGTAGTTATATTATTCACAGTTATTATGGTTAGATGTTGTTTTGTGGCTCTAATAATCTTTTTCTAACTGTTTCTGGTGGAAATTTGAGTTTCAGTTAATTCAACAATAACTTTCTCCTTTGACGGATACAGAAGGAAACCTGCAGCAAAACATCGATTTAGTCTAATATATGGAAGACTGGCTTTAACTGTGAGATGAGATGAATATATATATATATATTTTAAAGAATTCAATTTTTCCGCTCTAATTGTCAACAAATAACATGAAAAGGCCAAAAAAAAACATGTCTGTCATTGATTTCCTGTTGGTTCCTCCTGCAGAAAAAACTTCTCTTCCACTGGGTCAGAAAATGACTGAGCTTTATTTTGTGAAACAGCTTCAGACTGTTGGTTTCAACAAACAACAGCAGGGGTTAATAACAGAGCAGCTGTGGATTAATAAATAAACATCTGGAGCTGAATATTTCTCTGCCACACGACTGGAACAAACTCCCAAACAAACTACACTGACATGTGTTTATCATAATGAGGAAGAATTGATGTTTTCATTGATCACCAAACTTCAATTAAAATGAAGATATATAATGAAAAGACAGTTACTAAGTGTATTTAGTTATTAAAGCAACACACAACAATATAAAAAGACATTTAATCAGAGACTAAATAGATTTATGGAGTAAAACTTTCAGTGCTGTTGCGATGTGAATAAATGTGCTGAGAGTAGGGATGTCACGATTACTTAGTTTCACAATTTATCGTGGTATTAAACGCCACAATTAATTGATCGTAAAGATTCCTAAATACCGTCACTTCCCAAATAAGATGATGTTGGAACCGTATCGGCTGATGTGCGCAAAAATAAAGGTGAATGCTCAGATACTGGTCCATTTAACTAACCTAACCTAACATCGAATCGGTAGGAATTTAAATGTTAGCGTGTCATTTGTATAAAAAAAAAACACAAAATAAAACAAAAAATGATTAAAATAAACGTAAACATTTGGTATAGATGACAATTTATGACCTGAATATTTCAAACATTTCCCCTGGCGATTAAGAATTGGTCCTATATTAATAGATATTTGAAATATTTTGTGAACAATGAGTAATGTAATTATATTTTGACTATATTTGATTTTACACATTCATAGTGTTGTGAAATTAATTAATGCATAATAATCGTGATAATCGTAACACCGTGATTATTTCTCTGACAATAATCTTACCAAGAAAATGTATAATCGTGACATCCCTAGCTGAGAGCTTTTATTGTGAAAGGACCTCCTCGACAGGAAGTCAGCCACACTCGCTCTCTACATCCTGGTGTTTGTGTTTGAGTTTAATCTACGTGAACTGTTTTTCCTCCTGTTTGTCCTGCAGTGTGTGTGTGTGTGTGTGTGTGTGTCCATGTGTGTGTGTGTGTGTGTGTAGCTCCCAGTGTGTGTGACGTCAGCTCCTCTGCAGCAGCAGCAGCAGCGCCGTGAAGTCTGGTCGTCATGGGACGCACGCCACACAGAGGTGAGTCCTCACCTTCATCTTCATCTTCATCTTCATCTTCATCTTCATCTTCACCTTCATCTTCACCTTCACCTTCACCTTCACCTTCACCTTCATCTTCATCTTCATCTTCAAAGAGGGCCCAAAGAGGGCCCAATAGGAGGCCATAGGAGGAGGCCATTAGTCAGATTTGCAGCGTAAAGGTGGCGTTCAAAGACGCTAATAGCACTTCATCAGATGTGTCAGTTCCGTCCCAGCAGGTGGCCGTCAAAGTAGAAACGTTAAAAAGTATAAACGTTAGCCAGGGCCGGTCCAAGCCTGCACAGGGGTATGAGCAAAACTTTATCTTGGGACCCTGATTATTGCCACGGGGCACTATTGTTATACTGTGGATTTTTTCTTATCTTTATTATGCCTCTTCCGGACACAATTTTGATTCGCTACTAGTGCGAATTATATATCAAAACGTGCGTCTTCATCGGAATCGATGTGCTATGACTTTTCTTAACAGAATACGTATTTTCTCATAGAGAATGAATGGGAAAAGGTAAAAAAAAAGAACAAATCATTCGGCTTTTCATACTGCCTACTGTTGTCTACTGCTCAGGCATACTTTCACCTAGAGACTTCATTTGAACTTTAAACAGTAGACACAAGTCTTGTGTATTGGCGTATTATTCCACGTTTTGATAGGTCATATAGTTTTTGATCAATCCCTGATCAATGACCATGATCATTTTTGGAGAAATTATGAGATTATAATGGGTGTGTATTGCACGGAATGTTCGTGTCAGAGTGGGTGACATCATCGGTTATAATTTTTTTCTCTTTCCAAACTCGGCCCGGCCACAATTTACACTCTACACACATGATTTTTTCCAAATTTGTAGACAAACTTGTTCTATCTCTCACAATGTGCTCATAATATCTGAGAGACTTACAGAATTTGAATTATCAGCCTCTAAGTGCGGCCACGTCTGTCTCTGCTCCTCATTGACTCCAATACAAAGATTTTCTGAGAGAAGCAGAACGGACCCCTGTTTTAAAATCGCATGTTTCTGCAAAATATTTACTGTAGAAACACAAAATCGTACCAAATTGTTCAGGAAGTCCTTAGAGCACCGTTGGTCTGTGTTTTTTTCTGATAGGAGTTACCGTTTTGTCAGAATAAGTCCAAATGTGAGACCAGTGCAGAGGCAGAAAATCACTCTTTTTCTCCACGTTTCTGTCTGTCTCAGCCTGGGGGGCCTCTATCGTCATTGGCAACTGCCTCAAGTTGCCGTGGTAACCTCTGAGCCTCAGGCCAGAGCTCGTTAACTTCATAAACAATCCACCTGGAGCTCGTTAACATAGTTTAGTCGTTTATAGTCACACACACCAACACACACAGGTAGCTTCATGTGATTACAGTTACATACACACACACAAACACCAGCACACAGGTAACCTAATGTGGTTACAGCTCCTCCATATCAGAGCTTATAGAAAGATGATCATGTGTCTGTCTGATCAGCTCTGTCTTGACTTTAAGTTTGTGGGTTTGATTCCCATGCTCTGACGTTAGCAGCCAAACAAATGCAGCCGTTCAATACAGTTGAAAAACCAACATTAAAGTAATGCTGCAAAAAGTTTGACAAGAACAAAAAGACAATTAAATTGTCAACTGAAATTATTTCTATGTCAGTTAATCTTCAACTAAAATTTAACGATTGTGATCACTGATCACACACACACACACACATTTTTTGACATCTTTTTTGTTTTTACTCAGAACTATTGAACAGTCGCAGGTTTTCTACCACAGTAATCACAGTGTGTGTGTGTGTGTGTGTGTGTGTGTGTGTGTGTGTGTGTGAGTGTGTGAATGTGTGTGTGTTTGAAGCTCTCAGACTGATGAGCCGTTCAATTACTTGTGTTGATTCCAGATCAGAGGGAGGAGAAGAAGGAGCGACGCAGCAGCATCACAGCAGGTTCAGCCCTCGACAAGTCCAACGGTTGGAACTTCTCTCTTCTCATTTCTCAAATTAAAATTAAACCTCATAATTAATAACGTTTAATAGTTTTGAGTCAGTTGGAGGTCACATGTTTCCTCCCCCTCTGTTCATTGGGTCACTTGGGTCCCTGTAGTGAACAGTTTGTTTGTGTTGTGTCGTGGTCAGAGCCGTTCAGCTGGGAGGATTATCTACGAGAGACTTCGTCCATCGCTGCGTCGCCAAACTGCTTCAAACAGGTAAAAGACGACTGACGAGTTTCTGTCCTTTATTTCCCCTCATTTGTTTCCTTTCATGCTTTTACTGAGCGTTGCGTATACAGTCTGTTCCTTCTGTTGTGTCACTTGGTATTACTTCAATAGATCAAACTGCTGTTTTAAGGGGATAGTTCAACATTTTGGCAAATTGGCCCATTGCCATAATCCCTATAGTCATAGCAGTAGGTTCGTTACCTTTAGAACGGCGGAGCAGAGCCGTGAGCTGCTCAGAGCTACAGTACGCTACGGAGGCTCATGGGATTTCTTGGTTTCCCTCACCTTCCTGCTAATATCAGATCCAGTTCCTCTCTTAGTATTTTCAAGCATGCTCTGTCTTCTCATCTCATGGTGACCTGTTCCTGTTTTCACTGAAGATGCATTTCTGATTTGTTGAACTGATACTAATCACTATATACTGTCATTTTAGTCTCAGTGTTGACCATCGTGGCCTTATTATGGTTGTTTTGTTTTGTCCCAATGTAGTTACAATAACTGTGGTTTGTCCTTGTCTGCATTATTGTTTTTGTCTTTTTTTGTTTGTTTTTTGTTTGTTCTGTTTGTTTATTTGTCTGTTTGTTTTTCTATATTGTTGTGAACATGTTTGTCTGTTGAATCTATGTTTGTCTATATGTTTGGACCCCCTCGAAAACGAGATGGTACATCTCAAGGGGTTTTATCCAAATAAATGAATTTCAAACAAACTCATCAAATACACAATCCAACAACTCCACAACGCTCTGGTGGACAAGTTGTGAGCTGCACATTCACCACACTATGAGATAATAACACAACGTTACCACACAGAGTTGTTGTAGAGGGAAATACAGAGACTGTTGATGAAAAACTGTCCCTGAAGGCAACGTGCATCAGCGGTTTTGCATGAATTTCCCTCTAAAACAACTCTGTCTGGTAACGCAGCTCGCGGCTCTGCTCCGCCGTTCTAAAAACAGCTTGCACCGACAATTAAAGGTAACGAACCTACTGCTATGACTATAGGGATTATGGCAATGGACCAATTGGCCAAAATGTTGAACTATCCCTTTAAAGATAAATCTGATGTTATTCTTTTTATTTCTTTTTTCTTTTATTTATCTGTCTCTGTGTCTTCAGTCCAGAGTTCCTCCCTGCAACGACTTTAAAGCCGGCATGAAACTCGAAGCGCGGGACCCTCGCAACTCGAACTCGGTGTGCATCGCCACGGTGATGGGCATGATGGGGACTCGTCTGCGGCTGCGTCTGGACGGCAGCGACAACACCAACGACTTCTGGCGGTTGGTGGACTCGTTGGACATCCAGCCAATAGGGACCTGCGAGAGGACCGGGGACATGCTGCAGCCGCCGCTGGGTGAGAGACGAGCAGGGCCGTTGTTTAGGGGAGAAAGGTGATGATAACTCTAGGGGCCCAGCGCCCAGTGGGGCCCATAAAAAACCCCAGTAGTCTAATCTTTGTATGACTGAATTATTCTGCGTAAGACCCTGACTAATACTCATAGTACACTGTAAAAAACCAAGAATATTTGTCTTATTTCTTGTCCAAATGTCTCATTTCTAGTCAAAACTAAACTCTTTCCACTTAAAATAAGACTCATAACCTAAAAATTAACTTGTTTTTAGATCATTTTCACTTGTTTCAAACTAATTTTCACTTGAAATAAGTAGAAAAAGCTGCCAGTGAAAGCATGTTTTTGTGCTTGTAATAAGGAAGAAAAACTTGTTCCATTATCAGATTTTTTCTACTTATTCCAAGTGAAAATCTGCTTGAAAGAAGTAAAAAGTGTCTAAAAACAAGCTACTTTTATTTCATTCATTTCATTTTCCTTTATTTGTTCGAGAGGGACAGTGTACATTAATGAACATTTTAAAAAGATAAAATGTAAATGCACCCAATTATCGCCAATAGGCTAATTTCCGTTGGCAGTCCCCCTGCCGGATGGAGCATGGCAATGAGACCTATAATAAAGGTAGCAAATTACATTAAGACAAATAGCACAATATCTACAACAGCAACATTACACTTTGACCCCCACCCCTCCTACCCATACGCACACATGCACAAACACTATCCAATCCACAACCAGTACTCCCTTTAATATGATATGTCTTATTTTAAGTATGATGAGATTTGTCTTGACTAGAAATTACATTTTGACCAGAAATAAGACAAATATTCTTGGTAAGACACTTGAGTTTTTGCAGTGTAATGCTGCATTAGCATCAAAACAAAGTAGGCTAAATAAAAAATGATAATACATACGTAGTCTAAGAAAAAAAAACTGGAAAAGTTAGGGGGAGGGGCCCACTTTAGTATTCTTTAAGGGGGCCCAGAATTCCTAGCAACGGCTCTGATCTGTTGCACTTCATCTTCTCCTTTTCCTCATGACCTCACCTCTACTCTTAGGCCCGGTCCCATTTCACACTGCAAAAACTCAAAATCTTACCAAGAATATTTGTCTTATTTCTAGTCAAAATGTCATTTCTAGTCAAAACAAATCTCATTATACTTCAAATAAGACAACACATTTAAAAAGCAGCTTGTTTTTAGACACTTTTTTACTTCTTTCAAGAATATTTTCACTTGAAATAAGTTTAAAAAAATCTGATAGTGGAGCAAGTTTTTCTTTCTTATTACAAGCACAAAAAAACTTGCTTTCACTGGCAGATTTCTCTACTTATTTCAAGTGAAAATTTGTTTGAAACAAATGAAAATGATCTAAAAACAAGTTCATTTTTAGGTGATGAGTCTTATTTTGAGTGTAAAGAGTTCAGTTTTGACTAGAAATGAGACATTTTGGCAAGAAATAAGACAAATATTCTTGGAAAGATTTTGAGTTTTTGCAGTGCATCCACTTCCACTTGATTTTGACTCTAGCATTCGGTTTAATGCGTTCTCGTGTTGGGGTAGGTAGGGTGTCCCAATTGTTTTAAGAGGGAGGGGAAGAGCTTTTCAACCTTTAAAGGACAATTCCAGGCAAATTCAACTCGGGGCTGTATTTTCCTAACATTTTAGGTCTAAAAGAAGGAATCTGAAGATTTTCAGTTTAATGTCTCCTGTTTTGCAGTAGTTGTGTCTTGTCCCCGCATCGCCACGGCAGCAATGAATGGGAGCGGATTGAAGTTCTGCTGCTTAGGCTGTTTCCATCCCTCAAAGCCACAGACAGCGTCAGATGGCGACTCAAACATGCACCCAGAAGTTTATTTATTTGAAGCAAGTCAAGAGTTGATATTCCTGTGTTTATGACACAAACGGGAGCTTCCGACTGCACGTGAACACACCGAGCGTCAACTTGGGTCTCGCGCTTTGAGACTTTGAATTAGATCTAGTTTGCTTGAAGTAAATAAACTTCTCGGTGCATGTTTGAGTAGCCGTCTGACGCTGTCTGTGGAAAAACATTAAATTTTAGGAGCACAAGCAGAAATTGTAGGTGCGCACACTGTAAATCAACTTGCAAAGCAAATATTAACATTTGCTTTTCACTCATCCATTCACTCGTCCTCTCCGCTCTGTAAATTCTCATTTCTGGTTATTCCCCCAGTCAATAAAAAATCATTTGCTTATAGGGCCTTCTCCTACCGTGCACCCTATTTATGGAATAGTCTCCCACCGCATATCAAACAATCCACTTCCACTGTAATTTTTAAAACACTTCTTAAGAAACACCTTCTTACACAATGTTTTGGCGAAATTTGAATTTCCTATTTATCTCCCCGTGCGTTCTTTTGCTTGTTCTTTCTTCTGTAATAAACTAAACTAAACTAAACTAAACTAAACTAAACTAAACTAAACTCATGATCCTCACACTCTTCGGCCTGACACCTGCAATGACAGATTCCAGATACTGTGAGTCGTCCCCCTGTATTTGGAAATAAATTGGAATTTACAAACCTGGAAAATAAAGTTGTATCCATAGAAATCTAGAGTTTCTGTATGAACATAGATAAACGCAGCGTAGTGATACTGACCTGACGTTAATGGAGCTGTTTCATGTTCAGGTTTCAGGATGAACGCGTCGTCGTGGCCGATGTTCCTCCTGCGGACGCTGAGCGGAGCAGAGATGGCCCCGGCCTCGGCTTTTAAGAAGGTAACGATCAATTAAAAAACTCTTATTCTCATCATTTTATTTTACTGGAGCTGCCATAACTTTGTCCTGAAGGTTATTAACTTTAAATTCATGGAGTTGTAAGTCATAGAAATTTGGTGAACAGTTGCAAAAACAGAGGCGTTTTAGAGTTGATGTAGAGCTTCATCAGTGAAAACCATTATTGCAGTGCAGGACACAGACACTAGAGGGAGCCACTCAGAAACCACCAGCACATGCAGTCACGTTTTAAATAGAGAAAAAAGTGGGAAAATCAGCGTTTTAAAAATAGAAAAACTTCTTTTTAAGTTCCTGTTTTATTATAAAAAGAAAGCAGTTCATTTGTTTTTTGTGGTTTGTTCATTTATTTCAATAACTACAGTATTTTTTGATTAGATATTGATTTTAAAAGTTGTTTTTTTTATGAAAGCCAATTAAAATATGAAATGTTTTTTTGGGGGGCATTTGATTGACCGAAGATGAAAAGTTGAGTACTTTGTTGTTGTTTTTTAGCCATTTGTTTGACATAAAGTTCCTGTGAATGTACAGAATTGATCTGTTTGCTGACACCAGACACAGTAGAGAAACCATTATATTATATTATATTACATTACAGTGTATTAATAATACAATGTAATGTAATATAATATAATATAGTATAATATAATATAATACAGTATTATATTATATTATATTATACTATATTATATTATATTATATTACATTGTATTATATTATACTATATTATATTATATTACATTACATTACATTGTATTATATTGTATTATATTATACTATATTACATTATATTACATTACATTGTATTATATTATATTATATTATATTATATTACATTACATTGTATTATATTATATTATATTATACTATATTACATTACATTGTATTATATTATATTATATTATATTACATTACATTGTATTATATTATATTATATTATATTACATTACATTGTATTATACTATATTATATTACATTACATTTTATTATACTATATTATATTACATTACATTGTATTATATTATATTATATTACATTACATTGTATTATATTATATTATATTACATTACATTGTATTATATTATATTATACTATATTATATTACATTACATTATATTATATTATATTATACTATATTACATTACATTGTATTATATTATATTATATTACATTACATTGTATTATATTACATTACATTACATTGTATTGTATTGTATTATATTATATTATATTACATTACATTGTATTATATTATATTACATTACATTGTATTATATTATATTACATTACATTGTATTATATTATATTACATTACATTGTATTATATTATATTATATTACATTACATTGTATTATACTATATTATATTACATTACATTACATTGTATTATATTATACTATATTATAATATATTACATTACATTACATCATATTATATTACATTACATTACATTATATTATATTATATTACATTACATTGTATTATATTATATTATATTGCATTACATTGTATTATATTATATTATATTATATTGCATTACATTACATTACATTGTATTATATTATATTATATTACATTACATTACATTACATTACATTGTATTATATTATATTATATTACATTACATTGTATTATATTATATTATATTGCATTACATTACATTACATTACATTGTATTATATTATATTACATTACATTACATTACATTGTATTATATTATATTATATCATATTAAATTATATTATATCATACTATATTAAATTATATTACATTACATCACATTATATTACATTACATTGTTATTATATTATATTACATTGTTATTATATTACATTACATTACATTATATTATATTATATTATATTACATTACATTGTATTACATTACATTATATTACATAAAATTACGTTGTTATTATATCATATCATATCATATCATATTATATTATATTATATTATATTATATTATATTACATTATATTATATTATATTATATTATATTATATTATATTATATTATATTATATTATATTACATTACATTACATTATATTATATTATATTATATTATGTGTGTGTGTTTAGGAACCAGCCAGTCCTGCTAAAAGCTACTTCCAGCCCGGTATGAAGCTGGAGGCGGTGGACAGGAAGAACCCCTACCTGATCTGTCCGGCCACCGTGGGCGAGGTCAGAGGTCAGGAGATCTTCGTCATGTTCGACGGCTGGCGCGGCGCCTTCGACTACTGGTGCCCGTTCGATTCCCGAGACATCTTCCCCGTGGGCTGGTGCAGCCTGACCAAACACAGCCTGCAGCCGCCCGGGAACTTCTGTGAGTGACGACGAGCCCCCTGTTTCTGTGTTGCTGCTGTTGTTGCTTTGTTAATCACCCTTAAAGGAGAATTCTGGTCATTTTTGACCCCTAAATCGTTTTCCTGATGGTCACCCAGTGTTGGTTGGAGCAAAAAACACGACTAAAATTGATGCAGGCAAACCAGAGTTACCATGGCTACCCGGCGCTAGGGATAGCCACAACGCTAACCTATGGGGGCAATTCTTTCAACCACAACAAACACTCAGAAAACAATCAAATATCTCTGGTACATGACTGGAATCCTTAGAGACACCACTGAACTCATATAGTGTACAAGGCCGTAGCTACCATTGAGGACACCGAGGTCATGACCTCGGTATTTTTTTCGGCCTAATGAATGAAAAAAAAAAAAAAAAAAAAAAAAAAAAAAAGTGCGGTGAAAGTATTAGGGAGGACAGATGGAAGGTGACTGGGTGACTCCTCTCCAAACAACAATTCCGGTAGGCATAATAATGCTCTTGTTTATTGACGCCCTCACGCAGCTGAGTACGCTGGTGTTTGTTTACTGGTCGCGGGAAAAAGGGCGATTCATTCGGAAAAAGCGAGTGATACAGCGCGTCGCGGAGCCTGCGTGCATGGAGGAGAAGGCTACTGAGTGAGTTGGTTGGCTCTAGATAAACTGCTTTTTCCAACCAGTTGTTACACTGTAAAAGTTTCGTACATACGTGCACTTGAAGCGCTGTATTATTTCGGGACGGGACCTCATGTATGCGGAGAAAACAGCTGTTTAATAGGGTCAATTCAGCGCCGTTTACTGTCTGTGTCCTGCACTATGCACTAGTTGAGCTAAGTGGGGGAGAGCAGAGACCTCTTTCCTGCAGATACTATACTGAAGGGGCATCTACTGCACTGTCCATTCTTCCATCAACTTTATGTGAAAAGCACAGTTACATTTTACATTTTATGTGTACAGACAGGGGCGTCACTAAGTTTTAAGGACAGGGGGGCTTAGCCCCCAGGAGATGCACAAGATGTGAGCATATGTGGTGCAGGAGCACAAAATTTCACAAACAACAAAGACTGTGAAATTTTGGACAGATATGGTGTAAAATTTTTAGGCAACCATTAGTTTTATTTCAGTCTTTTTTATTTATTTATTTATTTATTTATTTATTTATTTATTTATTTATTTATTTATTTAAAGAGAGCTAAGACCTGTGAGATTACTACAGACATGTCTGGAGTGCAGTAGAAAATGTAAATTTTTCATCTCTGCCTAGTATAAAAACTAACAAAAAACACATTAGAGTAAAATCTACCTTTGAATCATGGGATATCAGGCAAATGAAAAAGTAATGCGTAGGCTAACTGTGTAAAAGTAGATGCTAAAAAAAATGAACTTGAGCAATTTTGCAGCAGTTTTATTATCAGAGATATATGTCCAGGTGGAATTTGACCTTTGGAAAACTAATTATATTTCACTAATAGCCTGTGTCATAATATTCACTCCATCCAAATACAACACTGTTTTTGGCTCATTTTGATTTCACCTATGACCTCTTCATATTTTTGCATTCAAAGAAGACCATACAGATGTTACTGGTTCAAATTTGCGGGGTTTGTCCTGCACTGCAGGATCGCGTGATCGCGTGACTTTTCACCACAACTGTTTTCCTCTAGGTGGCAGCACCGTACTAAATACTGCTCAGACGTTTTGGGGACAATGCTGACAGCCTGATAGCCGCGATTAGGAGTGGCGCTGTTCATGATACAGAATACAAGAGGATGAAAGGAGAACTAGCTGCAGACGGTAAATAATATAGTAGCCTAGTTTTTCAATGACAAAATGTAACGACGGCAGCTACAGTAGACTATAGCCCACGTCTCACTCTCTTTTTTCGGTCATCTGTCTCGTCATCTCCAAAATGTGTTTTTAAAATGAGCCAACTACAGTACTGTGCAGTAGTGCCGCAGATTTCTCACTCCGCACCTTGTTTGAGAGTGCAGCTGGATGATTTCTTGTGAATGAACGGGTCTGTGTCACTTTGGGGCTGGGCGATAAAACATAGGATAAATAACTTTCCCTCGATAGAAGACGCGGCCGATACAAAGTGACACCGTCAGCCATGCAGCCGGCCTGGACTTTTTATTTTTAATTATGAAGGATCATCTGCGCAAGGCAAAGATGATAGCATCAACAAAACACGGCGTAACACACGCGGCTGTATGGGACAGGCTTTTATTTAATTCAGAACAAACCGCTTAGCAAAAATGGAAAATATAGTCTATAATAATTAATTGATCTGTTGTTTGGCCACTGTTTGAAAATAACCCGAATTATGAGCAAATAATCTGATCCAGAACAGCAGTCATAATCAGACTTCTTCTAAATAAACCTAAACATTAAATAACTGGGTCAGGTCGGACCATGGGGTTATTTTTTCTCTTCTTCTTCACAGGAGAAGAGGAGGCTATGTGCAAAGTACCACATTAACATCTCTATTCATATAACGCCCATCGAAACAGCTGATTTACATGTCGGCCGTTAAGGCAAGGCAAGGCAATTTTATTTGTATAGCCCGTTTTTACAAACAGTTTGTCTCAAAGGGCTTCACGTGGCATCGTAGCAACATCCTCTGTCCTTAGACCCTCACATCGACTGAGGAAAAACTCCATGGAAACCCTTTTAACAGGGAAAAACAGGAGAAACCTCAGGGTGAGCAACAGAGGAGGGATCCCTCACCCAGGACGGACAGACGTGCAATAGATGTTGTTACAGACAAGAAAACAGTTTACAGTTTGTCACAGAATGTGCGGAATATGGAAATGTTAACACATGGCGATTGGCCATTCACGCGGCTTTGTTCTTGGTTTCGGCCAATCAGCTTATAAGCACATGGCTAATTATCAGCTTTCAACCAATCGCACTGTTTTAATGTGTGTGTGTGAAAGTTATTTTCTTTAGTTCATTTTCGTTTCTTTTGGATTTTTTTTACAACAATGTATCAATATAATATTGTTTTCGTTTCATTTCGTTATAAAAATCAATCCCTTTTCTTTGAAACAATGAGATTGAGCAGCTAAAACTCAATAAACTCAACCATGGCTTGTCTTATTGTTAATCTGAACACACATGTATAAAGGGCAGAGTCAAGGCAGCAGATAAATCACAAAACATCAACGCGTCCGTGAGCGCAGCGCACCTCCTCTTCTCCTGTGAAGAAGAAGAGAAAAAATAACCCCATGGTCCGACCTGACCCAGTTATTTAATGTTTAGGTTTATTTAGAAGAAGTCTGATTATGACTGCTGTTCTGGATCAGATTATTTGCTCATAATTCGGGTTATTTTCAAACAGTGGCCAAACAACAGATCAATTAATTATTATAGACTATATTTTCCATTTTTGCTAAGCGGTTTGTTCTGAATTAAATAAAAGCCTGTCCCATACAGCCGCGTGTGTTACGCCGTGTTTTGTTGATGCTATCATCTTTGCCTTGCGCAGATGATCCTTCATAATTAAAAATAAAAAGTCCAGGCCGGCTGCATGGCTGACGGTGTCACTTTGTATCGGCCGCGTCTTCTATCGAGGGAAAGTTATTTATCCTATGTTTTATCGCCCAGCCCCAAAGTGACACAGACCCGTTCATTCACAAGAAATCATCCAGCTGCACTCTCAAACAAGGTGCGGAGTGAGAAATCTGCGGCACTACTGCACAGTACTGTAGTTGGCTCATTTTAAAAACACATTTTGGAGATGACGAGACAGATGACCGAAAAAAGAGAGTGAGACGTGGGCTATAGTCTACTGTAGCTGCCGTCGTTACATTTTGTCATTGAAAAACTAGGCTACTATATTATTTACCGTCTGCAGCTAGTTCTCCTTTCATCCTCTTGTATTCTGTATCATGAACAGCGCCACTCCTAATCGCGGCGATATGTGATACATAATCATCAAGTCATAAAGCAAGACAGGCTTTATCATATTACAATAGTTTCTGTGATTTAGGCAGTGTATACAGTAGTTAGTTCTAGTTTAATAGCCTAGAGTTTAAGCTGTGGATTACTGCACAGATCACTGAGTCATCCGCCTGTCGTCCTCCGTTCTCACAGATGCCACCTGGCGGTTGTTTTGGCACATTGAGGCTTTTCATTAAAACCTCTTGTCTCGCCAAAGAAAAAAAATGCATGAGTCTTGTGCCGTCTCGCGTGGACCACGCGTGAAGTCCGCAAATTTGAACCAGTAACATCTGTACAACCAAAATTAAGTTTGACACCAATATTGTACTTATATGCATAAAAATGTGAAATACTACATAGCTAAACAACGTGAATAACCAATAACACAAACCAAAATTTGCTGCAACAAGGAGCAGTCAGATGTATGTTTGTGGTAGCTACTGTATAAGGAAAAGCAAACAAACTTCCTGGGCCTGTTTCAAAGTGAGGAACACAGCTGACGCTCCAGAAGGAAGTCACCCCAAAAATAGTAGGCTATAGCTATGGTAAAAAAGAGTGCACACTTCACCCTAGAAACCTGTTCATCTTTATGTTAACAACCAGGACCATCACATTGCATTTCAGACTTTTCGAGCTGGAATTTAACTTTATCATATAATATTTTTGCTACTCTGTGGCTGCTACGAGTGTGAGGAGCTAGTCTCCTGTTTGTAATAGGTGGTGTGTTCTCATCAGAATTCAGTGAAGTTGGTCTTCTCTGGATGATCACTTGATGATAATATCATAAAAATGGGATTAATCTAATAGGATGTGTGTAGTTTTTATCTGTCAAAGTGCACCAGATTGAAGCCTTTTAATATAAAATTGCCCCAAATTTCTGACAACCCCCCCCCCCCCCCGCACCACGACTAAATGACCTCAGTATTTCAAAAATCCTGGCTACGGCCTTGATAGTGTAGAGTAGAAACAGTAGAAACTTTGTGTTTTTGCGTGTAGCCACTCACCTCAGATAGCCCAACTCTGAAACATCCTGGAAAGACATTACTATCCCATCACAGAGCGCCTGCTCTCCCCGCCACAGAAACTAACACTTTGTCCTTGTTGTGATGATTTCTTTACTAAAATAAACGGTGGAGCAGTGCAGTGGGAATGTCCAAAATATCTCTGACCGTTTATTTTAGTGAAGAAATCATGACAAGGACAAAGTGTTAGTTTCTGTGGCGGGGAGAGCAGGCGCTCTGTGATGGGATAGTAATGTCTTTCCAGGATGTTTCAGAGTTGGGCTATCTGAGGTGAGTGACTACATGCAAAAACACAAAGTTTTTACTGTTTATACTGTACACCAGTGGTTCTCAACCTGGGGTCCGGGGACCCCTAGGGGTCCTTGAGAGATCTGAAGGGGGTCCCCAATTTATTTCTTGAAAATGTACCACTTTTTTCTGGAAGTTTTTTTTTTTTTTTTTAATTTTACCACTTTTTCTAGACTATTTTTTACTTTTTTGTTTTAGAAATTTTACCACTTTTTTGTTTTAGAAATGTTTTACTTTCTTATTTTGAACATTTTTTTACGAGAAATTTTACCACTTTTTTCTAGAAGTTTTTTATTTTTTTATTTTACCACTTTTTCTAGATTTTTTAAAAACTTTTTGTTTTTGAAATTTTACCACTTTTTTCTAGAAAATGTTTACTTTTTTATTTTTATTTTGAACATTTTTTACGAGAAATTTTACCACTTCTTCCTAGAAATGTTTAAATGTTTTTGGAGAAATTGGACCACTTTTTTCCAGAAATTTCTCTATAATATTTCCAAAAATTCACGCCATTGGCCGTAATTTAAAAGTATAAAAAAGTAATGTTCTTCAGTCTCAGAACAAATATTTGTGTATTTGTGGTGTTTACTTCTAAATTTGGTCCAATGGGGGTCCGTGGTCTAATCTGTGTCAATTTAGGGTCCTTGATGTACAAAAGGTTGAGAACCACTGCTCTACACTATATGAGTTCAGTGGTGTCTCTAAGGATTCCAGTCATGTACCAGAGATATTTGATTGTTTTCTGAGTGTTTGTTGTGGTTGAAAGAATTGCCCCCATGGGTTAGCGTTGTGGCTATCCCTAGCGCCGAGTAGCCACGGTAACTCTGGTTTGCCTGCATCAATTTTAGTCGTGTTTTTTGCTCCAACCAACACTGGCTGACCATCAGGACAACGATTTAGGGGTCAAAAATGACCGGAATTCTCCTTTAACATCCCATAATGATGGGAACAGGGTGTTACTGCTGACTGAGGCTGAGCTTCATCTAACCTTCAGACTGCGGTCGATCAGTTTGACAGGTTGATCAGAAGTTACTGGATCAATATGAAGCTGGTTTATTGTTACAAAGACTCTGTGCAGTGTTCAGCGTTCACCACCAGGGGGCAGCACAGAGTCTCCACCATCATCATCATCATCATCATTTTTTAGATTTTATTTATTTGCACAGTTAGATTAAGTTCAATAAAAATGACACAAGTAAAAGTAACAATTTAACAATTTAAAGTGCAGGAAGAGGCGAAAACTCAAGGAGCTTATCAGATGCCTCCACCTATAATTAACAATAAAATATAATATCATACTAAAGAAAACAAAATATACAAATGAGCAATCACAAAATATATAGATGATAGAAATAAATGAACATTTACAAGGAAATTACACAAAAAGAATAATGATCGAAATACATATGAATAACAATAAAGAGTACAATTTTTAAAAATTAAGAAACAAAGAAACAAAAAATTATTTCAAGAAGATAAAATATGTGTCATGTCAGAACATCCATTACTTATGCCAGAGCAGTTCCATTTACAAAACAAAAATTAAATCATGCAGGTTTACCGCTGTCAGTCAGTCACAGTGAATCCTCTCCTTCATCTTTATTATTATATATTCAGGATGTTACATCAGTGAGCAATAATTTAGAGTTTTATTCTACAACGGGATCATTATCAAAGGTAAATGTGATTTATTCTTGTTAGACAAAGTGTACGGTCTTTAACTTTAACTTTATTGATCAGTCCCTTCCAAACATTTCACTGTGAAACTTATATTAAACCATAAATTAAATTTATATTAAACCATAATTTTTCCAACTTTCTGTAAATCTGTGTCTGGAGATAAATAATTAACATTATAAAACATAAAGATTCATATTTTCAGTTGAAGTAACTTGTAGCTGTTAAATCATCATTTCTTTCTTTCTTTTTTCTACCCCATTCTATCTCTATCTATCTACCTCTTTCTATCACCCCCTTTCTCTGTCTCTTTTTTCTCTGTCTTCTTTCTTTCTTCTACCCCTTTCTCTGTATTTTTACTTCCTTCCTTCTTTCGTTCTTTCTACCACCTTTCTCTTTCTTTCTTTCTTTCTTTCTTTCTTTCTTTCTTTCTTTCTTTCTTTCTTTCTTTCTTTCTTTCTTCCTCTTTCTATCATACCCCTCTGTCTCTTTTCTCTTTCTTTCTTTCTTTCTTTCTTTCTTTCTTTCTTTCTTTCTTTCTTTCTTTCTTTCTTTCTTCTACCCCTTTTCTCTGTCTTTTTTACTTCTCTCTTTCTTTATTTCTACCCCTCTCTCTTTGTCTTTTTCTTTCTTTCTTTCTTTCTTTCTTTCTTTCTTTCTTTCTTTCTTTCTTTCTTTCTTTCTTTCTTTCTTTCTCTCCCTGGCTTTTTACTTCTTTCTTTCTACCCCCCTCTATCTCTATCTATCTACCACTTTCTATCTATCATCCCCCTCTCTGTCTTCACACAGATGTTTGTGTGTGTGCGTATGTGTGTGTGTACCATAATTTTTCCAACTTTGTGTGCAACAGTGTAAATCTGTGTCTGGAGATAAATATTTAACATTATAAAACATAAAGATTCATATTTTCAGTTGAAGTTAAATCATCACAGAACAATATTTACATCTGAGATGATGTATAAATAAAGAAAACCTAACTTATACAACATTACAACATTTAATGCACTAATTGATGATATGATAATGATCATTATACAACAAGTAGTTCCGACCAAGCAATCTGATTGGTCATTATACAACAAGTAGTTCCGACCAAGCAATCTGATTGGTCAATAAGACATTTAGAACGTGCTCAAATCAGCATTACAGCACGGCTGACTCATCACTGAAAATATTACTTCGCCATGTCATGTTGTTTACACATCTCCATGGCAACATAGATTTTTCCCATAGATTTTTCCCCTTTTATTTAAAAAAATGTATTACTCCTGTAGGTTGTTCCTGACAGCTGCAAAAGTCACATTTATAGAACAATTATGTTATTTTATTTTTTGTTAATATATTGTAAACTTCCCCATTACAGCCGAGAGGATTTTCTCCCTCCCATGTGTGTAACGTTACAAAGTCGGAGAGACACGAGTTGTGATCGCGGTGAATATGTTTTTTTAAAACATGTCCTGGAGCTGAATATTTCATTGGATAAAACGGAGGTGATTACCTGTTAGTTTCTCTCTCTCCCTCTCTCTTGCTTGCGCCTTTTGGGCTTTTAAATAATCTGGAGTAATCGTTTGGCTTTCTCTATCAGCTGTGTCGGCGACACGGCGCTATAACTTCATTTACATGCTGAGTTTGCGGTTGTAGAAGCTACATCTGTGAAAGGAAAAGAACGGCATCTTTGTTATAACTTGGGCGAGTTTGTGCAGTGTTGATTTAGTTCGGGGAAAGTCCGAGACCGCGTTAAAACATGAACGTCAGCTCAGAGTTCACTCATCTGGGACTAGAAAATCATTTCTGTTGCTAGGTCGTTACTAAGGTTCGGACTATTTGCTGTAGAGGTGAACTAGGTTCCATTACACATAGGAGTCTACTGACGTGACTGATTGTGTTTCAGTTATTAGTCAGACCCCATTTATTTCCATGGAAACGGGAAGCACACTCGCAAAAAACTTTAAATTTTGAGAGCAAAACGTCCATCAACATGAATATTTATTTAATTATACGCTTTATTTTGTTGGTAATTGTTGTATAATCGCAATACAACAATTACTATTGTTGTATTGCGCAAGCGCCTCGGTCCTGACCGCATCATCGTCGTGCTCAAATGACGTTAAAGCACACCCTCGAGGGTAATATTGCTTAAAGGGACAACGAGGAGTTTTGGAAAAGCGAAGCGTTTTCACACTACATTTATGAGCCTCCGCGCGCACCGTACATTTCTTTGACCGGGCGCAAGACGGACTCATCTTTTCATTCATCAATAATTAAAGTCAGAGGTTCAAAGAGGTTCACATACCACCGTAGTTCCGACCATAAACGGCGATGCGGCTGCGTTATTCTCATGATTCGCAACGAAGGAAACGCTGGTCGGCTCGACCAGCATCTCCGCCACCACTAATAATAACAAAATAACGATAGAGACAGAACGATATATTTATCGAAAATGGGCCCATTAACAAGTGTGGGTAGCGGAGATTCATCCACATTAACGTGAGACTTTTTTATAACCGAATAGAAACTCCTCGTTGTCCCTTTAAATAATACTATATAATTTTAAATCTTACAGAAGGAAGTTAATTTATGAAGTAATGATGAGGTGTTTGTTCTTTTATCCTTATGATAAAGTTTATTTATAGCAGAGCAGTCTGTGACATTGATTAAGTGAAAATTGATTTGATCTTTTATTCATTCATTTATTATTAATAAATCGGCTGGAGAAATAGAAGAAATGAATTTATTGAACATTAACTTTAGATAAAACAAGAAGAGCTGTGTGATCGTTGTCGTGACCTTTGACCTTCAGCTCTGATTCCAGATCTGGTTCTTGTTCTTGTTGTGTTTTTGCAGCTGAACGTGACCTCGGGCTGTTTGTTTTCTCTGCAGTAGTTTGTAGTTTTTCTTGGCTCCGTTTTTGAAGGAAAAACAACAAGCGCTGATTTTTTACATATGAACAGTCACAGAGCAACGCGTCTGAAAAACTGTTAAAGGTGTACAGAAATGGCCGTTTGTCCTGTTTGTCGCGCCGAGTTGTCACGAGCTGCAACACGAGTTTACCCGAGTGAGGAAAACGAATTTGATTGGTCGTTATCGAGCGGGCGGGATATTCAAAGCTTGGGGCGAGACCGAGCTCCCTGTGTGTGTGCGTGTCTCAGACGTTTGAATGACGGATGACGGATCCAATATCAGTGGCTGGTGAATCGTGTACAGGCTGACGTATAATCCGTGCGCCTGCATTATCCAATGCGAAAAAAAAAATACACACTTTCATCCCGGATTTACTCAAAAATAGAATTTTGCACAAAGTTTGGTCTACATCGTCTGAAAGATGGGTTATCACATTAATTTTATGACCCAAAGTGGGCTCAAATTCAATTTTCTTTTCTGTACACCTTTAAAAACTGAGATTTAATGAGTTTCATTTTTCTTTTTGAAGGAATAAATGTGACCTGCTGTCCTCACATGTTTTTATAATGTAATGTCAAATAGTTTTTTTTATTGAAAATTTGATTTTAAAATTTCTAGATATGAGGAAAAATAATGGAAAGCATAACTTTACTTTTTAAAATGTTATAACTGTATAAAAACCTCGGATTATTGTTAGTTTATTAATATATTATAAATTATTATTCTCCACAATTAATAATAATGATTCGCATTCACTTTTAATTCTGTCAAACACAATGTTCACTTCTACCGTTTTGTACGAACCAAAATTAAACAAACATTTTATAATATATAATTTGATTTATTAACTTAATAATTAAGAGATTTTGGCTGTTACCTGCACCTCCACCTGTAGATGGCGCTCTAACCTCCACACAGACATGAAGAGCTGCAGTTAATGAATGAATCCAGCATCCTGCAGCAGTTTAAATGTTTTTTATTAATAGTTAAATTATGAATATTATAAATAATATCTGCTCAGTGTGTCTGCTCCTCTTCCTCCTGTGTGTTTGTTTTCACTGCAACTCATTTTTCCTGGGACCTTGAACGTCTCTCAGACCAAACACACTCCCTGTGTGTGTGTGTGTGCGTGTAAATGGGAGCTTTAATAGATATTGTTAAAGTGTGCAGGCAGAGCTGAACTATTAATTATCAATCAGGATGTAATTATAGGTAATGAGGCTGCAGTGTGTGTGTGTGTGTGTGTGTGTGTGTGTGTGTGTGTGTGTGTGTGTGTGTGTGTGTGTGTGTGTGTGTGTGTGTGTGTGTGTGTGTGTGTGTGTGTGTGTGTGTGTGTGTGTGTGTGTGTGTGTGTGTGTGTGTGTGTGTGCGTTCTGCTTTGTTTAGTTTCCTCAGACGTTCTCCATCCATCAACATCACCGTGACGAATGTGCGGAGTCGGTGTTTTGTTCCGTCCGACAGTTTCCTCCGTCCGCACGGTCGAGGTTCAACGCCGGGCTTTAAAGTTCCCAGAGCAACAGGCCCGATTAATCAGTGTGTGTGTGTGTGTGTGTGTGTGTGTGTGTGTGTGTGTGTGTGTGTGTGTGTTTGATGGATGGCTGTAGAGTTACACGTGTGTCGGAGCATGTTCTCCATCCTCAGGCGCTCAAACAGACACGTTGAGTCTCCGTCCGGCGTCCGAGGCCACGTCGACACATCGCAGGGTTTTTACAAAAACTCTTAAAGGACAATTCCGGGCAAATTCAAGTCAAGTCAAAGTCAAAATCATTTATTAGTCTCCTGTAGGAGAAATTTCTCTCGGACAGAGAGCAGTGCTGCTTCACAACAAGGACAAAAACAGTACAAGAGAAAAGCAGCAGGGAAGTACTAAAAACATACAGTAAAATCATTAAAGTGCAATATGCCTCAGAAAGTACTAGTGGCAGATGTATGGACACGCAAACATTTATACATATCATCACACAGGCTGCTCATTCATAAATTAAATGGACAGAGGGATGAACGAGTTTTTGAGGCGATTGTGCCTGCACAGGGGAACTCGGTATCTTCTACTTGGGGGTGTATTTTGACTTGCTTGAAGTGTACATTTTTTTCCACAGACAGCGTCAGATGGCGACTTAAACATGAGCCGAGAAGTTTATTTACTTCAAGCAAGTCAAGAGTTGATATTCCTGTGTTTTTGACACAAACGGGAGCTTCCCACTGCACCTGAACACACCGCGCACGGCAACTTGGGTCTCGACTCCGCCAGTCTTTGAATTAGATCTAGTTTTACAAACATGTCGGCTTGTTGAAGTAAATAAACTTCTGGGTGCATGTTTGAGTCTCCATCTGACGCTGTCTGTGGCTTTGAGGGATGGAAACAGCCTAAGCAGCAGAACTTCAATCTGCTCCCATTCATTGCTGCCGTGGTGACGCGGGGACAGACACAACTACCGCAACACAGGAGACATTAAACTGAACATCTTCAGATTCCTTATTTTACACCTAAAATATTAGGAAAATAAATACAGCCCCGAGGTGAATTTGCCTGGAATTGTCCTTTAAGTTTTCAGTGAAAACATCGTTCACACCAGATCGTTTTCAAGAAACTTCAACATAAACTCACTGCTAAGACAAAGGACAAACTGCCATTTCTGAACACCTTTAATGTTGCAGAGAGTAAAACAACATGTTGTCTTATTGTTGCACATGAACAGTAGAGTCAGAGATGGACAGAGTACTCCACCCCAGTACTTGAGTAAGAGTACAAATACTACTGGTCAAAATTTACTCTGTTACAAGTAAAAGTAGCTCAGTCGACATGTTACTCCAGTAAGAGTAAAAAAGTACTTGCTTTTAAAGGTACTTAAGTATCCAAAAGTACATGCTTTTAAATTTACATTAAGTAAAAGTAAGAGTAAGAGTAAATTTCTTATTTTTCACATCAATGAATTACTATATTTTTTTCTAAATGAATGTAAGGAGCTTTTAACTCTTGTTTGTGAGAATGAACTCTTTGAAACCACCTGCACTGATGTGCTGCTTTTAGGGGTTAGGGTTTCCTTCTTTGACAAACACAGCTTGTGTCCAATAGGATTTTAGAAAAAAAAAAGAGCAGACCTGAAAGTAACGAGTACTTTTCAGCCTTTCCAGAAATTACAGTAACTTGAGTAAAAGTACAAATATTTGTCTTGGAAATGTATTCAAGTAAGAGTAATAAGTACCAAAGAAATCTAATATTCAAGTAAATGTACTCCGTTACTGTCCACCACTGAGTAGAGTGAGAGGGTTTGTTGTTCATGTTGTTCATGTTGTTCAGTTCAGTGTTTTGTCTTTGCCGTCATCATTGTGGCAGGAAAAAGCTGATTAAAAAAAACCTGTTTAGTCCCGTGTGAGTTTACATGAATGTATATTACTGGATTAGTGGATTACTGGGGGAGTCGGTCCTCATCCACCATCTATCTATCTATCTATCTATCTATCTATCTATCTATCTATCTATCTATCTATCTATCTATCTATCTATCTATCTATCTATCTATCTATCTATCTATCTATCTATCTATCTATCTATCTATCTATCTATCTCTTTCTTTCTTTCTTTCTTTCTACCCCCTTTCTCTGTCTTTTACTTATTTCTTTCTTTCTTTTTTCTACCCCTCTCTATCTCTATCTGTCTATCTCTTTCTATCACCCCCCTCTCTCTGTCTCTTTTTTCTCTCTTTTTCTTCTTTCTTTCTTCTACCCCTTTCTCTGTCGTCTTTCTTTCTTTCTTTCTTTCTTTCTTTCTTTCTTTCTTTCTTTCTTTCTTTCTTTCTTTCTTTCTACCACCTTTCTCTGTCTTTTCTTTCTTTCTTTCTTTCTTTCTTTCTTTCTTTCTTTCAGTCTACCCCTCTCTATCTCTTTCTATCATACCCCTCTGTCTCTTTCTTTCTTTCTTTCTTTCTTTCTTTCTTTCTTTCTTTCTTTCTTTCTTTCTTTCTTTCTTTCTTTCTTTCTTTCTTCTACCCCCTTTCTCTGTCTTTTTTACTTCTCTCTTTCTTTATTTCTACCCCTCTCTCTTTGTCTTTTTCTTTCAATCTCTCTCTGGTTTTTTACTTCTTTCTTTCTACCCCCCTCTATCTCTATCTACCAACCACTTTCTATCTATCACCCCCCTCTCTGTCTTCACACAGATGTTTGTGTGTGTGTGCGTATGTGTGTGTGGTTTGGTCGAGGTGTTAACGAGCTGATAATTAGAGAGAAAAAGAGACTCTGTAATTATTACTACGTTTAATATTTCTAACGTCCTGTTGTGACCTCGCTGTACGGCGGTTTTGTAACGAGATCAGTCGACTAATTATTATTTCTCCTTTTTGTTCAGTTCAGTAAATACGAGAATGTGTTTTTTTCCTCTTTATTTCT
This sequence comes from Trachurus trachurus, assembly GCF_905171665.1. Taxonomy (NCBI): domain Eukaryota; kingdom Metazoa; phylum Chordata; class Actinopteri; order Carangiformes; family Carangidae; genus Trachurus; species Trachurus trachurus. The sequence continues at coordinate 3,061,499 of NC_139893.1, read as the reverse complement.
TGTGTCTTTGTTGAACTGGGTCAAGATGCAGGATTATGATGCTGTGTGAATAATGCATGAAGAAACGCAGACACAGACGCTGGCTGGATGGTAAAGGCAGAATAATTAGACTTTTGGTTTGTGCTGATATTCTGCAGGTTAGAAAGATCTATCTATCTATCTATCTATCTATCTATCTATCTATCTATCTATCTATCTATCTATCTATCTATCTATCTATCTATCTATCTATCTATCTATCTATCTATCTATCTATCTATCTATCTATCTATCTATCTCTTTCTACCCCCTTTCTCTGTCTTTTACTTATTTCTTTCTTTCTTTTTTCTACCCCATTCTATCTCTATCTACGTATCTACCTCTTTCTATCACCCCCTCTCTCTGTCTCTTTTTTCTCTCTTTTTCTTCTTTCTTTCTTCTAACCCCTTTCTTTCTTTCTTTCTTTCTTTCTTTCTTTCTTTCTTTCTTTCTTTCTTTCTTTCTACCACCTTTCCCTTTTTCTTTCTTTCTTTCTTTCTTTCTTTCTTTCTTTCTGTCTTTCTGTCTATCTGGAATAATATCTATAATAATTAGACTTTTGGTTTGTGCTGATATTCTGCAGGTTAGAAAGACGTTTCATTCTCTTTATGTTTGACTCATGTCGACAGAAACCAATAAGTCTTTAGTCTGTAGTCGTGTGTTTGGACAGAAATACTAAAGTCTGGCTGTTGTTTCTTATTCTCTGTGACGCTGCACTCGTTTATATCAGACTTTTATTTTTGTGTTTTTTTTTTTCCTGTTTCTTTAAATTGTCTTTGACTTTTTTTCTTTCTTTCTTTTTTTTCCCCCGTCGTTGTGGAGGAAAAGTTGCTGCTCCGCTCCTTGTTCCCCGACCATCTCTCATCAGGGAATGTCTGAATAGGCTAAGGTTACACCGAGGGAGGGGTGTGTGTGTGTGTGTGTGTGTGTGTGTGTGTGTGTGTGTGTGTGTGTGTGTGTGTGTGTGTGTGTGTGTGTGTGTGTGTGTGTGTGTGTGTGTGTGTGTGTGTGTGTGTGTGTGTGTGTGTGTGTGTGTGTGTAGTTGTACAGCTATACATGTGAGGACCAGTTTGAGTTTTAAACCATCAGAGTGAGGACATTTCGGCCGGTTCTCTCTTTCTCAGACTCCTTCCCAGGGCTGTTTGAGGGTTAAGACTTGGTTAAGTTTAGGCATTTGTTTTGGATGGTACATTATGTCAATGAGTGTCCTCACTGCAAAAACTCAAAATCTTTCCAAGAATATTTGTCTTATTTCTTGTCAAAATATCTCATTTCTAGTCAGAACTAATCTCTTTCCACTTAAAATAAGACTCATCACCTAAAAATGTACTTGTTTTTAGACCATTTTCACTTCGCCAGTGATAGCAAGTTTTTTGTGCTTGTAATAAGGAAGAAAAACTTGCTCCACTATCAGATTTTTCTACTTATTTCAAGTGAAAATCTGCTTGAAAGAAGTAAAAAGTGTCTAAAAACAAGCTACTTTTCATGTGATGAGTCTTATTTTAAGTACAATGAGATTTTTAGAGTTTTGACTAGAAATAAGACAAATGTTCTTGGTAAGATATTTGAGTTTTTGCAGTGCAGCACAAAGATGGCCATCCAAACATGTGTGTGTGTGTCTGTTTGGAGAGAGAAAGCACCAACTCTGAGAGTTTGAACCTTTTCACCCGTTCCAATCAGGACCCTTCTGATCCAGTTTAACCTTTTACCCCTCCCCCCTCTTCCTCCCCTCCTCCTCCTCCTCCCCCCTTCCTCCCCCGGGGCCTGGCTGGTGACTGATGTCAGACTGTCGATATGGCCGACAGATAACACGAATAAAGGCCTCAGTCTCCTCCTCCTCCTCCTCCTCACCCACTCTTCTCTCCCCCTCCCCCCCTCCCCTCCCTCTATGCAAATCTAAACACACCCTCCTCCTCCCCCTTCCTCCCCCTCCTCCCCCTCCTCCTGCTGCTGCTCATTCATTGGGAGGGAAGCAGCATTAACAGCAGCAGCAGCAGCAGCAGCAGCAGCAGCGTGCGGCTTTGTTGTTGTGGACCTGGGGGAAAAGAAAAGAGGACGAGACGGAGAGAAAGCAGCTGATAGAGAGAGAGGGAGAGAGAAAGAGAGAAAGGGAGAGGGAGAGAGAAGGAGAGAGAGAGAACGGACGGAGGAGGACGAGTGTTTTGGGGTTTTTTTCTCTCTTTTTTTCCTTTTTTTTCGTAGAGGAAGTGAAGTGAAGAAAAGGAAAAGAGACGTGGACGGAGAGGAAGCTGCTGAACTCAGGGACTAGTGTTGTTACAAACTGGAGTACTACTACTATTACTACTAGTAGTACTACAACCAGTACTACAACCAGTACTACTACTACTACCACTACTACTAGTCCTACTGCTGCTATCAGTCCTGTTGCTGCCTGGACAGCAGCGGTGAAGTTCTGCTTTCTGTTGGAGGGGGTTTCCTTTCCTTCCTGGTGAGTCAGATGTGTTTACAAAGTTCTTTATTAGAGAGAAAACCGACGTGTTGCTGGTCTCAGGTCAGAGTTTTATACAGATGTTTCTACACACACAGAGAGAGGTTTCTAAATGAAGTTCATTTTTATTTTCCCTCCATGTTTCTTTCCTTCAGAGGTTTTCCCAGGATGAACGGTTTGTGAAGCGTCCGCCCGGTGGTTTGAATCAGAGTTTCTGGTTCTGATTGGAGGATTTTGAATAATTCAGTTCAGTTCAGTTTAGTTTTTATTTCATCGTCCTGGTGAAAACGGGAAGTGAAGGAGAAACTAGTGTGTGTGTGTGTGTGTGTGTGAGGGATTGAAGCTGCAGTTTCACACACTTTCCTTTGTCTTTTAAAACCAAACCCACCAGAGCTTCAGGAGAGAATCAGAATCTGAGGATTTCTAATATTTTCACAGATTTAGTTTTGTGTTTTTTTGCAGCTGAACGTCCTCGTCACCGCGTTGCAGCCTGAGAGTTTGTGTGAAAGAACATTGTTGTTGTTGCGGTTACACACTGTGGGCTCAGATATTTACGTTAACTTCCTCTGCCGTTGATGCACACACACACACACACACACACACACTCTTACACCCACACACACCTAAATCTGCACTTCACTCATGCAGCCACAAATTCACTCAAAAGAACTTCCTGTGTGTGTGTGAACAGAGAGTTTCCACTCAGAGCGCCGGGCGAGGAGAAACGTGAGAGTGTGTGTGTGTGTGTGTGTGTGTGTGTGTGTGGGTGTGTGTGTGTGCATATGGAGAGAAGGGGGGGGTGTAATTAGATGAGAGGCAACTCTATGCTGCCCCTCCCCCCAAGCCCCCCAGACAGCAGACACACACACACACACACACACGGTGTCCCGGGGCGGCAGCTCTCAGGTCAGTCTGGAGGTGAATCGTCCTGATCGGCTCCATGTGTCTTTGTGTCTTTGCAGCAGAAAAAGAGTTTTACTTTGGTTTCTTTTGATTTGTTTTTTATCTTAATAGTTTTTGTATGTTTCATGTTTTTAATCCATTTTCCACAAATGGAAACATGTTGTAACTAAGTCACTGTGGTTTTGTTGTTTTGAGCAGAAAGCCCAGATTGAATCTGCTGCTTTTCTCTGTTTCATGTGGATTTAAAGTGAATGTGAAGTTTTTATATGAAGCTGCAGATTAAGCGTTAGACGCCAGAACACAAACATCCAAGAAAGCCGGTGGCAGAAGTTGTTGTTGTAGCGTTACGGTGTTATTGTCTGCCTCTGGAAATCACTCTGACCACAAGGGATGGCGTGCACCTTATCTGCACATTACGTACGAGATGAACAAAGCTGTATGATTAACCATCTCGCTGTTGTTACGGGTCGGTACAGAACGGTACGCTTATTTCAGCGTTTCCACTACCATGGAACCGTACTGGTCCCATGGTACCCGTTACCATTTTTGTAACCCTTCTGGTTGGGGTACCTAGCACACAGGACCGGTTCCCTTGGGGAGGAGCCACAGCACTGCCAGCTGGTGATTGGTCGAGCATATGGCGTCATCGTGCAGCGCGACGGATATCTGAAGCACAACAACACAGAAAAAGTCATCTGTAGCGTTGTTAAAACGTCACTTTATTAATTTTTTGTGTTTTTTCATGCGAGAAAGTCACAGTTTAGAGTCCTAATCTATGGTCAGTTTATCCAACTGACGTCTGTTTGGAAGTTCTCTCCGAGGTTTTGGGAGAAGTGCAGAGCTAGCTGGGAGCAGCTACCTGGGAGTAGCCACCGGGAGCTAACGTTAGCTCGCTGCTCGGCTCATCTCAGAGGCAGCAGCCGGCCGGCTGAGGGGATCGACCGGTCACCCAGATGTCGTCACGCCGGTGGAGAAAGGAGCAGATTAATTAATGGTCTCATTGATTAGTTTGTGTAAATGAAAAGTGAAGCTTCAGGTGTGTGCTGGTCAGAGGAGCAGAGAATGGGTTCAACCGGACCGCGAGCCAGTACCTGAACCGTACCCGTACCGATCCGTACTGTGCCATACCGTACTGACAGTGGAAACAAGGCTTAATAGGTAAACTAGAAAAGGGGCCGCATTAACCTGCTGAAACGAGGCATATCGCCACCTGGTGTTGAGGAGGAGGAACACGTTCCCTCAGTTATTAGATTTTCTCAGTTGCATGTGAACTGGGACAAGGACAGAAGTCAGATTAGACGCCAAAATCTAATTTTGAGCAGAGCTGGATGAAGCTGTGCATGTAAACGTAGTGACTGACTGTGGTTTTGTGTTTTGAGCAGAAAGCCCAGATTGAATCTGTTGGTTCTGCTGCTTTTCTCTGTTTCATGTGGATTTAAAGTGAATGTGAAGTTTTTATATGAAGCTGCAGATCAAACGATTGTAATGTGACATAAACTAGAGAGTAATGAGGATCATGGTGTGGGTCTGTTGCAGCGCTGAGGTCGTGCTGTTGTGTAACAGTGTAACAGTGTAAACTCCAGAGCTGCAGCAGGTGAAGAGCAGCAGGAAGTGGCTCCTGGTTCGGTCGTTACATCTTCATCCTCTTCCTCCTGCAGCTCAGTCGTTAAAGGGATAGTTCACCCAAAATTGAAATGTCACTCATTATCTCCTCCCCCTCATGTGGACTAAGGGCTGGGAGAAGTTTCAGAGTCCTCCGTGGCTTCTCTGAGTTACAGGGGGTCTCGGCGTAGCAGTGCATGTCCATATAACGGTTGAGAACGGATACCAACTGTCTTCGTAACAAAAAGACACACCAAAAAACATCCAAACACCTCCATGCTGCTCGTATGTAATGTCCGTCTTGTATTGAAGCCCCGAAATGCGAAATTGTCCCGTTCGTTGTTTTCAGTTCGTCCAAATTTGACGAACCGGGAAGAGGAGCTTCGAGAAGCTTCCGCTACAAAACAAGCTTGAAATATAGACTTATTTAATTTTTTCTCGGGACAATTTCGCATTTCAGGGCTTCAATACAAGAGGGACATTACATACGAGCAGCATGGAGGTATTTGGATGTTTTTTGGTGTGTCTTTTTGTTACGAAGACAGTTGGTATTCATTTGCAACCGTCATATGGACATGCACTGCTACGCCGAGACCCCCTGTAACTCAGAGAAGCCAATTTCAATTTTGGGTGAACTATCCCGTTAAGTCTGTGCAGCCAAACAGGCTTTAATTTAAACGCTTGTGGGGAAAGTTTCCATGGACACAACATTCTGTGTGTGTGTATGTGTGTGTGTGGAGGGGAAACAGTGTATAACATGATGCATGAGGCAGTGTGAATATTTCCATCTGATGAAACGGGTCAGAGACTAGAAACCTGAAGCTGCTGCAGCTTCGAGTCAAACCGGTGGATTTCCTCTGAACATTGAAGCTGATTAGTTTTCTTTAATAATAAATCTGTTGATGAACTAAAACACGAGACGGATCAGAGCGTTAAACTGCTGCACGGCCGTGGTTGTCACTTAAATGTGCACGGATTAGAGTTTCTCTTTACATCGTTGCTCAGATCAAAGTCGGCTGCAGACTCCAGGTGAATTAAAGCCGCTGCTTCTGATTGGTTCCCAGAGCGCAGGACCTTTGATGTGGAGTTAAACATCGTTGTCGTGGTCGTTGGATTCTCCCTCCACTGCAAAAACTCAAACATCTTACCAAGAATATTTGTCTTATTTCTAGTCAAAATGTCATTTCTAGTCAAAACAAATCTCATTCTACTTAAAATAAGACTCATCACATTAAAAGTAGCTTGTTTTTAAGACACTTTTTACTTCTTTCAAGCTGATTTTCACTTGAAATAAGTAGAAAAATCTGATAGTGGAGCAAGTTTTTCTTCCTTATTACAAACAGAAAAAAACTTGCTTTCACTGGTAGATTGTGATGAGTCTTATTTTAAGTGGAAAGACTTTAGTTTTGACTAGAAATGAGACATTTTGACAAGAAAAAGGACAAATAATCTTGAGTTTTTGCAGTGTCTCCTCTCCTGCTGGTGAGCGAATGAAACAAAACGCTGCTTCACCTGCAGCCGGTTCCCAGTGCAGCGGCTCCCGGGGGGGGGGGGGGGGGGGGGGGGGGGCTCCAGATCTGCTGTGGTGAAAGCTGAAGCCCTGTGAGACTCCCAGGCCTCTGTTCACTCCACACTCTGTTTGTGTTGAAATGGAAGATGCTTATCCAGGACCAAATCTGTTCTCATTCTCTCATTCTGTCTCGACTGTGATCGCATGTCCGAGTCCCGAGCAGCGGCCTCATGAAGACGGAGGCCGAGCCGAGTGGTGGCTTTGTGTCCTGGGTTTTTCTTGTTCTGCTGATCGCCTTTTTTACCACTTAATTCTCACTTTCCTTCTATTTTAAAGGGACAATGAGGAGTTTGTATTTGGTTCTAAAAGAGTCTCATATTAATGTGGATGAATCTAAGTTACCACTTGTTAATGGTCCATTTTAGATAAATCTATGGTTTTGTCTCCATCACTGGTGCTGTGGATGTTGTTGTGTATACCATTGTCTGTCTTGTGATGTATTGTCTCTCATTGTGCAGTCTGTGAAAACAAATTTCCCCATGGGGACAAATAAACTTAAAGTTAAAGCTATTATTATTTTGTTATTATTAGTGGTGGTGGAAATGCTGGTCGAGCCGACCAGCATTTCCTTACTTTAGGTTTCGTGGCGAGTCATGAGAATAACGCCGCCGAATCTCCGTTTATGGTGGGAACTACGACGGTATGTGATCGTCTTCCAACCTCTGACTTTAATTCTTGATGAATGAAAACATGAGTCTGTCTTGCACCGGTCAAAGAATTTCACGGTGCGGAGGCTCATAAATGTAGTGTGAAAACACTTCACTTTAACAAAACTCCTCGTTGTCCCTTTAATGGCTCAATTTTTTATATATTGTTTTGTCTTAATAGTTATTTTGTTATTATTATTAGTGGTGGAAACGCGTTTCTTTACTTTCGGTTACACGGACTCTGCCCGGTGAGTCATGAGAATAACGCTGCAGAATCGCTGTTTATGGTCGGAACTACGACGGTATCTGATTTGACTTTAATTCTTGATGAATGAAAACATTCTTCTCGCTTTCGTCCGTTTTGCCCTGGTCCGAGAATTTCACCGTGCGTGGGGAGGCTCAGGGGAAATGTAGTGTGGAAACACTTCGCTTTCTTCTTCCTTGAACGAATCTGTTCCCTCCCTCCATCGTTCTTTCCTTCCTTTTTCCCTCCCTTCCTTTCTTCCTTCCTACCTTCCCTTCATCCTTACTTCTTCCTTTTTGACCCAATTAACCCAATCTGTTCCCTCCCTCCTTCTATCTTACCTTCCTTTTCCCCTTCCTTCTTTCCTTCCATCTTTCCCTTCGTCCTTCCTTCCTTCCTTGACCCAGGAGGACAACAGAGGGTTAAACTCGTCTCCATAATCACCGTGTTGGTTGTTGGACGGTTTGATGAACTTGTCACAACTTGTGACTTCTGACTCTGACTCCAGTGAGGGGGCGGAGCTTCACACAAAAGGAGCTGTCAATCAGCAGATCAGAGACAAACCCTCCTCCTCCTCCTCCTCCTCCTCCTCCTCCCTCCTTAACGTCTTCATCGTTCCAGGCTAAAGTAGAAACGCTGCCTGTTGATTGGCCGTCGGCTTCGTCTGGAGGATTTATGAATGAGCTGATGCTTGTTTATGTTTTGTTCTGCAGGTTTTAGGAGTTGTTTATAGGGATGGGAATCTTTTACTATCTCACGATTAGATTTGATTCTGATTCTTGGGGCTACGATTCGATTCAAAATCCATTTTCGATTCAAAACGATTTGATTCCTAATGATTTCTGCTTCAGTCTGTCGGTGTGCAAAGGATCCTCATGATCTACTCCAGTCTGCTTTGCAAGACAGAATGACTAAAGTGTCTTTTTCACATTTCAGTTTCAGTTTAATTTATTTGACAAGGGACAATGTACATTAATAAAACATTGTAAAAAACAAATGTAAATGCACCTGAGTTAGCTAAAGAAGCTAGTTTTCATCGCCAGTTCCTCTGCCTGCTGATAAAAGGCAACCTTAAAAAAAAGCAACAATGAGGTAAAATACCAAAGACACATTAATAAATATACATTTGTAGGACAATACACACATTTGCGATAGCACCAAAATACCAAAGACACATTCAATTCACATTAATAAATATACATTTCTAAGGCCATAACACACGTTTGCGGTGGCACAAGGTAGTTAGTGCTCATAATATAATCAGTTCTTAGTGCTGCCATCATAGGGCATTTAGTTTTAAACATTTATCCATGCTTAGATGGAATTGTTGAAACTGTTGCATAAAAGCAGTATCACATATTGCTTAAGTAACAAAATTAAAAGTGCAGTTAAACATGCTGCTTTTTTAAATTCTAAGGAAATGGAGGCCGACAGCCAGCACATTTGTTTCATTTTTTTATTTTTTAAAACCGATTTTGGGACATTTTATATCGATTCTGAATTGTATTAAAGGAGAATTGCGATTCTTATGTGAATCGATTTTTTGGCACATCCCTATACATTGGTCCAATAATAACATATTCTTCATCTCTCTGTGTTTCCCCAGTCACCCTCCCCGGTGCGCTCCTCGCCCCCGTCTCCTCCTCCTCCGCCTGCCTCGCCACGCGTCGCTCCTCGGCCAACTCCTCCTGCTCCTCCATGCAGACCTCCTACCGGCTGCCCAACCCCCTGCCCCCCCTCCCCGTCCGCAAGGGCGTCCGAGGCCGCCGACCCAAGTCCCAGACCATCGCTCTGCTGAAGGCGGCGGCCGAGGCGGCTGCTGCAGCGGCGGCGGCGGCGGCGGTCAACGGAGCGTCGCAGAGTCCCGGCAGAACGAGCTCGGAGCCCCAACTGGCCCCCAGACTGCACAAGAAGAGGGGGCCCAAGCCCAAGGTGAGAGGCACTGAGCTGAGGTCAGAGGTCGATGGGTGGAGGGAGGTTATTCATCTACACGAAATGTTAATTTACAGGCCGTTAATTATCATAATGTCTAGAAATAGCCAAGAAATAACGATTGATTGCGACGACTTGGTGGAGAAACATTCTTGCATGAAAAGCATCTTCTGCCTTCATGAGAAACATGACATTACTATTATTATTAAACGGACCGTTGTTTCTTGACATTATGACGTAATTAACGACCTGTAAGTTTCAGTTCATTTATTTAAAGGTACATTGTGTAAGAATTACTCCCATCTAGCGGTGCGGTTGTAGATTGCAAGCAACTCAAGCCGTTTTGCCGAGTCGTTTGACCCGCGTCGACGCGGGTCGACTCGGCTCGGTGCGCCTTTCCCACTGCCACCAAAAGCCGATTGTTAGCGGGTTTAAACGGGTTTTTTGGCCAGTGGGAAAGGGGTATCAGTTGTATTTTTCATGCTGCATTCACGTGAAATTGGGCAGACGGCAGACGGACGACAGCCGCTGCATGTAACAGGATAAACAAGCCTCTATGTAAACAAGTGGTCCGTCAGCACGAGGCAAAACAATACACGTGACAATATGTTGTCATGGTGATGTGGTATTGTTTTACCGTCTTTCTCTGGACTTCTGTGACTAAAATGACATCTGGTTTGTTAGCGACGGCCGTCTGCCCGACTGCAGGTGAATGCAGCATCAGTGTAACGCTCCATTCCTCCTCACTGCGTTACCGCGGTGACTTTTCACAGACGCCACCTCCACCTGAGCCGACAGCTCCGGTGTCTCCGCTGAGTTTCCGTGGTTTCCTACCGTCACGCTGCCACTGAACGTAAAAACATGGAGACACCACATGGCAGCAGCACCGAGCTTACCCGCTCCATGGAGATATGAATGATATGAACGGCTCATTCAGAGCTGAAAGGAACACTTCACTTTGTTGATGGGGGGGGATTACTGATTAATGAAACACAGACTGAAGAACCAAATAATCGATTTTCGTCAATAGATAACAGGAGAAGTTACACAATGTCCCTTTAAGAAATGGGACAGAACATATTAATGGACATTTATAATCAGTTCAGTCCAGCTTTATTTATATCCCGAGGGAAATTGAATTTGCAGCAGGCATCACAAACACAATAGACAGAAGACAGCACCAAAAACATCAACATATGTATCACTAGCCACAACATACTGTAGTGCAGTAATACAAACAAAACAGTACAAATAATAAAAACATACTACTAACAATAAATTACTGTTAATAATAATAATGCATAATGCTCTCAGTGCATAGTAAAAATGTAAGCAGTCTACACAGTGCATTTAAGTGCATAGTGCTGCAAGAATTGAAAAAAAAAAAAGAAACACTTTAATACCTAAGTGCAGAGGCCTGAGAGTATAGGCAAGCCTAGGCTGTCTATGGCAACAGCACGCCGCGTTCTGGTCTTAAAGGCATCCTAAAACGGCGTCAAGAAGTGAGTGGTCAGGACAGTCAAGGATAAGTTTAGCGTTGGTCCATATTCGCTTGAGGTATACAGTATGTCCTGAAGCTGGGCTTAGTTGCCACTGTGGTGAGCCCAGATAGCCTGTTGTTGTTGGACAGGGTGAGGAATCCAAACCAGGCCACACAGCAATAAGTAAGAACAGACTCGATAAAACACTGGTAAAATAAAGTCATTAAAATGTTACAGACTTTGAATGGATTGAATTTTCTTAAAGCCCCAGTATGTAACTTATTTGGCTTTTTATTATCAAAAATCAAACATGTCTTTCATAAATACGTATTTGACTGAAGTGGAATCACAGCTGCATACAAGTGAAAGCTTTCTGGTTCCTTAGAATGAGTTGTTACAAGTCGTTACAAATACATAAGTGGGCGACGCACCGAACCGAGGCGGCCATGTTGCATCGTGACCGTAGGTAACCACGGAAACTCAGCGGAGCTGTGGGCTCGGCCTGTTAAAACTGTCACCACTGTGTAGTGTGAGGAAGGACGGAGGCACTGGTGTTGCATTCAGGTGCAGTCAGGCAGACGGCCGTCGGCAAACCAACCGGATGTCATTTTACTCCACCAGAGAAAGACGGTAAAACAATACCACATCACCATGACAACATATTGTCAGACCACTTGTTTACATAGACGCTTGTTTATCCTGTTACATGCAGCGTCTGTTGTCTGTCTGACGTCTGCCCCATTTCACGTGAATGCAACATCAAGAATACGTTCAGATATGCAACCGCACCGCTAGATGGGGGCAATAGGCTCTATGCCGAGGGTCACATGACCAAACCGGAAAACGGGTAACTCCACTTCCGCTGAGATTCTGACAAGCACAACGCGCGGTAAAAACAAATCAAACCCACTTCATTTTTCCACAATTTTGTTGTTGCTCTTCCCAGGATGGCACAACAACTTTTTTATTCACGATGCCTGCCCAATCTGAGCGTGTCCGACGTCCATCGAATCATATCTAAAGCTCCTACCACGAAAATGGACAAGCTTAATGTTAATAGTTGTGCTAATGCTAACTCTCGCTGTCTGTAACTTACTGCCAGGTTATAGACTACTTGTTCCCTGCAAATTCTCACGATTGATTACTGGCTGAGTTAATCTGTTTTTATGAGCCTGTCATCGGTTCACTGCTATTCCAACATGGAAATAAACATTAAGACTTCCACTGCTTATTTTCTTCATATGTAATGTAGCCTATAATGTAAAAAACATCTTGTGGACATGGTAAAAAGGTTAAAAGCTCTAAAAAATGCCTTCTCTATATTTCTGTATACTTTGCAATTACCAGTTTGAAAAAAAGATTACACAAAGGAATGAAATATGAAGTTTATTCAACAATGTCCATTGTTAACATAAAAAAAACATTTAATATACAACTTGTAACCTCCTTGTATGACGTCGGTCTGAAGGAAGTGCCGGCTGCAGACAGTGGTGCTCTTTTTTATTAATAAGTTTTTTCTTTTAATATTGTGAATCCACTTCTTTCTTTGGTCCACATAGGGCATTCAGGAACACAGCAAAAGCTGTGGTTGCTAGCACTTCACCTTCTTTTCCCTGTCTTTACTCGACATTTCAAACATAAAACATAAAAGCGATAAAAAACATTATACATTACATACAACATAAAAGAGACTATAACGTTATAACTACCTGTAGCAAAAGAACGCGTAGAAGTAGCTGGCTGTGGTCTGTTTGATTTGTTTTTACCGCGCGTTGTGCTTGTCAGAATCTAAGCGAAAGTGGAGTTACCCGGTTTCCGGTTTGGTCATGTGACCCTCGGCATAGAGCCTATTCTTACGTACTGGGGCTTTAAGAAGAACAGCCACTGCTGAACCTTTTTACATGCTGCATCTGTGTTTCAAAGCTCAAACATGTAAATATGAGTGAGATTATCTCCATGTGGCTGGTTTCCATCTCTCGTCCCATTGGCCGGTAGAGGTCAGGTGACAGGGAAGCTCAGCCAATAAGAGGAGGAGAGAGAACAACAGATAATAAATGTTTGTCTTTTGGCCAGAAGAAGCCCCGCGTGGTGCAGACCCTCGGCTCCTCCCCGGTTACGGCGTCGCCCCCGGAGACCAGACTGAGCTCCAGCCACGTCTCCGTGGACAGTAACCATAGCAACAGCTCCAGCGTCGTGTGCACAGGTGAGCTGATGTGATGTGACGTGATGGGATGTCGTGATGTTTGAGCATCGTCCAGTGATTCCTTCCTCTCTGCTGACGCTCTTCCTCCTCTTCCTCCTCATCTTCTCTTCCTCCTCTTTCTTCTTCTTCTTCTTCCTCTTCTTCTTCTTCTATCCTCCTCCTCCTCTTCTCTTCCTCCTCTTTCTTCTTCTATCCTCCTCCTTCTCCTCCTCCTCTTCTCTCCTTCTCTCCCTCTTCTTCTCTCCTCTTCCTCCTCCTCGTCCTCCTCTTCTTCTTTCCTTCTCCTTCTCTCCTCTTCCTCCTCCTCTTCTCTCCTCCACCTCCTCCTCTCTCCTCCCCCTCCTCCTCCTCTCTCCTCCCCCTCCTCTTCTCTCCTCCTCCTCTCTTCTCCTCTTCCCC